>NC_089784.1:15538003-15595503 GCF_040412425.1 Macrobrachium rosenbergii | reverse complement strand
CTTCTGCGCCGGCTAACGTCGGCTTTTGATAGAAGGTCGAAGGTTAATATTTGAGATGCCAGTAGATTAGAAACTCTCCTCTGCACTCACTCTCTCCTCATGTATTTTTTGGGAAAATTTTTAGTTAAGACATGATTATTTTACAACTTAGAAAGGATGGCTAGATGAGGTATCCCAAATCATCAAAAATAGATTAAATATTTCTTTTGAATATTGTAGATTAAGGAGCGCGTTTAGTCAAAAACAAAAGTAATTTATGAACGACAGAGGGGAATGCGTATGCACCCAGTTTGTATATATTATGTATATATATATATATATATATATATATATATATATATGTATATATATATATATATATATGTGTGTGTGTGTGTGTGTGTGTGTATTTATATATATATATATATATATATATATATATATATATATACATATATATGTATGTATATATATAGATATATATATATATATATATATATATATATAAACGTATGTGTATATATACATATGTATATATAGACATAAAACTATATATATATATATTTTATGTATATACAACTATATATATATATATATATATATTTTATATATATATATATATATATATATATATATATATATATATATATATATATATATTCAAATACAATTGTTTCAACTCTCAAACAATTTTCTACACCAACACTCTTCTTCTAGTAATCCGTCCGTCATTTGTTTTATTTTCTCTGTTAAATCTTCTCCTCTGCTTTCGCTGGTATAGTCAGCCGTTTTTGTAAAAAAAATAACAACTATTCTCCCCGCCCATTTCCACGAAACCTATCTCTGTTCTTGCTACTAGGTCCGCTAATTACAATAAAAATGTATCTGACCCACTGAAAAATTTACAAGCCGGTCTGGAAGCAAGAGCAGTTTTCCCGTGAAGGTGAAAATTGTCTTCGCCAACAATGCCACTAATTTCAGTATATATATATATATATATATATATATATATATATATATATATATATATATATATATATATATATATATATATATATATATATATATATATATATATATATACATATACATATATATGAAATCCAATAACGGAATCTTTGAAGGGATTTTTTTAGCTAACTTTCCTATATAGAAGTTAATTGTTGGACGTTCATTCAAATTAAAGAATATGGTAGAAGCTGTTCAGACGAATTTATTAGCTTATTACATAAGGTGTAAAAGGAACTGAAATTATGAACAACAAGTAGGTACGTAGAACTATTAAAAAGGTTAACCTAGAAAGGAGGATTGAGCGTAGAGTTTAAGACAGTAGTATGGTCATGCGGAAAAAAATAGGGAAAGAGAGTCTGGTTGAAATAGAATAAAATTCATATATGTTAGGAGTAAGGAGTCGCGGAAGCATGAGAGTCGGTACCAGATTGAGGTAAACAGCGCAGTCAATGTTGAGGTATTAAGTATGCTGCTGATGAGCACTTAGTATAGTTGCTTGAAACGCCTAATGTTGTGCATATTTCTTCACGGATGGTCCATTCATGATTCAGCAGTTAAAATATCAATCAGTCTGTAACGGCTATGGTCTTGAATTATTTTCAATACTTTTGTGCAGATGGACAAACAAACAATTGTTTGACAATGGCGTCAATTTATTCAAGCATGTTAGCTATATAAATATGAAATGTACATTCTATATTTTATAATGAAAAGCATTACAGTTCGGTACTGGAAACCAATATTTTTATGTAATTAACGTTACACGCGAGGTGAACATAAAATATAAAGATATATTCCTGTTAAAAAGCATTATACAAATAATATAATCGATGCCAAACAATAAATATTCCCTTTCGAAAAAGAAAACCTCCTGAATTCCAGAGAAAACCAGAAAAGGAGAGGACATTTTGTTTGGCGAGACAGTCCAAAAGATTTAAATTCTATGTTTAAGGCAAGAAACAGCTTTCTGATTTACATGCATATGGAGCGTTCGAGACCGAGAAAAATTTTCTCCCCGCCCATAAGAGGGAAATGGGTACCCGTGAAATTTACAGTATGTCGTAAAACTGGCTCTCAGTATATCAGCAGTAAATATTTATGCTCTAGAGTTATGTCTCCTTCAAGATTAAGGCCTACAGAGATGCTCTCTCTCTCTCTCTCTCTCTCTCTCTCTCTCTCTCTCTCTCTCTCTCTCTCTCTCTCTCTCTCTAATATATATACACATATACAAACAAACACACATATGTTTATATATTTTATATATATATATATATATATATATATATATATATATATATATATATATATATATATATATATATGTATATATATATATATATATATATATATATATATATATATATATATATATATATATACCTGCTACATTGCAAGATCAAATTTGTGGCGATTGGATAGCATTAAATTAAGTACTATTTCGTGTTATAATGTTATGATTTATTTTTGTCATTTCTAACAGAATGATAAGGACACATTTTCTGTCTAATGCCAACCAAGGTCAAAGTCAGAGATTCACTAAGAATAATCACTTAAGGATAAGTGATGCTTACAAATGCAACGAAAAATATATGAGTAAAAGATGGAGAGAGTTTTAATAACGAACTCACTGGTTCCTAGCACTAAATATAAATCAGAATAGGAGAGGAATGTAAGCTGCCAATCTCAGAAATACATATAATGAGAGATGACAATCAAAACCATTTCTTTTTTTGTGCACAGAGGGCTGACATCTGTCAGTCTTATTATATATTCATTTTCAGAGCTGCCATGCCAACGCCATAAAAATAGGAATGACGTTCAATCTTTTCCCGAGAACTATTCGAATTTGTCCCTAGAAATTCCTAGCCTAAATAATTTATATAATCCGCAGACTTTGTCTCAGCTGCTATACCCAAAGTACCCAAAATGCCATCGGAAACCAGCAGAAGCTAAAATGACCTAGGAAAGACTTCTTGCTAAATGTACATCTTATAAGCGTCGACCCGATTTAACAAACCTTTTCCAGTGAGGATCGAGCCCTCGCCTGTTAAAAGACGGAGGTTAGCACCAGCCTTCTCCACCAAAGCAAAACAAAACAAACTGAAATCAAATCAGATAAAAAAAGATCCGAATAAGACCTCACTTTGACGGATACCCAATAGCAGCTTTATACATTCTGTATTCGAGACCCTTACATTTTGCTAAGATCTCAACATATAACGAACTTGAAGGAGGCAGTTCAGAAAAAAGAAAAATAAATAAAAAATATTATAACTTATGAGTCATAAATATTTCACGAGAAAATATCTTCTAACTAAATTGCGCAAAAACAACCCTATTGTATTGTTCAATCTGTGAAGAAAAAAATGTTAAACAGATAAACAAAGTTTGTGGTAAAACTTTTTCTTTTTCCTGTAGCAGCTGAACAAGATTTAGATCATTTGTACGTGTCGGGCTCTTGTATACGAAACCTGAGAGAGAGAGAGAGAGAGAGAGAGAGAGAGAGAGAGAGAGAGAGAGAGAGAGAGAGAGAGAGAGAGAGGCGTAAAAGGTTTATATTTGGTTTTGTTTTTAACTCAAAGAAAATGATTATCTTCAAAACTTTTACTAACTGAGTTATAAGAAACATTCCTTAATTACACTCCCTGAGTTATGGGTAATATTTCTTAATTACGTCACGAAATGACTTTAAGTTTGGCAAGAAAGTTTCCACGCAAAAAAAATATGTTTAAAATGCTGTTTCCCAAAAAATACCTCTCCATTATTTTCAAAGCATTAATCATGAAAACTAGGATATTCCAACGAATATATATACATATATATATATATATATATATATATATATATATATATATATATATATATATATATATATATATATATATATATAATATATATATATATATATATATATATATATACATATATATATATATATAAATATACATATATATATATATATATACATATATATATATATATATATATATATATATATATATATATATATATATATATATATTTACATAAGTGAATTACGTGGCGCTACGTGCCTTTATTTTCTATATCCGAGGGGTGCTCCACCTGCCAGTGATGTATCCAAAAACAAATGGCTGGTTGGCTAGCAACCTCTCCCTTAAACACAAATTTATTACTATGGAACAAGTACTAATGCATTCATTCTTTCCATCATATTCACCGTGAATGGGTAATTTAAATGAAATAGTTATCAGTTGACTCACTGACGGGTCAGGAAGTTAAGTAAAATTCGCTTCAGAAGCCTGACCGAAAAATACCTTAGGTAAAGGGGTGCTTACGGTCAAAATTTTATTATAACCTTGGTAGGTCATTTGGTACCGCCCTGACCTGTCTCTCGGGAAACCGGGGTTCGTCCCTATGTGAGTCAGAAATTTGTTTCTGTGAAACACATGTTCATATGTTGATTGTTTCCATTTATATGTATATATATATATATATATATATATATATATATATATATATATATATATATATATATATATATATATATATATATATATATACAGGTTGCGGCATAAGTAACGCCCTTTTTAATTTTATATCTTATAATGTATATTTTCTTTATTATTTTCTTTATTTAATTTGCTAAATCTTCATTTTTTCAGATATTTTATACAACCATGAGATTAACAAAGGAACAGAGAGTAAAAGCAATTAAAATGTACTATCAAAACAATAAAAATGGTGCTGAAACCGCAAGATTGTTATCAGCTGAATTTAACATCCCAAGGGTGCAAAGCCGAAATATCACAAGCTTGATTAGAAAATTTGAATCCACAGGAAGTGTAAGTGATGCTCAAAGAGCGGGTAGGCCAGTTGTTGCAACAAGCTTAGAAAAGTCCAATGAACTACAAGAATCGTTGCTGTGTTCTCCTCAAAAATCCAGTAGGCGTCTTTCTGCAGAGTTAGCAATTAGTATTTTTACTGAACATTATTAAACCGAATAAGCATTATATTAATTTTGTTAATATATTATATTAATCTATTAACCTGTGGCAATACATTCATGTTCGAAAAAATAAAGGATAATCAAAAAGGCTTTAATTTTGTTCCACTTAAACAAAGGTCGTTACTTATGCCGCACCTGTATATATGTATATATATATATATATATATATATATATATATATATATATATATATATATATATATATATATATATATATATATATATATATATATATATATATACGAGTATATATATGTATGTGTATATATGTATATATATGTATGTATGTATATATATATATATATATATATATATATATGTATATACATATATATATATATATATATATATATATATATATATATATATATATATATATATAGTTGCATACAGTTTATTTTCATGTAGTCGTACACATATATGTTTCCTTGTCCAGAAATGTTAGGGAACGTAATTCGAAGCTATCCTCAAAAATATGAAAAAGGTGAAATAAAAAACAAAAAAAAGAGAGCCAGAGTGTAATCCAATTTATCTTCGCGAAAGGAAACCGAAACCTTTTCATATTACGAAAGAACAAAAAATTCTGCGCCGAAACTTGTCATCAATAAATAGGTAATCACACAAAGCTATGATTTATGAACGCAAAGAATCCTTACCCCGTTTTACTAAGCTTAGAAAAACAAGGCAATTCCGAGGCCCCTTTAGCTGCTCCCGAGGGGCGTAAATTCCTTCAAAGCTCTGACAGTACCTTTAATAACAGACGACCATAGGAGCCGTTGTTTATGCGGTAGAAAAAGAAATTCCATGAAAGGAGGTATTGGTAAGAAATTATCCCAGTTTAAAGCTCTTTTTTTTTTTTGAATGATAGTTGAGGAATTTTTTTTTTTATTTTGCATCTTTATAAAGTGAGAGAAGTGCGCTTACATTCAGAGGGAAACATAAAATAGAAAAGGCAGTAATTGGTGGAAAACAAGATCTTATCTGGAAAATATACACAGACCAATACAGTGTTTGAATAGAATTCCATAACATCTAAGATGCTTCAGTCAAAAGTGTCTCTAAAGTGCAGTTTCATTTTTAACTACAAATGAGAGGAACTGTTGTAGGAAAATATAGTTTGTAGAATTCGTGGCAATTTCGTCACAATTCATCTCCACGAAAGTGCCACGCTTTGCAAACCCGAAACACCATTTCTGTGGGCTATTAAGGCCATGTACTTATGCCGTCTGGCGTACCGGAAGCTGAAATGACCCATTTCTACTTCCCCGCTCCGTTCTCGAGCCCCCGGAAGATAGGGCAGGAGACCCCCGTCAGCGGATTCAGGTCCAAGTCCCGTCATTAGCAATACCGCCCTCAAGCGCAGGAAGGCTTTGTTGTCCTTTTCCAATGTTGGAGAAACGGCGACGACCTTAAATGGAAAAGCGTCGGGCGTCATTTTCCGGGTGGACGAGCCTTCTCATTTACATTTCACTGATGAAAATGCATCTGGACTAATTATTTTCTTGCAGAATTATCAGGCAATTTTTTTCTTGTTTTTTCTGCTGAGAAAAATGATCGTCATTTACTCACCCTAAAGTGACATGGATAGTAATGGAGTTTTTTTCATTTGTCTTTATTCTGTCGTCATAATTTTACGAACAAGAAAGAGAGACAAAGATACAAAGAAGGACAGGATGAGGGCAAGAAAAAGGCAGACAACCAAACGGACAAACATACTGAGAATCGATGTTAGATAGCGTGGAATTTATGTTTGTGTGCGAGGAAGTGTTTATCTTTAAATCGTTTCCTCTTTTTCTGTCCAGTTTATTTTCAATTAGTACTACAGCCTTGATACCACATAATGTCTATTGTTATAAAAAAGATGGGGAAGCATTTGTAACAATTTCATGTCCTATATTGCTAACATTTTCAAAAGGAACCTTCAGCCCGGATTGCGTAAAAACCAGGGGATTCAATGAGCCGGGATACTACAGTGACTTGAATAAAAAATGTAAAAAGCAAACAAACTGTGTCGAGGTGGCATCGTGGATCTATATTTTTGAGACTGGGGGAAAAGACGGAAAAGACATCACTATGGGACATGGTAAGCCTATAGGGCGTAACGTGTTAGCTATCGGGGAGGTTTTCAGCGTTTCCTTTTGAGCTTTATTTTTTTTTTTTTTTTTACCCTCTATACATGCTCTAAGTTTGGCTAGAATATAGATGTGCTCTAAAAACTCATTTCGAGGCGTCATTTATTTTTTTTCAGTTTCAGCTGAAGTCGTAGCGGTCACCTGAGATTGCAGTACTCCCTTTCTTATGCCTTTACTGAATTCTAATTCGTAATGGTCCTTCTACATCATTTGATATGAAGCCATATTAAATATCTTTTGACCATTAGGATAGAACCAGTTAGTTAAATGAATTATAATAAATTGGAGTTTAATAATGCTACCCACTGCTATTCGTCCACTCATAGCATGTAACTGTCTAGTTTTATCAACAATATTTCAATGCTGAAATCGTCAAAAATGGTGATAGGTGAGTTTTTGACACTGCCATTTGGTTCCGGTCTACCCGCAAGCTAAGAATATTCATGTAAGTTCCGTGGCAGTACTATGATTTGCAAATGTAGATGAGGAAGCAGGTTCCTTTTTCAGTGATCATCTGATAACAGTTGCCATGAGAGAAATGTGTGCAAAACGCTACTACCACACGGAGATAATAGTCTTATATACCACATAACTAATCTTATCTGAATGAAAACTTCACTGTCTGAAAATAAGTTACTGTAATAGATCTGAACTATTCCATTCTTCGGAAATGTTATTAAGAGTGTTCTTGAACGATTCATGAAATGTAGAGTGCAGAGCTGAGCGCTGGACCACTTGCTGTTCAGTGCTTTGAAAACAGGGAGTTGGAGTGGTTGGGCAGCAAGATAAGGGCATCCAGAAAATAAAGGAGATGAAATATAAGGCTCTAAAGGTGGAACTAGGAGCAAACCCTACAGTTGCCCTAAGAAGTTAGTAGTTAGAGAGGTTGGATAGCAAGACCGAAGAAAGGAAGCAGGAATTGAGGTACAGTAAAAGGTTTAAAAATGGGTGCAGCTAGGGGTCGAAGTGACGCTACAAACACCCTTTAGTTATGCCTACAGTGCACCACGTGGGATGCACTGACGGTACTACCCCCTTACGGAGGATTATCAAGGGTAACCGTGAGTTAAATGACGGAAACAGTTCTTCAAATTTCAGACACTGTTAAACCCATACGATCTATTTAGTGAATAGTCCTCGCGTTCCACATTACTTTCTGGACCTCATGGCGCCACCATTTCATTTTGTTCAAAAGCACTGACATATTCCTTAAAGAGAGTTGATTCAATGTGCATTGAGTATCCTTCGTTACTGTCAGCAAAGATAAATTCTAAATCATGAGAGAGTTATAGCATTTCCAAATAAATGTTCTAAATGAACATTACTTAAGAGTGCGAACGAGCTCTAATTTCTGTTACCGGAGAGAAGAAAGTTCCATGAATGTTGGAACACGATCAAACAGTTTCATTTGTTAGTTAGCTTTTCGTTTGTTTACCATATCCCAATTTAATCTTTCATTTGACACTGATCACAGTGTTGCTGTGTTTGGGGCAGGACACGGTTTTGCTTTCAGCAAGCTCGAATTCCATTCCTCTAAAAGAATGAAAAATAAACACATGAAAGATGACATCGTAGAGAATAATAAGATTTTCTTCCGGTCGAAGCCTTGCTTGCTTTCCTCTGTCAGTTGCTGTCATATCCACAATGACAGATTTTATAATAAAGTTACAAAAATATTGCATAAGACTAAAAAGTCCATTAACACCAATAAGCATTTTTGTAATATCCGTTGTCTCACAAATGGCATTCAATATTTCTCTTTTTATCAATAACAACAACTGTAGTTGTTGTTATAACATTTTGGTGATGAGGAAAATAGCAAGTGCAGTACTTAAGCTCTTACTATTACCGGTGTTGTTGGTTTTATTGTTGTTGTTGTGTACATTAGTGAAAAATACTCAGCTCACTTCAGCGCAAACCTTTCTTCAGAATATATTTCTTATTAAAGGATTAAACTTCTAATTTAAAATTATTTTTATCAAAGAATTTAACTTTTCATTTAAAACGTTCCACAGGAAAACATACCGCCGTTTCATGAGAAATGAAGGATGGAATTAATTTTCACGCGGATCTAGGTGGGAATCAGAGAGCGAAAAACTACGCCTTTCACGGACGTCAGATAAATATGATTTCTTCGGAATCATTTATCTCAGCTCCTCTTCGAGAAGGTGCAAGGTTTTCACGCGCTATTTTTCCATTACGAAATTCATTTCCACCAGAATTTTTCTCTCTTTGCGCTTTCTCATTCTCGTGAAGGGGTATGCTAACCGTAATTAAACTTATGTTTTGAGAGAGACTTTTTGTGACTTTCATTGTCTATGTTCACATGAATAAAGGCAAGTTGTTAAGGAGACTGATATGAAGACAATATCTTAAGAGTAAGAAAAGAAATAAAAGTATAATTTAAAAAAAAATTATATGGAAGTAAACAAGGCCCTTTTCATTTTTTTATGAACATTCGAAGATGAAAGTTCCTCGAGACTAGTCACCTTTGCTGCTCTATAAATCCAGAAATTTCAAGACATCCTACTTAAGGAAAGATAAAATTAAACTTATAGCCTATATTCAGATG
Source organism: Macrobrachium rosenbergii (assembly GCF_040412425.1). Taxonomy (NCBI): domain Eukaryota; kingdom Metazoa; phylum Arthropoda; class Malacostraca; order Decapoda; family Palaemonidae; genus Macrobrachium; species Macrobrachium rosenbergii. The sequence goes on along the minus strand of NC_089784.1, from coordinate 15,585,821 downwards.
CATCATAATTAATATCGTAGCCGATATGAATTACAAAAGGTTCAGATAATGAGAAATGAAGCACTTAAGCATTATCCTCGCTACTGGAATAACAAAAAAGAGGAATAGAAAAGGAACGGGAAAGGAAAGGAGGAGAAAGGCAAGCAAGGAAAGAACCGAATCTTGACGGGTCCACTCGTCTGTAATGGATCCAGCGCGATGCGAGAAAGTGATATGTAAATCGGCCTTCCTTGATCTCTCTTCGAATGCATCTAACCCGTTGTTGATCGGCTTCTGATTCGCCTCTCAGTTAGTGCCGAGTTCGCCTGGGCAAAGGGATTACGAAGTTGATGCATTGTCTTTCCAGCTCATGCATGCATTCTGCACGGAGATTACGGAAGGATTTCTTTGGGAGTCTTACCGTGATGAAATTACAAAGATTCCGACGTTCGGGTTATCGTTTCCCCAATTTTGTTGACGAACGGCTCGAGGAAAGAGAGCGTTGCCTAAAACGCTAGGCTGCATAACTTGTTGGTTCTTCTCACTTCTTCGTTTTTAACGTGCTTTTTTTTTCCCATTCTTATATGGGGTAAGCACGATGCCTTCTTTTGAAGGACTTTGATTTGGCGGTGGGGTAGGCCGTAGCCTCGATCGGCTGCCCTGCCTGACATCGCTTAGCGAATGTGTACATGTTACCAAATCCCCAACTCCCTTTCTCCCAGCAGCGAGGAGAACTGGGCGGATAGGTCGACAGTTCGAGACGTGTGAGGTGTCTGTTATGTTTTTAGAAGATGTTGGAGTGGCTTTGTTTATGTGTGTATTAGTCTGTAACACCCATTTGCTCTCAGCAAACCTATTTATATATATATACATATGTATTAAGTCTTTGGACAACAGGAGAGCTATGTGATGACCTGTCAGTGGCTTTCGCAGCAGGTTCATTTGTGCTGACGTTGAAATTTGCTCAGTCGGATGCAGAAAACTATTTGGTCATGGTCCAAGCACGTGGAAACAGCATGATAGAGCTTTGAACCGATGCGCCGGAAGTGCCCAGGTTCCGGTGGGGTATGTGCTTGTGTGTGTGCGATCTCCCATGAGATATTTATGAGAGGAACATTGACTCTCACGGGGAGACTGCCTCGATCTTGGGTCGCTCATGTGTGTGTTTAGCCTGGTGTAGTGTTTAAAGATCGCCACTATGAAGATACATTATTTACGGCCATAGAACGTAAGTAAAATCGGCCAGTGACATTTATATCTTTTCCAGACTTTAGAAGGGGAACCTCCGGTTTGGAAGCAGTGAAACTGAACGATGTCTACATAATGAATTTTTCCATTTCATGTTCCATTAGACATTTTTCTGTTTGAACATGTATGTATGTACATTCACTTCAGGTTTTAATATAATGAAATGTTTCTTCCAACAGGAATCGAACATCATCCTAGGAGTACGAATATTTGGAAGTGGTGTTTTTACTCTTACATATGATATGACACTTATCGTGGTCTTTATGACCTTATTACTTTGCTTGATGACCAGGGTGTTATTCACTAGTATGGCTTTGCATAGAATAATGACTATACTTGTTTGTGAAACAGTATTTCCTCAAGTTATGTTTTCCATTGACAGGGGGTGTGAATCACTCCATTTCATGACCATAGTTTTTGCTGAGTCACTTTCGTTAAATATGTCAATAAAGTCTAGCTTTGTATATCAGTGTCTCATTTCAGTAGGCCTTTGTGCTAAGATAGGTTTAGTTAGAGAAATTTGACAAAAGAGAAGGGATCTGCTGACCCAAGGAAGAGCCACGGCTACCAGAGACATCGCAAGAAAAGTGAGATGTTTGATTCTGTTCTTAAAACAGATACATCAATAAAAGATGGGCCTTCCGAACCCTGGCCATTAACATATATATATATATATATATATATATATATATATATATATATATATATATATATATATATATATATATATATATATATATATACGCATGTATAAATGAATGTATGTATGTGTGCGCTTATGTTCCAGCACAACTCTGAAATGCATTGAGCAATTTCAACCAAACTTGGTATACATATGACTTACTATCTGGAAAAGAATACTGTGGGGTAAGACACCACTAGCGCCAAAGGGCACAAAGGGCGGTTGGGGTGGGAAGAGATTCCCTGAAACGGGCTGGTTCTGTCCATAGACTTAATAACTAAATAAACTCTACGAATTTATCATACCTCATTTCAGTATACATATGACTTGCTGTCTGGAAAAGAATTCTTCTTCTTCGTTTAACGTGCTTTTTCCCATTTTTCATATGGGGTAAGCACGATACCTTCTTTTGAAGGACTTTGATTTGGCGTTGGGTTAGGCTGTAGCCTCGATCGGCTGCCCTGCCTGACATCACTTAGACCCCGGTAGTGCATGTGTGTATGTATCGTACCAAATTCCCAGCTCCCTTCCTCGGGGGTAAGACATCACCGGCACCAAAGAGGGTGGAGGTGGGAAGGGGGTGACATGTAAAAATAACCGAAAATGACAGCTATTAGTATCTAATCCATAGTTTTCGAGGTCTCTGAGATAAATGGTGATACTCCCGGTGCCCTTTCAAGTCCAAATTCAGCCCAGATAGGAAGGGGGTGAGAAGAGGTGAAAAATAAAATGTCAAAAATGCTGGGCAATGTAACTGAAGCAACTATCTTTACAGGAAAGGGAGAGAAGAGAGAGAGAGAGAGAGAGAGAGTAGAGGTGGTGTTAGGGAGGAGAATGAGGGAAAGAGTGAGGGAGAGTTGGAGAGAGGGAGAGTTTATCGGTTGTCATTCCGAGTTTTCCTGGGCACGGCTGAGTTTGTCAGCTAGTGTGTGTGTGTATATGTATATATATATATATATATATATATATATATATATATATATATATATATATATATATATATATATATATATATATATATATACATATATGCAGTTTAAATCAAATTTGGAGGATATATCCCGCTTGCAACTTAGCACTTTACAAATATTTATGATGCCTTAGAGGGTGAAACTGCGACCCTTTCATTCCGCGGGAATAGTAACAAATTATGTGGGATAAAGGACCTAACTGAACACTAATTTACTGGTTTTGACTTAGGCTCTTACCAAGCCTTTGGGAAAAATGACTGACACTCTTTATTGATTGTGTAAAAGTTGGTAATAGCTCGGTTTCTAACTTTGAGCAACGTCAGCAGTTTGTGATAAAAACGAGTTAAAAATGTGCCGAAGTTTCTTTGGCGCAATTGAGTTTTCTGTACAGCGTATGATGATGTGTAAAACTCTCAGCCGCGGCCCATGAAAATTTCAGGTGGTGGCCTGTGCTGTTGGTGTTGTTGGTACCTGTAGCGTAACTAGACGCACGATCATGGCTAACTTTGATTTTAAATAAAATAAAAACTACTGAGGCTAGAGGGCTGCAATTTGGTATGTTTGATGATTGGAGGGTGGATGATCAACATACCAATTCGCAATCCTCTAGACTCAGTGGTTTTTAAGATCTGAGGGCAAACAGAAAAATTGCGGAAGGACAGACAAATAGCCATCTCAATAGTTTTCTTTTACAGAAAACTAAAACACGAAAAGGTTCTATTTCTATTAACTAAACATGGCAACAGTATTTCGGAACTTTAATCGTACAATTGCGTGCTTTGTATGATTGTGACTGTGTTTCTGCCATTTGAAATGAAGGCAGAACTGTCTGACAAAGTAGGCATTAGGATCCTTTTGCGCCAAAAGCGAAAAATTCGAACGAACTGTAACCGGATTAATTTTATCTTTTTTATGGAATGATATCCACAACGCGTCAGACATTATTCTCTGAAGACTTCTGTTGAAGATTTGCCCTTTCATGGAGCGCTCAGCGAGCCACAATCGTCACGTAACCCCTATCGCCACAAGAAAAAGACTGACAGTTCTTGCTAATTCCATCTCATTCACGCGTAGAAACCTGCAATCCCATTATACATATTTTTGTGAGGGCTAAAGCGGGTAAATCTGATGAAAGGGAAAGGGAGGTAAAGGGAAGACCGAATCAATTAAGACCATTTTCTTTCTTCACGGTAATTTGCCAATTAATTTCGCGTGACTTACCGAGCGAGAACAGTCGTCAGCAAAACAAGTTATTGATTCTTTCAGCTAAAACGGAATTTACGTCATAGAGAGGGATAAAGTCAATCTCATGGAAAGGAAAGAGAGAGAGAGAGAAAGGACTAATTTCATAATTACATAAAATTTGGCGTATTTCTAAAAGCAGCCATAAATACCTGGAAAGAGAAAAATAAAGTGTTTTTTCACCGAGGTTGGTGGCAACACTATAATTACCGTGTGTCGTGAATAAACACTGCACCTACCGTTTTTTTAGGCAGTTTTTTACATGTGCATTTAATGGTAAAGTACGTCACACATATAACATGTAATAACTTGAGCGAAGCTCTCAGCATAAGATCTGAAGACCATCTCGGCAAGATCTCTTCCAGTGTCAATCTCTTTGCTCTTAAAAGTCTGAGACGCGAAGTTCTCCGACGTCGGTTCTAAGAACCATCCATAAAAAAGAGAGCTGGGTAATTATTAAGAAGGGCCAATTCCCAGACGTGTAATGCGTAATAATTGCTCCGGGAGGGAAGCTGTATGCTAAGACCGGCCAGTAATAAAAAAAAAAAAGAAAAAAAAGTATGGGCGAAGCGCCTTTCATCACATACTCCCGCGTAATGAAGCTATTCATCGCGAAGGTTCTTTCCCAGTAATGAAGGCCATTCAGGGCTATTGAGAGAGGTGTGCCGAGTGAACCGGATCACGGCTATATGGCGATTGGTAGACAGGCGCGAGAGGACGCCAATTTTCCGTGTTGCGAGAACTCCTCTTAATCAGGGCGGCCTGCTTTCATTAGCTCTCGATTAAGATGACTGGCTTCCGAGAAAAAGGCTGTTTTGGAATGTAGAGGGCGATGGTGACGTCAAGTAGATTCTGTTTACGCGCCGATTTGCGTGATGGCTGGCGAGGGAATGTGTATAGTGCCACTGCTGTCGAGGTCATCTAAGCTTGTTTGTCACGTCAGTGTTGGGAGGTTTTGCGGAAGGGGGGAGATGAATCGAGTTAATGAGGACAGTCCCCAAAAAAAATTGTTATTCTTGTTCCGTTCAAAAACGAGATTGAATCGAGTTAATGAGTGCGATTTAACCATTTTTTTTTTCTTCTAAGTATCTGCTACGAGTAACGTCATAGAGATAACGAGGTCTCGTTTATTTCACATTCTAGTACTTTTGACGAGTTATGATTTTAGCGTCAAATATTCGAAGTTCATGACCCTCTGAATATTTTGCGTCTGGGATATTTTGTGAATTGGTAACTCGTAGCAGTTTTATTAATCATGTGATCTATAGATGTACTAGAATTTTTCGAAAATAACTTCTTGCAATTAAACTTCCCCAGATTACGTAAAACAAATGCTTTTTACATATATGATTAATAAATCTATATATGAAAGTTCGAAAATTCATGTATGTATATATATATATATATATATATATATATATATATATATATACATATACATATATAGGCCTATATGGGCTGAGCAACCCGACGCCGCCCGGAAAAACTCTGAATGACATTCAATAAACTCTCTCTCTCTCTCTCTCTCTCTCTCTCTCTCTCTCTCTCTCTCTCTCTCTCTCTCTCCAAATTTACCTGTCATTTCTTCTGTTAAAAAAAAACTTTCTAGGGTGATATAGAGACCGTGTGCAAAAAATTTTGTCTGGGTCTGTCAACAGTTCGGATTTCTATAGTGGACCAACAAATATACATAAAAATTCACTTATATATATATATATATATATATATATATATATATATATATATATATATATATATGCAGCAGATATAGTCGTAACAAAATAGCAGTTAATATCCTAGTAATTCTGCGACAACTTACGAAGAAAATATAATTTCCTGAAAAGGAAAAGGGATTTGGGGTGTGGAATACTGATAAATAAAGACAAAACTACCAGCGAGGAAGGAGATGCACTGTCGCTGATTTGCTGCAATATACACTTCCTGTTCAAATCCCTCGGAAGATTGCAAATGCATTTGGGATTTTAGATCCAGCAGTATATCAGTGCTAATGGAAGCTCCTAATAATTATGTTTCCAGGAGAGTAACGACTTCAGTGAACGTCTCTTAATGAAAGAGGAATGGCACTTGCCAGGCTTACTTAGAGCTTGGCGGGATCTGGAGAGCTGATTGCATAATTAAAACAATTGAGGGAAGGCGAAGTTTAGAAAGACTGATCCCCTTTATCTGCCGAGAACAACCAGATTCGCTGAACAGCAGCACGACTTTGCAGCAAATGTGCCTCGCTGTCGAACTTCTCAGTTCCAGAGGTCCTTTATTCCTCACACCGCTGGACTGTGGAACAGCCTCTCAGAGGATATCGTGCAATTGGAACTTCAGAAGTTCAAGCATTTATTAATTTATATATATATTTTCTTTTTCAGTAAGTGAGATCTCTTCTTTCTGTACTTCTTTTACTTCTTCCTAATGAACACCATATTCTTTGGAAGTTTGAATTTCAAGTCAGTGGCCCCTGTGGTGGGCTTGTTCCATGTGAATAGGGTTCATCCTCTGAATAGTAATAATAATAACTTGGATCTACCTGTGATATGGCAGTGTTTCGAATAATATTCTAAGTCTCCCAGTGATGCGGTATGAAGGGTTCGCGTTATATTTGGTGCTTTTATATCATTTAGCATGAGGTTTTGAATGACAATTCCATGTTTTCCACTGGTCTGACATGGTTTCAAGTGATATTTAGGATAATACTTCGTGTTTTCCAGTGACGTAGTACGGAGGTTTTAAGCAATATCTCGTGTAGTGGTGCGGTACACAGTTTTCAAGTGATAATCTCTGTCTGTCTCTCTCTCTCTCTCTCTGTGTGTGTGTGTGTGTGTGTGTGTTTCGGTTACATGAATTCGATTGGTCCTTCCTTATATTTTTGTCTCTGAAAATTGGTGGTTGGTTTAGATTAAGCCAGCCTTATACCAACACGACCTTCCTGTAAGTGTGGTATGGTTCAAAGGAGACTAATAAGCCTATTGTGGACCTCTGGACACCTCCCAATAAAACCTCTAATTCTTGCTGGAGTGTATCACCAACTGTGGAATCGTGTGACGGACGAGTGGAATCTTGTTTCTCTAGATGACAGTTTGCGTCCTCGGTGTCGACTACTAGTAAACATTAACTTGGATGGAATTGGACAGGAAATTGATGAGGTCGGCCGTCAACTTTAGGCTTCAATTTTCTGTTGACACATCGCTCGACCAGCAAATCATCATTCCCGGGCCTCTGGGTTTCCGGGAGAAAAAAACGAAATCATGACCTATCACTTAATTGGTTGGTGAAGTCATGTCGCCAATCCCTATCAGATGATTGGCTGGCCCAATCTCCTGACATTCCGAAGACGGAAAATTATGAGAGAGAGAGAGAGAGGTGGGGGGGATAATTGTATTTTTCAATCATAATACATTTTTTCGTGCGCTAGCAAAATTCTGCTTGGAAGTACTTCTATGGAGCATTTTGTATTAATCCCTATTCAAAGCTTCTTTATACATATTATTGATTTAATCTTCATTTTTTACATTACTTTTTACAATGCTTAACATTTTGGTTGTTAATAATAAATCAAAAGATTCTAAGAAGTGTAGGAACGAAATCCTAATTTCGTGTATAGGATACTGTTATATCCTATCAGGGTATGATAGGAAAATATTCAAAACAATTTTTACCTGTGATAAAGAATACTGATGTTCCTAGCACCCAGGTACTTCCACTTTTTGATAAAAGACTTTAACAGTGGTGTAGCAGTATTTACAGAGTCACTCTGAGGTATTTGTTTTGATTTCTTCCACTTCGCAATCTCAGAGGTTTTTTTATTCAAAAAATGCCGCTTACTTAAACACCTCTAAAATTATTTTCATTGTTTTTCCTTATCCGAAATCCCTTACGACCTCTGAAATTTATTGCCCAGTATTTTTCTGTAGTTCAGTTACTTTTGATACCCTTAAATTTATCCCTAATTACTTTCCTAAGATGTTTGAAGTTACTTCCCTTGAATTTTTTCGCGTTCGTCTTAAAACCATTATCTTTGCCTCATTTTAGTTAGGTTTACCTTTCTACCTCATCCGATTATTTTTGCGTAGAATTATCTTTCCATATTCTTAGTAATCCTGTTACCTTCACCAACAATTTATTTCACATTTTCTACTCTTACTCAATACTATTTTTTCACCGACATCGAGATAAGTCATTCGAACAAAACAACTGGAGAACTAATTGGAAACTGTTCTTTGCACAAAGTGTCTTAGATAAAAAATTCCCAACGGTTAATTAACAATACCTTTGAACTATTTCTCCCGAAAGAGTTTCTCATTAAGGCTTGTTTTTTTCGTAGCATAACCTTTGGGATATTTCCTTTTTCTAAATAACAAACGCTATTCCTTCGGGCCAAATATTTTCCCTTTTGTTATTCACTACCAGAATGCTGACAAATACTGCAGAAAGTTAGTAACCACAGAATCTTGAAAAATGATAAAAGAAAAGAGGAACCACAGAATCTTGGAAAATGATACAAGAAATAAGGAACCACAGAATCTTGGAAAACGATACAAAAAACAAGGAATCACAGAATCATGGAAAATGATGCAGGAAAAGAGAAACCACAGAATTCTAGAAAATGATGCAGAAAATGAGTAACCACAGAGTCCTGGAAAATGATACAAAAAACGGGAAAGCACAGAATACTGGAAAATGATCCAGGAAACGGGGAACCACAGAATCCTGGAAAAAGATACAAGAAACGAGGAACCACAGAATCGTGGGAAATTATACAAAAAACGAGGAAAAACAGTCTTGGAAAAAGATACAAGAAACGAGGAACTACAGAATCATGGGAAAATATACAAAAAACGAGGAAACACAGTCTTGGAAACCGATACAAAAACGAGGAACCACAGAATCCTGGAAAATGAGACAATAAACAAGGAACCACGGAGTCTTGGAAAATGATACCAAAACGAGGAACCTCAGAATCCTGGCAAATTATACAAAAAACCAGGAACCACAGATTCGTGGAAAATAATGCAGGAAAAGAGGAATCACAGAATCTTGGAAAATGATGCAGGAAACAAGGAACCTCAGAATCCTGGAAAATGATACAAGAAACGAGGAGCCAAAGAATTATGGAAAATGATACAAGAAACGAGGAACGACAGAATCCTGGAAAATGATACAAGAAACGAGGAACGACAGAATCCTGGAAAATTATGCAAGAAACGAGGAACCACAGAATCATGGAAAATGATACGAAAAACGAGGAACCACAGAATCCTGAAAAATTATACAAAAACCGGGAAACCACAGGATCCTGGAAAATGATACAAGAAACGAGGAACCACAGAATCCTCGAAAATTATACAAGAAACGAGGAACCAAAGAATCCTGGATAATGATACAAAAAAATGAGGAACCACAGAATCCTGGAAAATGGTACAAAAAACGGGAAACCACAGGATCCTGGAAAATGATACATGAAACGAGGAACCATAGAATCCTGGAAAATGATACAAGAAACGAGGAACCACAGAATCCTGGAAAATGACACAAAAAACGAGGAACCACAGAATCCTGGAAAATGGTACACGAAACGAGGAACCACAGAATCCTGGAAAATGATATAAAAAACCAGGAACCACAGAATCCTTGAAAATGATACAAAAAACCAGGAACCACAGAATCCTGGAAAATGATGCAGTAAAAGAGGAATCACAGAATCTTGGAAAATGATACAAGAAACGAGGAACCACAGAATCCTGGAAAATTATACGAAAAACGAGGAACCACAGAATCCTGGAAAATGGTACACGAAACGAGGAACCACAGAATCCTGGAAAATTATTTAACAAAACGAGGAACCACAGAATCCGGGAGAATAATACAAGAAACGAGGAACCACAGAATCCTGGAAAATGGTACACGAAACGAGGAACCACAGAATCATGGGAAATGATACAAAAAACGAGGAACCACAGAATCCTGGAAAATAATACAAGAAACCAGGAACCACAGAATCCTGGAAACGATACAAGAAACGAGGAACCACAGAATCCTGGAAAATGATACAAAAAGCGAGGAACCACAGAATCCTGGAAAATTATGTAAAAAACGAGGAGCCACAGAATCATCGAAAATGAAACAAGAAACGAGGAACCACAGAATCCTAGAAAATGATACAAGAAACCAGGAACCACAGAATCCTGGAAAATTATAGGAAAAACGAGGAACCACAGAATTCTGGAAAATGATACAAGAAACGAGGAACCACAGAATTCTGAAAAATGGTACAAAAAACGAGGGAGCACAGAATCCAGGAAAATGATACAAAAAGCGAGGAACCACAGAATCCTGGAAAATGACACAAGAAACCAGGAACCACAGAATCCTGGAAAATTATACAAAAAACGAGGAAGCACAGAACCCTGGAAAATTATACAAAAAACGAGGAACAATAGAATCTTGGAAAATGATGCAGAAAGTAATAAACAGTAGGTTTGTCGTACAACAAGTTTTATGTATTTAAATCTTAATGAATACCTCCTTTTTGGATCAATGTTTCTCGTAAAGAATGATTTTAATGACTCACTCTTGGATATTTTATTAGATTTTTTTTCTTACTTTTACAGTGACATCTTTCCGATTAATATTTAAATGAATAAATAATGCTTTCAAAATGAGTCTTACTGTCTTTATGAGTGTAAATTCTCTCTCTCTCTCTCTCTCTCTCTCTCTCTCTCTCTCTCTCTCTCTCTCTCTCTCTCTCTCTCTGACTGACTGAATAAGTAAAATATTAAATTTGTTCTCTTGTCTTCCCAAACGGGCCACGAAAAAAGCGTTTAAAATTCCACGACATTTTTACGTACCCGATCAGGATAATAAATTTATGTAGCTGAGAAGCGCCACTTCCATGTGTCCATTGCATAATATTATTTATTTTCGTCTTATTTGTATCTCACTAAACCATTAATAAATCTGTGGACTGCTTGATCTCCTCTTCATGTTTTGTGAGTTTATAGATTTTTTTTTATTATTAATATAAACATTTTACTGACAAGGTAATTTAGAAAAAAAAAAATCACTGATTTTTGCCTATGTACCATAGTGTTAGTTGTTAACGACAGTTTCTATTTGGAAGAACTTTTCACATAACGCTTTACACAGAAATATGGCTACTATTCAAGGTTTCCCCAATAAAAAAAGGTTTCTGAATAATCTTGCAATCAACCGCGATCTAAAATCCGATGAAAATTGCCCTGTTTTGGAAGGGATGCTGTTACGAAATCTAAAACCTAATTCTTTCCAATTTATCTGTGAAAACCCATCAGTTCTATGTAGGCTTTCATTAGAATGTTACAAATTGTAAGGCTTCTTTTATATTCATTCCCGTATTGCCAGAAATTGCTAACTAAATGGAATCCCTGGTCAGTTTTCTATTTTTCTATCATATAAAAGTGCACTTACACGAACGCATATGCGTACCGCACAGTCACTGATAATTTGTGTGGAAATTCCATTCTACAATACGCCATGGTTATACACATACGAATTGCATGTTATGTCAGCCTTTGTTTCCAAATGGATATCCATATTTCTACGACTGGAGGGACTGCATTTGTATCACTGTACAAATAAAATATCTATTTTTGCAAAGATGAAACTGCGCCCCTGTTTCTCCCTTTTCTGCCACTGCACTGTGTATGTAAATCAAATCCGTGAAAATGTTACACTGGAGTTTATCATTTTCATTTTCGCGAAACAAAGCCAGGCAAATTGAATTCCATATTTTGAAAGATTCTGTGATTTATTGCATGATTCGCAACACGAGAAACGTATTCAACAGCGGTGATAATCACCTCTTGATTTATTTTTGGACACAGTTCATAAATCTAATCTGGTAAAGTCGATGCAAATAAATCATTTGGATGTAAAAAAAATACAATGAAAAGCGTAAATAAAATGAGTTTTCCCACACTCTAGTTAGACTCGGAGATGAATAAAATCACGTTTGCTCTGAAGAATAGAATGTTATCCACAACTGTATATAAGTTGGGCACTATTTAGTAATACTTTCAGGTGATGTTATTCGTTTCTTCAGGCATTAAGTCCATTATTTAATTATTTGTATGTGTCAATACACTTACTGTATGTCTAACAGCAATACTCGCACTAATTCAAAGGAAATGCTTTCCCACCCTTGCTTCGGTCGATATGACGTCTCTTCTTCTTCTGCCGTTTTTCCGTGGTTATTTCAATGATGGAAATCATATTATTATATATGTTAATGTTAAATTCATTGTGTGTAGTTTGGCGTTTTTAACGTGAAAGTATACCCTCAGAAGCATCTCGACTACAACTAAAATAGTTGAAGAAACGATATTGACCTCATACTCTGTTTGATAGTTCCCAAAGAACTAGAGTTGCTCATGTTCGATCTAGATTCTAGAGCGTTTTTCGAACGCCCGTCAAGGCCAGCGATTTATTACCTCACTAGAATATTTTTTCATTCTGATCTGAAGTATTTTGCTAAACAGTGTCGTTCGTTTACCCTCAAATAGAAAAATGACATCTCATTTGTGAGTGAGCGTGCACGTGCGGCCTTAACACATAAAAATGTGCTCGGTATTGACCGAACACTCCACTAAATATCCAGAATCATTTTTGGGTTGGACTATTCACTTTCATTCTTTTTTTTTTTTTTTGCGTTTTTTACCCGCCAGCTCTTTTCGAAAGTCGGTGTTGTCCCAGTTAGTTTCGATGCCGTCAGGGCTTATAAATGGATATCAAACTTTGCCCATTTCAAGGATGCGATGAGTTCGTTATATTTACAAAAATTACCATACAAATAAAGTCTTTTACAAATATTCTGAATTGTGGATAAAATTAGATTGTGACTTAATTTTCCTCTGTGCAGCACTCGTTTACTCTGTGCAACCCGCTGTGTTCTTTCAACGTTAACCTTTTAAATCCACTTGATTTAGTTAAGTATTTACAACCAATTTCATAAAAATGCTCTGCAGTTCAGATTGAGTAGCGTCCACCATAAAAACAAGTAAAATATGCGCCGAAGTTTCTTCGGCGCAATCGAGTTTTCTGTACCACCGCTACAGCGTATAATTAAGGCCACCGAAAATAGATCTGTCTTTCGGTGGTCTCGGTATAATGATGTATGAGCCGCGGCCCATAAAACTTTAACCACGGCCGGTGGTGGCCTATCTTACATCGTTGCCAGAAGCACGATTATAGCTAACCTTATTCCTAAATAAAATAAAAACTACTGAGGCTAGAGGGCTGCAGTTTGTTATGTTTGATGAATGGAGGGTGGATGATTAACATACCAATTTGCAACCCTCTAGCCCAAGTAGTTTTTAAGATCTGAGGGCAGATAGAATACAGAAAACGAAAAAGAACGATAGAAAAGAAAAATGTGTACGAAATAAACCGTAATTACTGGAAATAAACCCCTTGACGTTGACAAGACCGCAACCGTATCCCAAAATGTAAGTGGTGTGACCAAGAATGATATGGCTTGTTTTATTATTCAGTTATAACAGGTATATATTATCCTTGCCTGACATTTCAGCTGCCGGCATTGGATCACCGCGATGCGGCGAAGGACAATGGCTCACTCTCTGTCCTGTTCGTCAGGGGCAAATAAGGTTTAAGGCCCGTTGGCAGATGCTTTATTGCGAGTTTCCAAGGATTATGCGCCATGGCGTCGCCAACCCTTCCTCCTACGAGACCGAACGCTCACGCACGGAACTCGTAATTACTGACTGCTGTACAGGAGCGAATTAGTCATTGGCTCATGCGTCCATGGGCGGAATCTTGCTCGGTCATGAATTGGGGAATGACTCGTACGTTTTTGCAAGGTTTACGTTTTATTCATGTCAGACGTCTACATAAAACACCACTCGAAAGGTTTTAAATATACTGGGAGGAATCCATCATGCTTGTTTTATAAAAAGAAAAAAGTTTGGTGATAGGTTACTGCCATATCAATGCACGTTTATTTTTGTAGTGTGACAGTCTACCGTGAACACTATGCAAACATACATCGTACGTTATTAACACGTTTACTGACTACACAAAAAGAGGGAAGTTATCTTTTCACAATGACATTTATGGACACATTTTCACACACACTCTCATACATACATACATACATACATAAATACATATATATATATATATATATATATATATATATATATATATATATATATATATATATATACGAGTATATATATATTACATACTGTATGTTATAGTTTGTGCATATGTGATATTTATTTAAATACTTATTTACTTAATTTACATATTTGTCTCAAAATCTATGAATATACGTAAGTTTGATGTTCATACTTTCCCCAACTGTAAAATCAGGTGTCACTGTGATTCCAATCTCAAATGAAGTGGAACTGAAGTGCTTATGTGAGTTATTAAACTTTGCATAGAATAATCAGCATTGAACATTGTAAGGGATTTCTGATGCTCGAACATTACCATTTATACTTTTTACTTCAAACTCTCCTAAGTTACAGGAAATGAAAGTAGGATATGGATGGATGAATGGACCAAACTCTCCTAAGTTACAGGAAATGAATGTAGGATATGGATGGAGGAATCGACCATCCTTTAGGCACACGGGACAAATATTATAAATATATTTCCCATTCCGTTTTGTGTTTCTTGTCCCCAAGGCAACTAACAATCTGAGAGATCTCTGCCTCCCTATTGCTCTTGGATAATTGGCTGGACAAAGATCTGTAAGAACTCGAAATTGAAAAACTGAAGACATTTCAGATGAACTGAACTTTTTGCCGTTAATATAGTTGCACAGACCAGTTTATAATGTCAAATGAATGATATTTCTTTGCAAAGCTGTGTTACCTGAAACTCCTTAAAGTGTATAATAATCTGTTTCTTGGGCCATGAAAAAATACGGTACTGAGATATGTCTCTCCTCGGCCTAGACAGGAAACTGGTTCTTAACTTCTAATTTGATATTATTGTCAGGCTATATCAGTTATTTTTCTTAATGTTTATCGTTTGTCTTTATGTTTCCAGAGCCGAATACCCGTAGCAGGTATGAAATAGAATATTTTGGTATCAAGTTTTATTTTTCAGCAGTAAGAATAATAACCAAGTTAATAACCAGATATGTGCTGCCTGTTCTTTTTAAAGAATTTGCTTTGATGTGCAGTCTGCTAAATGTTTTCGATTAAATGAAACGATCACGGAAATAAACGATGAACTTAACGTTTTCAAGAGAATTGTATCATAAACACCTATACTAGATTTTTTTTATAATGTAAAATGTTTCTGCGAAGAGCAGGTAACATAATATCTGCTCCACGTGTTGTGCCTGAATTTAAAGCAGTTTTACGTGATCCATTTTCCGTTCCATAATCTCTTTTTTTATATAGTTAAAACTTCACACGCACAGAGGTGTGATCTTCTGTCACGAAAGTTGGATAACTACACCCGACCTTTGAAAGAGCAAAGCTGAGTCAGTCATGAATATTACACGAGAACAGGGGCTAAAGACAAGTATTAAGACGTGTTCTAGGGTAGAAAGCCTAACATTTTGAGCATTCCTCATCATTATTTTGATAATAGGAAAAGTAAGACATTTTATTTGAAATCAGTAACTCTAGCAGAACAGGACAGAGAAAACTGCCAAAGTAGGCTGTTTCAATAAAGTCCATGATATATTTGGCTGTTGTTCTAACCAACGCTTAGTGAACGTATATGAAAATTTCAAGTGATTGCACACAGTATTTAGTTTGAAACAGAGATTGGAGAAATCAAATAACGTTTTAATACGATTGCTTCTTCTTTTTTTATGTTCTGTATCTGGAATACGTGCATTATATTTATTATGTAGATGGAGAATAATGTATTTGTTATTGAGCTTATTTACGCTTGCTCTTTGGGTCTAGTTGTATAGTTGTATGACCTTTTTTAAAGTTTTTTATGCTTGTTGGTAAGACATAAATGGTTGCATTCCCACTTTGGTTGCGATTTTTTTATTTGTTTTTTTAATAATAAATCAGATTTGTAGTCGCCTGGCACCACTGTTTTTTTTAAATAAAGTATTATTATTATTATTATTATTATTATTATTATTATTATTATTATTATTATTATTATTATTATTATTAACTATCTCTTCAAATTAATCATTAAAAATATGAAGAAGGCTTCTTTCAGTCACAAAATCATTCTCTTCAGTTCGATCCACAAGAACCGAGATGTTTATCTGCATATTTCAGCCAGTCGTTGAAAAGGTTCTTTACTGCATTTGCGCAAAATTAGCTATCCCGTTTTTTTCGCGAATGTCAGCGTCATTCTTCCACCTGCGTCCGTAATGCCAAAACCTTCATTCAGTTCCGTGGAAATGTTTCCTGAAAATGATTGAGAAAAGTCCTCTTAAAGGTGAATATCCACGAATCTTTATTTCTGCTTTAAATCTATTTTGTGTGTGTGTGTGTAATTATAGTCAAGCAATACTTCGTATTGGTTTATAGACAGATTTTACTTAGAAATTAAGTTATTCGCATAAATCAATAACGGTGAAGTATCATTCGACGGCAGATTTTACTTGAAACCTAAATCATTTGCATAAACCAACAATGTTGAATAATAATTTAACGATATTTTATAAAATTGATTTAAACTCAATAACAAGAGAAAATTCTCCCTCCGTCAAGGTTAGTGTCCCATCTATTTAAATGAACCTTAGTTTTTGGAGAACAAGTCTGAATACTCCTGTCGTAATTTTCAACTATAATTGGAAAATATAATGTAAATGGTGTCATGCATACATATGAATATTTTCATACATTTTCATCACGTTAACTTTACTTCTTTAACTACGACTAGAAAATACGACTAGAAAATATAATAAAAATTGTATCATGAACATGGGAATAATTTCATAAAAGTGTAGGCTACCTTACCCAGTGAATGTGACAGCACAAGTTAACTGTTAAGATTAAAATGAGTTTAATAAAGCAATCTTATGCTATACATATGAAAATCAAATCACGACCTAGGTCTCGTCCTTAATTCGGATTGTTTATTGAAGAATTTTATGAAAGTGTTTTGGTTAATTTATCTAATGTATAACTGTATCAGAAACTACTTCTGATTAAAGCTTTCAGTATTATAAACGTTTAGTGTGACATACATATATTTTTTCAAAGGAAAATGGTGGAAGTAGGAACGATAAACTAAGATAGCAGGTTTTCAAAACTTGGATATCCCGCAACATTGCATGAGTGCAAAGATGCTCAGCGTACTTCTTGCCTCAGAGCAACTAATATCTAACCTAGATGGTCATAAAAAATACATTGACATGCACATTGTGATGTTAGAATTATGCCTGAATCATCAGCTAATAATATCATTGGGAGAAAGTGTCACTAACTACTGCCTACCTTTCATGCATGTTGGATAACGCAACAGTCTTGACAGAAAAATGTAATATTGTTAATTTCGGTGCTATCGACATCCGTTGAAAAATATTTTCATTTCAGGCTTTATTCTTCATTTCTTATATATCAGTGATTTATTTCCATTTATTATTGCAGATCAGATTCATGAACTGGGTCTCATAATAAATCAAAGGGTGATTAAAGCCGTGTCGAAATATATTTCTCGTGTTGTTGCACCATACAATAAATCATAGATTCTGTCAAAATATGGAATTCAATTCGTTTGGCTCTTTGTTTCGCGAAAAAAAGTATGGTCCGCTTCAGCACAGCATTTTTAGGGTTTTGATTTATGTACACAGCGGCAAAAAAAAAATACCTGAATTATGATGGAGAAAGAGACGAAAGGGAGAAACAGAGATAACGTTTAATCTCTACCCAAAATAAATATTTTATTTCCACTGTGATCCCAGCGCAGTCCATTTAGTCATAGAAATATGGCTATCCGTTTGAAAAAACAAAGGCCTGTATAACAGGCAGTTCCTGTCTGTACAACAGAGATGCATTTCACAGATGATTTTTTCCTAAAATCTACAGCTTCCGTTGGTATATTGGCATCGATTTCATTGTGCTCTTCAAATGCTGTACCCCGTTATCTAACTAAACCTTCAAAATTTCTTTGTTCCATTACTTTGTATAATTGATCATTGAAGTAAATTAAACATACTGAAGACTAAACAATTCCAAATCAATTTAGTATATCCGATTGATGAAAACAAAAGCTTACATTTTTTTATCATTTAAATATTGTTGATGTAAAACTAAAGCATTGTCACATAAAAAGTTACAAATATTTGGTTGCTTGGAACGTAATCAGAATTTCCAAAAAAAAATCATATTAATCTGTTTATATGTTATTGATGATTACATGATTTCTTAGAAAAATACTACAATTGATTATAATAATTATTCTATTTTTTATTGGTCCATGCAGTTGATATAACGATTACATAAGTTTTATATTTAGAAGTACAATCAGAAAAGATCGTGATGAATACTTTACTTAATACATATGTTCAAATTTTGAAAAGTTTTTTTTTACATTTGGATATTAAAACACAGTTAAACTAACAGTGCCGTTTTCTCGTGAGTATTTACACTTTTCCTCCCATTTATATATATATATATATATATATATATATATATATATATATATATATATATATATATATATATATATATATATATATATATATATATATGTATATATATATATATATATATATATATATATATATATATATATATATAGTATGTATATATATATATATATTATATATGTGTATATATAGGTGTGTGTGTGGGTGTGTGCATTGAGGATGCCAGTCAATCTCCTAAGCGTTTGCATTTATCGAATTGCATATTAGCCCGATATGCAACCTACAACAAGGAATCTGCTGACGTAGATTACAATTTGCAGAGATATATAATAATAATAATAATAATAATAATAATAATAATAATAATAATAATAATAATCTTTACTGTGGCTCAAGGTCATATACATGGAATATACAAATACAACACACACAATCTAGATACATAAGGTAACATGATAAAAATAATTATCGGCATTATCCACACAGTCGCTGAAGAAGTAGAAAAAATAGAATTCATAATAATGGTAATGACAGTGATTATGTGGAGGATAATAAAAAAATTAAGAATAATAACAATAAAAAATAAGGCTCAGTTTTCAATTTAAAGATCGCCCGACCATTTGTCGCTTTCCATGCGGCAGTGCAATTAGGAGGACCATGACTGTAGACATCCATCCAAAACGTTCCATACAAATAGCGAAATGGGGTTTTGCATCATATCGTGCAATCTGTACATTCCTGATTTTTTCGTCTACGTTCTTGGTCCGTATCTCTCTCCATTTTCAAAAAAAAAATTTTTTTTAGTGGGAACTGTGACGATACTGAAATGTTAGCAGAGATGACAACCCATAGTTTAAGGGTGATCAGGAATTTCTAATAGCAGTCTAGTAGTAGAATTTGTGGATCTGTCATCAGTTTCACTCAAAACACTCCAGAGTCCACTCTTAGAAACTTATTTGCACACCGGATTGCTAAGAACATCGTGGAAAACCATTTAATTTCTGCTACGTTTTCATGAATAATCTAATATTCTTTTATTAAGGAAATTCTGGGGCCACACAGCGAATTTTCGGCTTGATACCACTGGGCAATATATATATATATATATATATATATATATATATATATATATATATATATATATATATATATATATACTGTATATATATATGTATATATATATATATATATATATATATATATATATATATATATATATATATATATATATATATATATATATATATATATATATATATATATATATATATGTGCATGTGTGTCTGTGTGTGTAATAATGTGTTTGTATCTTAAAATAAGTAAGTAACACGATCAACCTTTCATCTTGAACTATTTCTTCCTTTTTCTTTTTGGATAACATGACAAAACTTTAATTAGGAGTAAATGGCAAGCATTTCTCATCAACTGCAGATTGCACATAATTTTGATCCCTGGAAAAGTTGACGTGACACTGGTGCCAGATAAAGCTTTCATTAAACCCTTCTACATTGAAAAAGGATGTCCGGGAAGTTCTTCAGTTAGTTGCACCCTCAACAAAACTGTTGTTATTAAATGCACAGCGAATTTATTCTAACTTTTTCTTAAAACTTAATCGTGCTATGTGAGTTTTAATTGAAATATTTCAAATTTCAAGGATTCGCTTTGACCCATTCCCATATCACCAGGAATGGCTAACAGAATTTAATTCATGTTTAATTTCCTATGGTTTTTTTTTCTCCACTAAAATACAAAATGTTAAAAGTATTTTTCAAAATTTTACAATATTTGTGACCTACCCAGAGTTGCAGTTTCCTCCTCTGTTACCAATGCATCCGATCTAGCTTCTGGGACGTTTTAAGAGTGTTCATAAGGTCCCCGTAGGAAGATAGTGCCGTCAGTGCACCTCCCGTTATGCACCCTAGGTATTACTAAAGGGTGTTGGAATCGACCCTTCAGCCTGAAGTTGTGCCCATTTTCGCCCTTTTACTCTACGTCCATTCCCGCTTTCTTTCTTCAGTCTTGCTGTCCAACTTCTCTATTAATTCTCAGTGTAACCGTGGGGTTTTTTCCACCTTTACATCGGTTTACTTCATCTCCTCTGTTTTGGATCTCTTTATCTTGCTATCCAACCACTCCAACTCCTTGTTTTCTCTGTTTCATGCACTTAATTACCGAAAGTGCCACAGTGCTTTTCTTGGAGGCCTAAATTTCAAAAAATCAATATTCATCAGGGCCTGGTATTCATTGCCCTTGTAAAATATTTTCTATTTTCTGAACTGAAGTATTCAAATATTTGACTGGTAATAACAGCATCGTTGGCCTTCGAATGTAAATATGAGAACTCATTCGTGAGTGGGTGCGCACGATCGCGCTCAAAGAATAAAAATGCGTGCGAGGTTTACCTAACACTCTAGACTTAATATTCCAAGTGATTTTATTATTTGACTCCAGAGTTGAAAGTCTCTGTCTGACTGTACATCTTTTTATTTTGTTATTTATCATCCAGTTGTTTTCGAAAACCAGTGACCTCCCATCTTTTTTTAGTGTCACCTTTGATTATGAATGGACATAAATCTTTACTTATTTCAAGGATGTACATAAATACGTTCGTGATGTTGACCAAAACTTGGCAGTTTATTGAAATACTTAAATAAATACCCAGAGTTGAGGATAAGAACTAGATTGTGATTAGATTTTCATTTGTGAACCACGTTTCATATATCAGACAGATTTCCATGTTTACCTCTTTACTCTATGTAATCTGACATATATTTTCCCATTGTAACTGAAAAGTGAACTTCACAAAAATATTGCTTTTGTTTTCATTAGGATAACTTGATATGGAATGTCTTATTCAACTGAAATGTTTCAGCCTTTTTTCATTGAATTTATAAGTCCAGGGTTCAGACTTTATATTAACTTGATATTTTTTTACCAACTTACACATCCGAATATTTCTTTATAGTTATCTTGAGATTAAGTCATAAAACAATGTTGACTTATCGATCAGCGTAAATACTAGTGCAGATACCTCAAGTTCTGGGTAAATTCTGCTTTTAATAACTTATTTGTGGTTGCTTTACTCGAATTAAGAAAAAATACGATTGGAAATGTCGAAATAAAGACTCACTGCTGTTCACCTTCAAGGTTTTTCACAACCAGTTTTATCAAAAATTTCTAAAAAGAACATAATGAAGATTCTAAATCGTTACACACGGTGGAGAAAAGTAATTCAGACATTTCCGAAGAAACGGGAAAGTTAATTTAGGGCGAGTACTCTCCAGGTAATTATAATACATTATAATTATAATCATTCATTAGGATTTTCACTTGTACATTAAAGTTTTAGCAGAGAACACATTCGTTCTGACCAAATGGTGTAATCGGAATCAGATAATGATTTTCTCAGCGGAAGCCACACTATTAACTAATTACAATTCTTTATAATTGCTGGTTAAAGAGAGAGGTATTTCATTTTTATTTCAATTATTAATATACATGATCCTTAAATTATTTAAATTACTAACACATGTATCGTAATGGTATTCTTTTTCTAGTACAGTTACTGTGTTCAAATAAAATTTCTCATTTTTTATTATAAATTAAAAATGATTAGTATCCTTATAAGGGTGAGGGTTATTGTCCAAAGCAATTGCGTTAATTCTTTTTCTTTAGTTCTCCACATCTGTGTAATAATGTTCATGACTAATTCCACTCTGCACTTTCAACAGTCGTGTTCACAGATCAAATGTTCGTGAAAAGAAAATCTCACTTAAATACGCGTCATGTTTTAACGATGAAAAAGGAATTATAGAACGGGAAAGATTAATCACAAAAAAACAACAGTTTTCAATTTTGACAAAATGTTGGGATCTACAGTAGTACGTCCCCTTTTTTTTTTTTTAATAAGCGCGATCACTGCAAAAAAACTTCTTGTCTGTTACTCATTAAGATCATTCTCACAAAAACATCCTAAGTTCGACGTTTTTCCCGTTACTGCGGCACTTAATCAAAAGCCCCCAGCAAAACTTCATATTAAAATATTCCATAAAAGAATGTGCTATGAATATACCCGTGTAAACAGGGAATTTATTCTTTCCGCTGGAAAAGAAACTTTATACAATAAAGTTAGTAATTAAAACTTCCTTTCAGCAGCTTTGTTGATTCTTACTCTCGAATTATAAACAGAAAACATGAACACAAATAACTGCATGCTACAGATACAAATGCATATTTATAGAAACAATCAGAATCGAAGCAGCACAAAGACTATAAATAGCTCTTCGTTTAGAACATTTATAACATTCACATCAGAAATATAACATTAGGTCTTGTGACAGGTATTTCAAAAAAGCATATACTCAGTTCAATATTGATTTCCGTATACGGATGTTGATAACAGATCGGGTTCATAACGGGAGATGCGTTGTAATTGATACTAACTGTTTCTCTCAAACACGGGTCTAAAATCGATACTTAGTTTTATTCCGTATTCCAAAAGTTTTTATTTCTCTACTTTGTAACTAGAGCACAAATAGGCATAACTGAGCAATGCTATAATATTAGAAGAAAGAAAAATGGATGATTATCTGACACAGAAAGGCGAGAAGCAGATCTCAAGAAGTACATTTTTTATGAGGCAGCTGGGGAGTTTTCACTTAGCGGAACTTCGTAAAGGAAAATCATTTATTTGTCCCGCGGACCTGACCTGTGCAAAATACATTGCGGATGAGCAACTTCAGTCCGTCTGAAGCTTCCTCAATTGTTCGGTAATCGAAGGCTATCGGGTGTCTTGTCTCTTATATTATTCAGCACAACGGGGAAATATAGACCTCCCAACTGGCTGGTTGCGATTGAACGCGAGAAACAAAATGACAGGGAACATATTTGCGGCATTAACTTGTTGCGTCTAATGGAGTGCGCAGTTGCTTCGTATTTGTCGTGTATCCGCTTCGCGCGCTTTTAGGAATTCAGAAAGAAAAGTACACACAATACACTTTAGAGCCTTATAGCTCCCTAAAATTTCTATCATTGCTTATTCTTAGGAAGTTCGTAAACATAACGTTCCATAACGATAATTTCTTAACAGCAACAGGATATGCAGTTTCAGTCCACTGAAAAAAATCATGTACGCTGCCGACAGAGATGCAGTAATTATGAAAGCTTCTCTATTAAAAAGAAGCTTGTAAATAGCTGTACAGTCATCAGCAGTGTGTAATGGGATGATGATTACCCCGTTTTACGAAAGGCTGCTGATATTAAATATTTTTTTTTAAAATTCATTCTTTCCAATGTTTCTGTGAAAAACCATTAATTCAGTGCAGGTATTACAGATTATACTGCTTCGTTTACATTCATTTCCATATCACCAGAAGTTTTCAACTAACTGTAATTTGCATTCAGCCTTTTATGCTGTTTTTTTTAATGAAAGTGGGTAAATATACAAAATATCTAAAAACCATACCTTTTCCAAATCTTTCAACTAACCGTGTATGTTTATGATGCCTACGACGGACTCAATGCTAATATTCCAGTGAGTCCTGTAGATTTTAGAACAGCAAATTCAATTCTAAATGCATTACGGCTATATAGCTAACGAATGACATGTTTACATAAGCCTTCGTTTATCCAACGAATATTGTATATCAATACCTATGGGACAGCATCTGGATCACAGTGCAAATAATAGACTTATTTTTTGCAGAGATTACACTTTGCCTCTCTTTCTCCCCTTCGTCTTGTTTTTTTTTTATCATCATAATTAAAACATTTTCTGTTTTGGTGTACATAAATCAAATCCCTGAAAATATTGTATTGAAGTTTGCCATATTTATTTCCAGGATACGAAGAGCTAGACAATTGAATTTCATGTTTTGAAAGAATGTATGATTTATTGCCTGATGAACAAAATGAGAAATGTATTTCATCTTGATGATAATCATCTTTTGATCTATTTTATGGCAAAGGTCGTAAATCTAATCTGAAATAAGTAATAGAAATAAATCCTTTGGGTGTAAGAAATAACGAGGAAAACTCGAAGGAAAATTATTTCATACAGGGTTTTCATAGACTTCGAGTTCAGAAAAAATTAGTTTCTCTCGAGAAGATTTTGTTACTGAGAATTATATGCATATATTGAGGAGTATTAAGTAATTCTGTCTCTAGAAACGTTTTTCTCTTATCCAGCCATAATGACGACAGTTTCTTAAATTTTTATACTTCACTATATTTATTTTCCCACGTATGATACTTGTTTGTCACATTTGAAAGCTAACGACCTTAGTTTGTCGTTTCTTTTGCCTCCTTTCCTTTGCTGTATTCATTATTTTATTATAATGATTTTAACGCCTATTGTGAGTTTTTTATTATGTCGACATACCCTTGAACTGTGTAGCTTATACGACCTAATTTCTCTTGTTTAGGGTTTTGAGTTTTGAGTAAAATATTTTCTTTCAATTTTTCGCCTTTTGTGAAATGATAAGTAACAATAAACGAGAAAAAATTCTTTCTAACATTTCGACCGGCACGTAAGACTTTTCCCTAACTAAAACCCAAGAATCATCACTGTGACTGATGGTCGCAGAAACAATATTCACTGTATATTTTATTTAATGGTTCCCAAAATCTGCAGTTTCTGCAGTTTCTTCTGCTACATGTTCAACGATCTAAAGCGTTTGACGAACGAATCCAGGTAAAAAAAAGTCACAGGTAAAAAAAGTCATAGGAAAAGTCACATAAAAAAAGTCATAGGTATAAAGTCATAGGAAAAGTCACAGAAAAAGTCACAGGTTAAAAAGTCAGAAAAAATCATAGATGAAAAGGTTACAGAAAAAAGTCATAGGGACAAGTCGCAGGTAAAAAAGTCACAGGATAACAGTCGCATTTAAAAGTCACAGAAAAAGTCATAGGAAAAAAGTCACAGGAAAAAGTCACGGGTAAAACAATCACAGGTAAAAAAGTCACAGAAAAGTCACGGGAAAAAAGCCAGGTAAAAAGTCACAGGAAAAAAAAGGTAAAACAGTCGTAGGTAAAAAGTCACAGAAAAAGCCACAGGAAAAAATTCACAGGTAAAAATAGTCACAAGAAAAAAAGTCGCAGGGGAAAAAAGTCACATTATTCTTTCCTAGATAGTGACCCCCAACGGTTTTAACCCGATATGTATCCACCTTTGCGGCTTGTTTATACAAGCAGGTTGGGGATCACCGTAAAAACATAAACAAAAGACTGTAAATATCATAAAGATTATGACCCCAAAGAAATATTAGTCCTAGATAACGACCCCCGAAAACCCTTGGGGGTCACTATCTAGGAAAGATCTAAAATATTTTTTGTGCTATTTCTTTAATTGCCACCATAAATTAATGTGACTTTTTTTCCTGTCTTTTTTTTTCCTAGTCAAAATTGTGACTTTTTTTGTGACTGTTTTCATGTGACTTAATACCGGCCACCTGACGAACATCCATCAAGGTTAGGAATTCTGTACCGTCGCTAGAATATTTTCGTATCTCAAATATGCGTTCAAATATTGAGTTTGGTAATGAGATCATCGTTTACCTTCAGATGTAAGTATGAGATCTCATTTTTGAGAGGGTGCGCATGCGCGATCTTGTTACAGATAAGTTCGATATTTACATAACAAGCCCGGCTAAATATGTACGGTAACTTTTAGATTAAACTGTTCATCTTTTTCTAGGGTTGTTTACCCTTAAGTTCCCTTCCGAATTCGGTGTTCTCCCAATTTATCTCAGCATCGATTGGATTTATAAATGGATATAAATTTTAATCGTTTCCAGGATACAGAGTAAATACGTTTATGGAATTTTACCAAAATTTCATTTAATTTTAATCAGTTTTAATGGAATGCTTGAATAACTATTCAGAGTTGAAGACAAGAACTAGACTACGATTGCATTTTAACTTCAGTAACAGCGGTCTTCAATATCAAATATATTTTACTGTTTCAGCTTAACCTGAGAAATCTCACTGATTAGGTAAAGTAGCCTACTGTACAGTTGCATGACAGTACTCATATTTGTGCTTGATATCATTTGTATTATATTTTTCCATTAAATTTAAGGAAATGAACTTAGCGTTATGGAAATTATTCCTGGAGTATGCACGAAGCTGTCCATAAAATACGACTTTGCTTGCATCTGAAAACTTGGTCAGTAATGCCTATTCCTTGTCGTTCAGATATAGCATTTGTAGGAAAGTTTTCGTCACTTCAGACAACATATTTTTCGGAAATTATTATGTCCAGTTTAAGTTATGGAACCAAATTCAATTTATTCCTCAACCTGAACTCGTGTCCAGATACTTTACCACCAGGTTAACATTTTCCATCATTATCTTATTCGCAGTGTTGCTTTGCTTGGATTTAGAAAAAAGTAGGATTTAAAGCGTCGAGAAAAACCTTTATGACTATTCTCCATATTTAAGAACATCTTTCACGACCAGTTTCATCTAAAGTCTCAACGAATCAGAATAAATATTCCGAGTCACAAATCAGACCTCCAGAGAGAAAGGTGAGCGAATATGCTGTAATTGCAGGAAGGAAATCTCGTTGACACGAAGTAGTAGTTCCGCAAAATATTACCAGTGGGGCCAAGAATGATATGGCTTGTTTTATTATTTGGTTGTAACAGGCTAACATTATCCTTGCCAGACATTTCAGCTGCCGGCGTTGGATTATCGCGATGCGGGGAAGGACAATGGCTCACTCTCTGTCCTGTTCGTCAGGAGCAAATAAGGTTTATGGCTCGTTGGCAGATGCTTTATTGCAAGTTTCCAGGGATTATGCGCCATGGCGTCGCCAACCCTTCTCCTACGAGACCGAACAGTCACGCACAGAATTCCTAATTACTCAGTCCCGGTCCTACTCATGCACAAAAGCAAATTAGTCATTGGCTCATTCGTCATTGACCATAGATTTGCTCAGACATGAATCAGGGAATAATCTGTGTTTTTTTGTATGTTATTATAGTTTTATTTTCTCCTTTATATCTTAGGATATGCTGACCATGG
Organism: Macrobrachium rosenbergii; assembly: GCF_040412425.1. Taxonomy (NCBI): domain Eukaryota; kingdom Metazoa; phylum Arthropoda; class Malacostraca; order Decapoda; family Palaemonidae; genus Macrobrachium; species Macrobrachium rosenbergii. The sequence continues at coordinate 15,558,085 of NC_089784.1, read as the reverse complement.
TGCACGATGCCTTATATATAACCTTCTCCTTGTCTTGATCCATATTAGATATCTACATAAGCACATCATATGGAATCTACTTTATTGTTTTTTGTTAATTAAAGTTTGGTTGGTACTTGATCGCTGCATTATTGTTATTTGCATCCAGTATGATAATTACGGGTTATTTTAATAATAAGTTCGATATTCAGTGCTTGTAATATTACATACACACATATATACCTGAAATGTCACTGACACTTTATATCGACTGCACATGACAACATATTTTCACCATAAGAAAGGGGAATTTACTTATAAATTGACTTCTTATAACATTTCTAAATGCAAACACATAAACACGCACTCACACCAAAGCACACAAACAAACTCTGACATAAACATACATACACACACACACTTACATATGTGCATGTATATAATATTCATATTTATATATATACATATATATGTATGTACACATATATGTGTGTTTGCATATATACTGTATATGTGTACATATATATGTATATATGTATAAATACAGAGAGACAGATAGAGAGATATAGTCTATAAATGATACGAATATTATGCGAGTTAGGTCGTCAGACTTTGGCACGGAAAGAAGATATAACGTCAGGTGGCACTGTAAATCCGGTCTCAGTAAAAAGGAGAGCATGAGCTCGAACTGCATTGTGTATACACCTTGTACCAACACACGTTTCCTTTCGATCCTAAATCATGGGAAATCAACGTACGATACGGATTGAGGAAGGAGGCATCCTCCAGGCGCAACGAGAGAATGTTATGAATATTTCCCTTTCCGTTTTGTGTCTCTTGTCCCTCGGCGACTAACAATTTAAGAGGTCTCAGCTTCCCTGTTGCGCTGAATAATGCGGTGGGCAGAGCCCCTCCAGTACTCGAAATTTGAAAAACTGAAGACATCTCAGGTAAACTGAAGTTATTTTCATTTATATATACTGTGCACGGGTCAGATTCTCACTCCAAAAAGATAGGATCATAATCCTTGGTCAAAATCCGTTTTGTGAAACGGTCTTGGCCGTATAACGTATAACTTATTTTTTCTGCTATGGCCATGTGGAAAATATCATGAGCTCCACTTGTCCCCTTGCTAAGACAGGAAAATGTCCTTTTAGATTCATTCAATTTAATATTACTGCGGGGTAATATATGTTGGTGCCCTGGTTATAAAACAGGTGAATAAGGTCATCTGGACTACTTATTGGATTGAGTCTCATTCTTGCAATTGAAGTTAAAAATAGGACTTATTGTTTTCTCGTTATAAACACAATCCATTACATATAACTGATATGTAAGGCTAGGTAAACTACAGAATTTCTATGTTATGAATTTCATGTGTGTTGAAGCTGACGTGTTTTCAGATTCCTTTTTGCTTTTGAATATATGCACTTTCATTTGAAGAATACAATTCTTTTTCTTAACATTTATAGTTTTGCTTTTTTCCTTCTAAAGTGAAAGAACCAGCACAGATGTAGAATGGAAATTTTTATTTAATCTTTTCAGGATGTGAAGTTTTGTTTTTTGTCAGTAAGGTCAAATAACAAGTTAACACGTTGATATTTGTAACAAATATTTTACAAGGATTCGTTTCCATATGGAGTTTTCCGTGAATATTTTGACGAGGCGCAGCAAAAATGAGAACATAAGTTGAAACTTGAAACTTTTACTGGTAATCATTTGTTTCTGTTTTAGTGAATACTTTTACAAAAACGTTTTTGCATGCCAACTTATTCTAGAAAAGAAAACGCTGCAATTTATATGTTCCACAAGCTCTGTCTGAAATTATAACTAACGTTTTCCGGAGTTTTTTTTTTTTTTATGTTCTACAATTCCCTTTTCGTAATTTCAGACCTCACGCGGAAAGATGTTTGAAACTGATAACTGGGATCATTTATGAATACCATTACTCTGATACAGAACACTGAAGAGCTAAAATTAACAATGACCCTGGACAATAAACGTGACCTTTTAAGAATCCATTGTATTTAATATTTATACTAAACAAGTAAAAAATGCGCCGAAGTTTCTTCGGTGCAGTCGCGTTTTCTATACAGCGTGTAATGCTGCATGAAACTCGATGTGCTGCAGTATAAAACTCTCAACCACGACCGGGTCCGGGCAGGCTCAGTTGCTCCCCAGATGTGCTCAAGTCGGCGGCTGGCACCTTTGGCGGTGACAGACGCACGATCCATGGCTAACCTTAACCTGAAATAAAATAAAAAACTACTGAGGCTAGAGGGCTGCAATTTGGTACGGTTGATGATTGGAGGGTGGATGATCAACGTACCAATTTGCAGCCCTCTAGCCTCAGTAGTTTTTAAGATCTGAGGGCAGAGAGAAAAAGTGCGGACGGACAGACAAAACCTTCTCAATAGTTTTCTTTTACAGAAAACTAAAAAGCCAAAGTATTTCATTTGAATGTAGAACGGTGTGAATATGTAAGTTATTCTAAACAAAAATTTAGCAATCAAATGTATGCACAATTAAATCATTGGAATGTACCCATCCGTTTTCATTATTTATTAAAGAAAAACTGTTACGATTAGAAATATTTCATTCATAGGCGCAAATCATATGTTCAATTCGAGCTGCTGAGATTTTTCTGATTCTGTCTAAGCCACTTGACGTGACGGTAGGAAAAAAAGAACAGGCTATTGGCTCAAACTGAGGTGTTTATCCTAATATTTCAATCGATGATTGCGCGGGTGCGGTAATGCAATTATCTGAAGAGTAATCGCGTCCAAATGAACTTACCCGTTTCTTTGCAAATGTCCAAAACCACATTTCTCCGCCGTCTGGTATGACTCAGAATCTTCATCCTGGTTTGTAGAAATATTTGATGTAAGTGGCTGAGAGAAATCCTTTTGAATTGGAACAGTATAAGTTCTTTATTTCGACAGTTTAAATCAAATTCTCTCTTAATCAGAGCAAAAAGAAGCGGCGAATAAGATATTAAAAGCGGATTTTACTTAAAACGTAAGGATTAGTCTAAATTGTTAAATCTGAGCGATAATTTAACATTGTTTTATAGCATAACCTGAACAAATTAATTACAAAGAATTTTCCTGCTCTCTACGTAGGTAACAAAACAGTTTTAAATACACAATTAGGAGTCGTGAGACTTACTGTGCCAAAGCTACGTCTGAACGCCAATGTGTAGAAATTGTAATACATAATAATAATGTTTTCCGTCAAATGATGTTAATGTTACACGTCTTACCTTTTCATTTAAAAACATGAACATATTTATTGATGGCTTCACTCTTCGTGGCATAATCTGCAGCCTCTAAAGTTCACATCTTTATCTATAATAGAAAAAATATTGTAAGACTTATATCGTACACAAAGATGGAAATTTCTTTTAAAATGGGCAATTTTACCCTGTCAACAGAACAAAACTATAAAAGTTAATATTGTTAGAATGAAATTTATTTGATACAGGAAACTGATGTTGCACAGGTGGAAATCAAATAAGACTCTGGTGTTAAATTTGATCTCAGAAGAGTTATTCCAGAAATTCAATGAACTAGTCATTTTTGGCAAATCTCACGAACGTATTTATTTCACATCCTTGAAACGAGTGAAGTTTTATATCCATTTCTAATCGCAAGTGATACTGAAGCTGACTGGAATAACACTGATTTCCGAAAAAACTTACGGGTAAATAACACAATTAAAAAGAGGTAGTCCAACATAAACAAGTAAAAATGCGCCGAAGTTTCTTCAGCGCAATCGAATTTTCTGTACAGCGTATAATCAAGGCCACCGAAAATAAATCTATCTTTCGTTGGTCTCGGTATAACGCTGTATGAGCCGCGGACCATGAATCTTTAACCACGGCTCGGTGGTGGCCTGCCCTATATCGTTGCCAGATGTACGATTATGGCTAACTTTAACCTTGAATAAAATAAAAACTGCTGAGGCTAGAGGACTGCTATTTGGTATATTTGATGATTGGAGGGTGGCTGATCAACATACCAATTTGCAGCCCTCTAGACTCGGTAGTTTTTAAGATTTGAGGGCGGACGGACAGACAAAGCCGGCACAACAGTTTTCTTTTACATAAAACTCAAATTACTTCGCATAATTAGTCGGGCGCTTTCGGTAAATATCGAACATATTTTTTACTCAACAGCCGTGCACGTGCACATTGCACTAATGAGATCTCTTATTTACATTTGAAAATAAACAAATTTGTCTCTTTTTTTTTTTCAAAAATATTTGAATACTTCAGATCTGAAATTCGAAAATATTTTAGTGTTGGCAATGAATACTGGCCTTGATAGATATTAGTAAAATATTCTAGGCCGACTGTAACACTAGCAGAAGGGATGGCAGCAACTCTGGCTAAGACTGCAAGTGTTGTAGATTCTATGAAGGAGCTGTTAAGCAAAATAGAGTACAATTATACTTTCTCTCTCTCTCTCTCTCTCTCTCTCTCTCTCTCTCTCTCTCTCTCTCTCTCTCTCTCACACACACACACACACACACACACACACACACACACACACACACACACACACACACACACACGGTTGAAATGTTCCATCTGACCTTTCCATAGAGGTAGATAAGAGAGTAGCCACTGGTGCTACTCGAATGATTTCTAGGTCCCGATTCAAGCATGTTTAAAATTATCCCCTTTTTCATCATATATTATTCAAGTCACAAAAAATGAAAATGGACTTTTAATAACCCAAAGACGAAAAGGACTGAGTCTTGTGGGCATACAGAGTTCGAGAGTATATTAACTAGTATATTAACTCTTCAAAAACTACATGGGATTAGTGTATTCAATATTACTCATATACGCAGTCAGATTTACGAAATCTAATATTTTGAAGGAAAAGTGTCGTAACAGTAACGATTAACTAAGATAGCAGCCATAGATGCAAAGATAGCAGCCATAGAATGCATGAAAGATAGGCAGTAACTAATATGGAAAAGTGGATGACAATTTCCTTACTAGAAATTTAATTTTAATTATCTTGCAGACCATAGAGATCCTGGAAAAACCAATTTTACGTCATTTTTTTCTTGTTATTTCTTACATCCAAAGGATTGGTTCGAATTACTTATTAGATGTATGAACTGTATCCCGAGATAATCAAAGGACGATTATCTTCATGTCGAAATATTTTTCCTCCCGTATCATACAATAAATCATATATTCTTTCCAAATACGAAATTCAATTTGTCTAGCGCCGTGTTTCTCGCAAAAGAAATATGGCGCGCTTCAGTCCAAAAATTTTCAGGTATTTTATCCATATACAATATGGCAGAAAATACTTTAAAAAATCTGATGGTGAAAAAATGCGAAGGTCAGAAACGGAGATAAAGTTTAATCTTTGCAAAAAAAAAAAAATGAAAAATGAATAAATATCGTATTTGCGCTGTGATTCAAATATAGTCCATTCAGTCATAGAAATATGGAAATCCGTCTGAAAAACAAAGGCCTGTATAACATGCAATTCCCGTCGCGATAATCTTGATGAATTTCGAAATGAATTTTCTCTCAACTCTGCAGGATCCATTGGTATATTAATATCGGCTCCGTTGTACGCATCAAATGCTCATACGGTTAACTGAGAGAGCCGAAAAAGTATATATATTTTTTTCATTCTTTCATATAATTGCACATTTATGTCAGAAAGAGGGGGCCTGAATAGGAAGTCAATTTCGTTAGCAATTTTTGGGAAAACGAGACTTGAATATAAAGACGGTTTACAGTCTGTAATAATTGCATCCAAATCTACATGCTGTAGAACCGATGGGTTTCAAGGGAAAGTATGGAAGAATTAGGCTTTAGATTTAATGAGGGAAGTCTCCCAGAAAACGGAATAACTTTGATCTCTTTCTAAATTGCGATTGATTGCAGGGTTATTTAGAACCCCATTTTTTTTAGTAGGGAAAGTTTCTTTGGTAGCAGTTATCAGTAGTGTAAAATCATTTTTTCCATGGTGTCATTTAGTTGCAAGTTAAGGTTTCATTATTTTACATAAAAGCAAAAGAAAGTATACTCGAAGAATAGATTAACTGTATATGTACATATATACATATATATGTGTGTGTGTTATATATATATATATATATATATATATATATATATATATATGTATATGTATATGTATATATATATATATATATATATATATATATATATATATATATGTATATATATATACATATGTACAGTATATATGTGTGTATATATACGTGTATATGTATATGTATATGTATATGTATATATATATATATATATATATATATATATATATATATGTATATATATATATACAATATATGTATATATATATATATATGTATATATTTATATTTATGTGTGTGTATGTTTATTTATATTTATATATATATATATATATATATATATATATATGTGTGTGTGTGTGTGTGTAACTGGACGTTATAAAAATCTAAAGCGCCTTTTTGCAGTAATGAAATGAGTTCGTCGAGTAGGTTAATGTTTACCTGAAAAGCTGTAAAACAGCAAGGAATAAAGGTGTATATGCACCTATTTCAAAACACAAAACTGTAAAACCACCTACATAACCAAAGGAATTTTAACTGACATTAATACATTGAAATTTCATATTTAAATTTATTCAATCAACAACAGGGAAGCTGGTTACTGACAGTATTATCCAGCGCACCATTCACGCCAACTTTGCTTACGTGAATTTCCTTCTGCATTTTGCAAAAACCTCTCTCTCTCTCTCTCTCTCTCTCTCTCTCTCTCTCTCTCTCTCTCTCTCTCTCTCTCTCTTCCTGGCTTTGCAGGACAAGAATTAGCGCATTCGGCTTACAGCTGAGTCGACCATCGTTCTATCCCAGAACTGAATGAGAGCATGTTTCCTAAAAATTAAGTTTGCCTCCATAAACCTAGTTAGTGTATTATACTTACGGTTGTTAGTCGACTGTTGTGGGTCGGAGTTTGCAGTGGGGAAGAGAGAAAGAGTGAGAGAGTGAAAAGGGATGAAAGAGAAGAGAAATAAAAATAAAAGAGCTACATGATCATCGCTCCGTCAAAATGAGGTACTCGGAGTTATTCTCCCCTGCCCACAGTCCCACATAAGTGAAATCATTCACAAAATATGTTCTCTCTCTCTCTCTCTCTCTCTCTCTCTCTCTCTCTCTCTCTCTCTGTCCTTTCTCCTATCTCTCTCGTGCATCACATTCATATTCCGTTCATGGACTTTCATATTCGATTTCGTTATCTATCAAAAATATTTTCTCATGCTCAAGAGCGAAACTCTTCATCCTCGGAATGGGACTGTTTGGAAAGATTCTTGTCCAATATTTCGTCGTCTGCAAACGCTTTTCAAAGCACCATTTTTTAAAGCAAACTTCTTTTTATCGGCAGCGCTTGATCGAGACGATATATCTTTGACTAACTATTCGTATTCAATACACTTTCTTCACATTAGAATCTAGTAAATCTCTTTAACGATCTGTCAGAACTTCGAAAGGTCAGACGGTGATATTTGGGGAATAAAATCCAAATTTGAGGAATATTGCTCCATTCAAGTATCCACCTCCTCAAACACCAACAGATCCCAGAGAATGGTTACAATTTCAAGCCACGAGATCCACATAAACAAATACTGCAGTCAGCATTCACACACACACACACACACACACACACACACACACACACACATATATATATATATATATATATATATATATATATATATATATATATATATATATATAAGATTCGTATTCAAATTGAGATTGATATTATCAATTTACAAAGCTACAAATAATTTCTACGAAAATTAGGAAGAAACTAACATTCAAGGATGAATATAAACAAAAGTATATGCTTCTTTATATAAAACTGGAAAGACCAGGCCTCGTCAAATATTTCTATATTATTCTAGAGTTCACTTTAGACGCGCTTCATTAAAAATTTGTCCCAGAACTACCTACAGGTAGGATAGGTACTCATTTAGGCTATTCCTTAAAAAAAACTGTTCCAGTAACTACCTATGGATAAGATAGGTACTCATTTAGGCTGTTCCTTAAAAACTTGTTCCAGTAACTACCTACGGATAAGATAGGTACTCATTTAGGCTGTTCCTTAAAAACTTGTTCCAGTAACTACCTACGGATAAGATAGGTACTCATTTAGGCTGTTCCTTAAAAACTTGTTCCAGTAACTACCTACAGATAAGATAGGTACTCATTTAGACTATTCCTTAAAAACTTGTTCCAGTAACTACCTACAGATAAGATAGGTACTCATTTAGGCTGTTCCTTAAAAACTTGTTCCAGTAACTACCTACAGATAAGATAGGTACTCATTTAGGCTGTTCCTTAAAAACGTTCCGGTAACTACCTACAGATAAGATAGGTACTCATTTAGGCTATTCCTTAAAAACTTGTTCCAGTAACTACCTACAGATAAAATAGTACTAATTTAGGCTATTTCTTAAAAACTTGTTCCAGTAACTACTTACAAGTAAGATAGGTACTCATTTAGACTAATCCTTAAAAACTTGTTCCAGTAACACCTACAGATAAGATAGGTACTCATTTAGACTATTCCTTAAAAACTCGTTCCAGTAACTACCTACGGATAAGATAGGTACGCATTTAGGCTGTTCCTTAAAAACTTGTTCCAGTAACTGCCTACAGGTAAGACTGTACTCATTCAGGCTATTCCTTAAAAAAATAGTTCCAGTAACTACCTACGGATAAGATAGGTACTCATTTAGGCTATTCCTTAAAACTTGTTCCAGTAACTACCTACAGATAACATAGGTATTCATTTAGGCTATTACTTAAAACTTGTTCCAGTAACTACCTACAGGTAAGATTGTACTCAATCAGGCTATTCCTGAAAAAAACTGTTCCAGTAACTACCTGCAGATAAGATAGGTACTCACTTAGGCTATTCCTTAAAACTTGTTCCAGTAACTACCTACAGATAAGATAGTTACTCATTTGGGCTATTTCTTAAAAACTTGTTCCAGTAACTACCTACAGGTAAGATTGGTACTCATTCAGACTATTCCTTTCGAATTTGATTTCCCATACATTAGAAGTCATAAGAAATGAATGGTACAAAAGATTATAAATAAATGTAAAATGTTTAGGTCAACTATATCTCTAAATTTTGTACCCACTAACCACGTCCACTGGGCCACTTAGATAAGCAATTATGAGTCTGTTGGCAGGCCCTGATGGAATTCCTTTGGCTTCATCTCCAAACTCGGGAAATAGAAAGTTATTAAACCTTCCAGAAACTTGAAGGCTTCCTAACCTGACATATATAGCCAAGAGTTATCTTTAAATTATGGCTCTTTTCATCCTAGAGATACTGTCCTGTTAAGCAATATCGATCTATTTACTAGTGTTTTCATGAAATGGAAATATTATTTTATGTGCTAAATGTTATTAAATTTAAAGTACCGTTAATATAACATCTTTAGAACATAAATCAAGTTAAAGATTTAAATCTTTATATATTTTTCTATATCTTCTCAGAAATGCCTCAGCAATAATAAAGAAAATCATTTCCGATGTAATAAAAATTATTTTGGGATGTATACAAGGTATACTGCATTACTCGTTGCATTTTTGCACGTGTGGTCAATTCCTTTTGCCTGCTTTAGTTTGCCTTCTGCATTTGAATGTACGAGTATTCTGCGATTAACGTTATCCGTAGGCATTCTCTGAGAAACTAAGGACACATGCAAGTATACCGCTGTGTATGGAATTAAATAGATTGAAAATATTCTGGCTGGATATTTGCAATCGTTTTTATCCTATGTATGTATATATATATATATATATATATATATATATATATATATATATATATATATATATATATATATATATATATATACACAGCATATATGTATGTATATATACATACCTACATGCATATGTATACATATATATATATATATATATATATATATATATATATATATATATATATATATATATATATATATATATATATGAAGTGTCTCGAAAAAGGTGATTGGATATGAGTTAACAGTCTTTTTATCAAATGATAATAATAAGAAAAATAATATAAGGAGCTAGTAGGCCTTCTCTTAAACACGCCCCGTTAAAAAGATGGCTGCATCATACGATTTAATTTTATATTGAGTCGTCTTATAATTCTTTTCTCTTCTTCGTTAGTCATGGACAATAACTGGCCAATGTTCCTAATTTAGTAAAGAGAAATATATTACCATCGTAGAGAATCAAACCTGTTGTATAAACGCTGTTGATGTATTTCTCTTTACCAAATTATGAACATTGGCCAGTTATTGTCCAACACTAACGCAGAAGAGAAGAGAATGATAAGGAAAACTGAAAACGACTCGATATAAAATTAACAAGCATGATGCATCCATCCTTTGTAATCATGCTCATCATCATAACGATGATAATAATAATAATGCACGGTCAACAAAAAACAAGAAAAGAACGATAATGTCAATCAGGGACGATGTATATCTAAGCACCTTATACGTTTGCTCTGCTGATGAGACGGGCGAGGGGGAGTTTTCGTCTGAGAGCCTTCATTGTTGACAGCAAGAAAGTATTTCTCAATTATGGCTCTTCCGAGCAGTGGCGAGGAAGCCTGATGGCATGTCAAATATGACTTCCCGCTTCGGGTTGACAGAAGGACAAAAGAAAATGGCAAATACGAAAAGTGGACTATTATCTTAAAAGGATGGGAAATTTGTCTGCAGAAATTGGGTCCATTTTTCGTCTCCAAGAACAGGCAGGTGGGAGCGAGTGAGGTTGCCATATGCTTCGATTTTCCCTTTCAGTTTTCTGGGAAAGAAAACTTTGGGATGGCTATTTGTCTGTCCGTCCTCACTTTTTCTCTCCGTAGTCATATCTTAAAAACTACTGAGGCTAGAGGGCTGCAAATTGGTGTGTTGATCATCCACCCTCCAGTCATCAAACATACCTAATTGCATCCTTCTAGCCTCAGTAGTTTTTATTTCAGTAAGGTTAAAGTTAGCCATAATCGTACGTCTGGCACCACTATAGGCACCAACAACACAGGTCAACGCCGGGCAGTGGCTGAAACTTTCATGGGCCGCGGTTAAAATTTTCATGGGCCGTGGCTGAAAGTTTCATACAGGATTATACGCTGTACATAAAACTCGATTACGCCGAAGAGACTTCCACTCATTTTTTACTTGTTTCTTTTTATTCTCAAAAGTATGATCACTAGGGATATGTCCAGGCTCTTGACAGTATAACGAGTTTGAAAATATTTGAATTATTTTTTGTTTTACGTTGTTAGTACTGGGATAAGGGTACAAACCATGGGAGGAAATTTTTACTTTGGTAAAAAATATCTATGTGAGAACCTCTGACTTCCCCGCCTTTCTTGTCAATGGAATGTTTTCTTACCCACCACTTAATTCATTTGATAAAAGTAAACCAATTGTGTCTAACAAACTCATATACGTAATTATTAAATATACGTATTTATACTATAAATTTTCAAAACCAACAGGTAAAAAAACTTCATAAAAGATGAATATTTATATATTATATGTATAAATACAAACATATATATAAATATATATATATATATATATATATATATATATATATATATATATATATATATATATATATATATATTCCGCTGAGGCCACAAGAAAAAATGAAAGAAGTGCTTCCTTCTTATATTTTTCCCGTGATGTCAGCGGAATTTATTGTTATAAACTACTAAGTAACATATAAGTACACACATATATATATATAATATATATATATATATATACATATGCATATATTTAAATATATATATATATATATATATATATATATATATATATATATATATATATATATATGTATGTGCATATATATATATATATATATATATATATATATATATATATATATATATGTACTGTATGTATGTATGTATATATATGCATATATATATGTATGTATGTATATTTATATGCATACATAAATATTCATACATATATATATATATATGTTTGTGTGTATTTGTGTCTTTTTTCCTCATAATTCAAGTTCCTAAAGACTGTTAGCATTCCCAAACTCAAAAATTATTTTGAGATGATATTCTTTGCAAGCAAAATTCTTCACCTTATCTGCGACCCGCGACAGTCGACTAATTACCATGTCCGTGTTACAACGGTAGTAGATAGTTTTCTTTATTTTAGATTAAGGGTCCAACTCGCTTCTTTTCCCGGATACAGGGTATGCATAGTTCATGCACGATTTGTTGCTAAATGCAAATAATAACAGTGCAAATTATTGCTGATAACCGATTTAATTAGTTTACCAATACATTTACTGACCCTATTGCCTTAGTCATAATTGCATATTATGTAATTCATTAGGCTTTTCATTTCCATATGACCGAGTAAGGTAAATAACTACGTAATAAAGATTATAAATTTTTGTAATTCAACTTTGAAGGGTAAATGTTTCCTGATGTAACGATCTGTTTTGTATTTGAAGATATATGACGCCTGAATACATAAATGGAATTTACAAAATAGTGATCAAAACTAAAATGAATAAATATCAGTGTTATCAAAAGGGAAATCGCATATGAAACACCCACTTTTTCAAAACACAGACTGCTAAGAATTTTATGTTATAAAAATCAAATAAAACCAGATAAGTATTTTTAATATGTGGAAGGTTTTGACGTATATATAATGTGCAGAAGACCTTTGGTGAAAATACAGTGCTGGTTTTTACAGCTCTGCTACAGAGCTCTGTAATATAAAGTTTTATTGATTAGAATCGTTTTAATCACTGCCACCCCTCAAAGACTACATTCAGGATCTGCAAAAATGGAATTATCCAAAAATTAACCTAAAAAAAAGAAATCATGATTCACCAAACTCTATTTTTAGGAGAAGAAGACGTGATCCACCATACTCCCATAAAAAGACGAGGAGTATGTACAACTTTTACCTAAGATGGGTGTTTGTGTATGTGTGTGTGTGTGTGTTGGTGTGTGTATGCAAGTTTAGAGCGTGGGTGTATGGAAATTAGAGAATACGTCGATTAATCCATTGCATCATTATAAAGACTGTTTTCCACTCTCTCAGCGATAATGATTAGTTTTTGATTACCAGCAATACTTTTGAATATTCGGAGGTAATTGATAGCGCTGATAAAGATGTAATTTCCTATCTGCGAGCGTCTCCAACGCAACCGCTTCACTGACATTGGCAAATGATTTCTTAATGTGTTAGAAAACCAATTTACCTTCAAGTGGATGTTCACTTAACCAAAGCAAAATTGTCTTCTTCAATAGTGAGCAGTCTGCACTGGATGACAATTTTTGTCTAATAATTATTCATACAAATACATAGAAATTTAACTTTTAATTTATCTTTAAGAAAAGTTTAAGCCAACACGACGACACAGAAACGTAAGTAAACAGGACGAACAGAAACAAACGTTAATACCGAAGCGCTGAACGAGAGGCGCTGACAAACAGCACAGGAATGGTGAAATCGCTCTGGTAAATAAACATTTCCCTTAATTGAAACGGCGTATCAAATAACAACAACAACGAAATTAACTGTAATCAGGGTCCGCGAAAGGGAAAGTCTTTCAGATGACGGTAATTATGAAATCTCGGGGGAAATCGTGAAATTGACGGTATGGTTAGTGAGCAATTAATCACTTCAAGAGACGGCTTTAGGGGCGGTGGGTAATCAGACGAATTAAGGGGTTCACGGTTAAGACTTGTTCATTTTGTCATATCACGTAAAGTCTTTGTTGTTTCAGAGAGAGAGAGAGAGAGAGAGAGAGAGAGTGGGAATGGGAGAATTTATGAATCTTAATTTAAACACTGCTGCAACAGAGTGAGTTTATTCTTCTCCTTTTCTGTTTATCTGAATTTTGCATTTATTTTGAAATAACTTCTTCGGAACTGAATATTGCCTTAGAATTGAATATTGTCTACGTCACAAAACCTTGCATAACCATTTCACGATGAAAAACCACACACACACACACGCACATGCAAGTTATTTTTATACTCAAATAGAGATGCAATTCAGGTGAAAATTTCATCATTTCATTTTCTCCTGAGAAATTTTCATAACAGATAATTTATGAACGCAACCTTCTGCCATCTAGTGCCAGAACCCTGGATGAGTGAAAAATAAAACATTGAAAACAGTAGAATTTTAGACAAACAAAATCAGAATCTGATTTCAGCTGCTTACCATCCCGGCCTGCTAAGTATTCAGAACGAAATCAGTAGTTTCCAAACGTTGGAGTAAATTTGTTTTTTGATTATGAAATCAACATGGAGAGAGGTAATTAGTTGCGAATAAAAGAGAAGGCAAAGTTAAAACAAACGCCGAGAGTTTGAAGTCCCACGCAAAGGCGGTACATAACTCGAACTATTACGGGAAACAGAAGCAGGAAGAAGATTCTTGCTAATGAGAACTGCAACACCTGAGAGCACGTTTCAGTTTCTTCTTCGGATGATGTGTTTGTTCAGCACGACTGGGGAAGGTTCGGGATTTCACCTAGAAGTTTCGTCTTAGGAGACGGAAGTCTGGTAGAGGGGGAGGTTTCTGGACTGTAACCCTATTCGTTCGCCAGCCCCGATGCTGTTGCTATATCTTGCTCTCCCGCTCAGGTAGACATTGAATGACTAATTACTCTGTTACATAATATAAGCTGTTCGACAACACGGTTGTCTGAGTTTCATAGAAGCGCGAGGAAATGGCCCGATATCAGCTAGTCTTTTGGCTAGCACTGGAGTCCACTTGCGCATTTAATTTTCTTAGGGCAGTTTTTGAGGTTGGAAATTGAAACTGAGAAGGCTTTCGAAAATTCAGAACTATGTAATGCCAATAGTATGTTTTAGGATATTATATCATATCATGTTACGTTTTTGGCTGGAAACTGGAACTGCGTAGGATCTCGAAAACTCACAGCTATATAATTTCAGTTTGTGTTTTAGTTCATTATACTAGATTGTATCATATTATAGCATATTATATTATATTATGTCATATTATAATGTATTATATTATGGTAAATTTCATAATGACCATGCTTGATAAAGTAAGAAGTAATTATCGATTTCGAAGGAGGGAATAGATGATACAAAGTACCGTATATGCATTTTTTTTTTTCTTTAAAAAAAACACTAACCAAAACTGCGTAAGCTGTCGGAGACGAAAACTGTAATTTAAATGCTTTTTGTATTATAATACACTATATATTGTATAATATTGCATCATATTTTATTACAGTTAATAATAAGCTTACGTCTTAAAGTATGGAAGAGATGATAAACAGCTTACTTTATACACTTTATTCGTTTTAAAGACCAGCGATCAGAGAGTCTCGGGCGATCCTCGCCAATTACGGCGCAAAACGTCCGCTGCGCTTTTGGTTTCCGAAGCTCTTTGCTTCCCTTAATTGCCTTCCGTTCCCAAGCGGCGCGATGACAATCACCGCTCTAACCTTTATTGCCAAAGTTAAGGTGGAACGCATTATGCGACCGAAGTTTAGGAGTTGAGACTATTGTCTGGATCATGCGCCCTCTCAGAAACTGGTGGTGCGAACGAGTCGTCTGCTACTGCCCAGCGCTGGCGTTATCTCGGGAGGATACTTTTGTACGAAACGGGATTCAGTTGAAGGTTTGTCGTTAGATACTTCGCTTGCGTATTTTTTTCCTCGCGAGGAATCGCGAGTGATCTTTTCAATTACCTAATGAGGACCTACATCGTTGCTCTAAAGTTCACAGATTGTAAATGATAATTTGGTAATGAAGTCTCTCTACCCCTCATCTGCCTAAATATGAAGCTTTAAAAACTTTTTTTTTTGTTAAGTTTTTATTTTTCAAGGAGTTCCAGATGATTCTTAGATAAGTTTTTTCTCTTTCATTAAAAAAAATCATTTCACATTTGCTCTGTTATGAAATCAGTTCAACACAAAAGATAATGAGCAAGTTGCATTGGTCACATGATGTTAAGATATAGTTGTCAATACCGATATAGGTGTAAAAACTTTAAACAAACTGTAATTGTTCTAACGAGCAGTGTAGGTTAGTCAGCAAAACATCTTTGACAAGGTGCTCAATTTTATCCGTAGATTGGTCATGGCAGATTACATAAATACAGGAAGCATTTGGCATAGATGCTAAAATTGTCTTGGAGTCAAGGACTGTATAAAGAAAGCAGAGTTAGTATTCCGGTAAATGGTGTATTATTAGGACATTTGTCAGAATAAAAGACACTCACGTTAACGTTTTTATTGTTTATGCATTGAGTGATCTGTTTTTCTTTCTTATCTTTCATGCTATTTAATTAACGATTTACCACCGTAAGAAGGATTATTTAAACAATGGTTATTTCAACATCTCTGTTCAGTAAAACAGTTCTCATGAAAGTGAAACAGTTAATCCTGAGTTGTAAGAATGAGTAATTCTTGCACGCATAAATCTGGCATTTTTGGGCATTCTTATACACAGTACAATATTGACCTGTTGTTTCCTTTAAATCACAATCTCAAGCATAACTGTGATCCACATTACACAGTAGTCTGGAAGTTTTAATTTTAATCAAGTTAATTACACGTCCATTGAACAATCACATCGCAATGTGACGAGCAGTAATCAGTGGTCTCTCCAATGGCTTTTTGTTTAACTAGTTTTTTATGAAGAAAAATACCAGGATCTCAAAACGATCTCCTTACCATTCTGATAATAACAATTCTAATCATTATGAGAATACCATTAGATATAGTTTTCTGCAATTTAATCCGTTAGAAAGCTGATTGGTCCATTCCCTGACTGGGAGTTATTTATCACGGCCATAGACGGGAATCATGGCTAACAAAGCATTTTGATTTCTAAAGAATATCCTTCGGTAAATATGAAAGACCTCGTTAAAAGAGAAAGGACAGACGTCCGCTTTTATTCCATCCTAATCAGGGTTTGCATTTCGCTCGGCGCATTTGAAAACACCGGAAAAATAAGCCTCCAATGGAATTAACGTTGAATATTCATGGGATTACGGAACATGAAAGGCTTTTAGTCTTTCGGCCTTGCTTTCCAATTTACTTATATTCACAAGTGATACGTGGCAATAAGCTTTGAAATTATCTCATAATGAGTGCGCGCGTATGCAATTAGCATCATTGAACAAGTGAAACAGAAAAGTTTCACTTTTTCGTGCTGCAAAATATTTCCCTTTGAGTAAAAAAAAAATGTTTAAAAAATGGTATTTTAACGTTTGGTCGATCATTTTACAGCATTGCATTCTTGCCTTTGGTGTTAATCAAAAATCAGAATTGAATAGCATGAAAAAAAGAAAGGAAATTTTATTCCTTAGTACGCGAAATATGTCCAGTGAGAATTTCACTGTTGTAAAAGAAAATATGAGTACGCCTTTAGTAACTGGGTGTTGTTGTGAAATGATTCCTTTCTAATTACTGCCGATTTTAATTCTAATCATGACTTTCTTCATGGCATTTGAAACCCTTAACTATAAACGCAAAGGTCATTGGTATTAGTTTTGAATTTGTTCATTTAAGATTTTTCATCCGCTTTCTTCTATTTTTAATAACTTCAGATGTAAAAGCAGGTCAACAAAAAACACAAATAAAAGAATGATGATTATTCAAAGGTTTGTGAAGTTATTCATATCCATTCATCCCACATACTTTTTTTTTTAATTCATGATCTCGGATATACGAAGGCTTCAACAAAGCAAACGAAAGCATGTTAATTGTAATATTTTTTAGGTTATTCATTCCTGTTTCATCATTTTAATGAAGCCATTCACCCCTATTCCTCACCCAGTCTCCTTGCACTCACGACGTCGCAAATGCGAAGAAGACTTGGAAAACGAATAAAACGGTGGTTGTTTTCAGTTTCGCGAGGCTATTCATCACTATTCATCACCCAGTGTCCCCCAATTCACGACCCTCATAAAGACGAAGACGCCACCAGTAAAAAGGATGATGCAGCTGACTTTGGCGGGGAAATAATATTGACAATGTTCTCTCCCAAGACTTAAAGGAGTCTGTTTTTGACGTGAAATTTCTCTTTGTTCCACAGTCAAGATGAACGAGGTAAAACAAAGGAAGGAGGAGGTTTGTTCATTAAAGAGATAGAACAATGGCTTCACTTTCCAGTGCCCTGGGTTTTTTTTTTTTTTTGGGGCTTAGGGTTACTGTGCATGTTTATTGTTTTGTTTATTGGTTGGGATTTTTTTATTTATTGTTCGACGTTCATTGTTGTTCTTTCTTTCTTTCACCTACAGTAACATCATCTGATTTACTGACCAGACACCGGTAAGTGAATCTTGTCTCGAATTGTCGATTTACTCAGACCAGAATCTTAGCTTTAGACTCTAGATAGTCCAATTCACGTGAATTGAGATGATGTCTTTGTTCACTTCATCAGATAACAATAATAATCTCCCAAGCTGTCACCCTTTTCTATAATGTTAACTGTAGTTTCATATCTTACTCTTACGGGATCAGTTATCTCTGACAAAAAACAGTTCCAGTAAACTGTAAGAACATCATTAAAATCATAAAAAAAACAGTCAGGGCGTTTATAATCTGGGGGACGTAATTTCTCGGATATCATAAGACGGTTAGCATACGTAGCAGATAACGATACTTATATTATAATCTCATGTATTTCAACTGCCTCGTTTAGCGTACACCAATTATAGCAAAATTTTTGCTGGACGACCGCGCAGTGGCAATCATCATGTATGCCTGTTGAGATCATCAGTGGTTGTTAAGGTCTGGCCTATAGAAACTTGAATTCATCGCCACCTCAGTCCTATGAAATTATGTTTCCCTTGTTCTGGCAGAAGTGGGAAATAAGACATTGTCCTACGTTCGTCGTGGCCATCCTGTGCACAGTCTCTAAAATGGTTGCCCTATTTTTATCTTTTTGGAGAAAAATATCTGTATACGGAGGCGTAAGGCTAATATAAAATGCAAGATGTATTTCTTTTGCAATAATAATGTGCAAACAATACAAAACTACCAGACTTCTGTATTCCTGCCCGCAGACATCAAAGAATTCTGGAAACACAAAGGGTTTGACAGGAAGACAGAATTTATAGACGTCTGTACTAAACTACAAACCTATAACGTCAATAATCTAGAGACCAAAGTCATAAGCAGAACACAACCAACGTACGCACGAAATCGTTCGCCTCTCTCTCTCTCTCTCTCTCTCTCTCTCTCTCTCTCTCTCTCTCTCTCTCTCTCTCTCTCGTGTCGTGGTGTAGCTGACAATCAAGATCTATATTCAATTCATTTAATAATAGGCCCCAGTTCGGATCCGGGCCGGGGAGAAAGGGCTAATTTGCATACGTTCTCGTAAGTCCATTGAACCTCTATTGACCTAAGCAATGAATAATGCTGATGGCTAGTCGATTGTAGTAGGTTGGAGATTGGGATGGAGAGGGAAGGCAAAAGAAATAACAAACCTGGCAACTGGGGCTCCGTCAGAATATATACCGCACATCGTAATTAAAAACGTATGGATCTTAACGAATTGGAAACGGAGTAAAACTGTGTGTTTGATAATTATATGTGTGTATGTGTGTGTGTGTTTGTAGGCAAAGTATCGATAAAATTTTCTTGCTACCCCTTTCAGTTCTTTTAAAATCTCCACTTCATTGTGTAGTTTTCAATAGGCATACAGAACGATGCTATACACTGGCTTTGAAGTCACGAGATGTTCAGATTACTATCAGCATCTACTTTTCAATCCTTGCCATAAACAATAAAAAGTAAGTGGTTTTTGTATGCCATGGGAAACTTACCATTGTCTTGCATAGGAATGAAAGTTTTCAAATGTCGGAATTTATAGTTTGTAGCCTCGATACTTGACGTTGTTAACATGGAAGGAATCTTTGTGAATAATTTTATTGTAACTTTTCCTCATGAAGTACGTTCAGCTACTAAGTCCATTAAAACAGAAAAATAAATGACGCAGCATTAATGACTAAATACAAAAATCTCACCAGTCATCAAAACCAATTCTAA
>NC_089784.1:15515503-15533003 GCF_040412425.1 Macrobrachium rosenbergii | reverse complement strand
GAAGGTGATGTTTTGGGGATAATGATAATATATCAAATTTCACAGAATAAAAGCAAATACGATCAGAGGAAACATAAATGCGGTCAACGTATTTGGAAAGCAGTCGCACTTCTAGTTCAAATTTCTAAAATCTCCAATAAGAGTTAAATTATAAACTTTGTACTGTAAGAAGACAGATTAGCATATTTATATAACAGCGTTTAAGCTTAACTGTACCGCATTGTCGCTTTGTTAAAGCCAAATCTAATCGTGAACATACAAATATATATATATATATATATATATATATATATATATATATATATATATATATATATATATATATATATATATATATATATATATATATATATATATACATACATATATATATATGTATGTATGTATGTATGTGTGTATGTGCCACAATAACTCTGAAACGCATTGAGCAATTTCAACCAAACTTGGTATATGACTTACTATCTAGAAATCAGCACTGTGGTGGTAAGACATCACTAGCACCAAAGGGCACCAATGCGGATGTGGGTGGGTGAGAAGGGCTCCCCTGAAACGGGGCTGGTTATGCCCGTAGACTTAGTAACTTTGCGAATTTATCATACCTAATTTCGGTACACTATATAAGACTTACTATCTGGAAAAGAATACTGTGCGGGTAAGACATCAACGGCACCAAAGGGGGTGGGGGTTGGGAAGGGGGTGACAGAGAGAGAGAGAGAGAGGAAGTGAGAGAGAGAGTAGAGGGGGTTTTAGGGAGAAGAAAGAGGGAAAGAGACAGGGAGGATTGGAGAGAGAGAGAGAGAGAGAGAAGGAAGGGAAGTGAGAAAAAGAGTAAAGGGGGTGTTAGGGAAAAGAAAGAGAGGAAAAAGTCAGAGAGGGTTGGATAGAGAAAGAGAGGGAGAGGGTGAGAGAAAGAAAGAGTGAGAGGGAGAGGAAGTGAGAGAGTGAGGGGGAGAGAGAGTAAGAGGGAGAGGAAGTGAGAGAGAGGGTAGAGGGGTTGTTAGGGAGAGGAAAGAGGGAAAGAGGCAGAGAGGGTTGGAAAGAGAAAGAGGGAGAGAGGAAGAGGAAGAGAGTGAGAGAAAGAAAGAGGGAGAGGAAGTGAGAGTGTGAGAGAGAGAGAGAGAGGGAGAGGGTAGAGAGCGTGTTAGGGAGAAGAAGGAGGGAAAGAGACAGGGAGGGTTGGAGAGAGAGAGAGAGAGAGAGAGAGAGAGAGAGAGAGAGAGAGAGAGAGAGAGAGAGAAAGTTTATCAGTTGTCATTCAGAGTTATTCCGGGCAGCACCGGGTTGTCAACTAGTATATATATAAATATATATATGTGTGTGTATGTATATGTATATATAAATATATATACACATATAGACATATATATAAATATATGTATATGGATAAATATAAATTTATATATATATATATATATTTGTCACATACCCCGTGACATTTTTATGTTCACAAACCTCAAGCAACAAAATTTCGTTAACTATCAAATTCATCCACCCTCGGAATAAACGCGGATGGGGAATTGAAAAGTGATAAGCGGTCTACAGCCGAATGGTAGCGTCACTGAAAAGTCGTGGTTCCCAACGAATCGGTGGTTCGAGTCCACCAGGTGAAGGATCGCTCATCATCTATAAATTCCCTGTCGGTGTTAATTCCAAGGATGAGTGAATTTGATATTAAACGACATTTGTAGCATAAGGTTTGTGAGATATATATAATTATATATATAAGTATATATATGTATATATTTATATATAAGTATATATATATATAATATATATATATATATATATATATATATATATATATATATATATATATATGTGTGTGTGTGTGCGTGTGTGTTTATATATATGTCGAGCTATGGATTTCAGCAGAGAGGCCATTCGTTAAAAGAGTAAGTCTGAAGTTATTTTTTATTAATAATATTCACACGCAATTAACCCTAGTCTTACAAGTATATGTGCGTGCGTGCACACGCGCATGTGCATGTGCTCGTGTAGGCAAAAAAAAAATGCTTTCATTATCTGACACAGTTATTTAAATCTCCACATTACTGTTCTAGATACAAGAGTATAGTTCATCTTGATAACGTCAAGAATAACCTGGCACACTTCAGCATACTGCGTACCCTAGAAGCAAAGTTTGCGCCAAAACAACAGCTGGAAGGAAAAGGGTGTCATTTGCATAGATAACCTTAAGAATATTCTCTTTCCAAAATTATCTGAAGTGAGTAAGTGCCTCTGCTTCCGGTTTCTGGCGCTGCTGTTTCCTAGTTTGTATTCCGGCACTGCAAGTGGCGCAAATGGCAACTGAACTCACTTGGATTATTTGAATATCTTCAACATTTCCATGCATAACACGTTTGTTGATACATTTCCAGACCAAAAAAGCGTTTCCGAATAAGTGAACACGTTGACGCCATCCGAGAATTTTTTGCGCACATACGCTGCCTATATTCTTGATTACACAGTGCACGATACCTTTCCGTATCGTAAAGTTTTCAAGGTAATTAGCGATAACAATACCATCTAATCGCATTCACAATTGATCCCTGATCCCCTTTACCTGCCGAGAGGAACCAGGTTCGCTGAACAGCAGCATCAGTATTCTGTAAATGCACCTCGCTGTC
Organism: Macrobrachium rosenbergii; assembly: GCF_040412425.1. Lineage (NCBI taxonomy): Eukaryota > Metazoa > Arthropoda > Malacostraca > Decapoda > Palaemonidae > Macrobrachium > Macrobrachium rosenbergii. The sequence continues at coordinate 15,530,376 of NC_089784.1, read as the reverse complement.
AAACTTCTCAGTTCCAGAGGTCCTTTATTCCTCACACCGTCTGACTGTGGAACAGCCACCCAGGGGGTGTCTTGCAATTGGAACTTCAAAAATTAAAGCGGAGATACAGTGCATTACTACCCTAATACTACTCTCCTTGCATTTTAATCAATTTTTATCTCTTTATTAATTTACTTTTTCTTTTTAATAAGTGGGATCTCTTCTTTCTGTATTTCCCTTTACCTCCTCTTACTTCTTCCTAATGAACACCATATTCCTTGGAAGCTTGAATTCCAAGTCAGTGGCCCCAGTGGTGGGCTTGTTCCATATGAATAGGGTTCATTTTCTGAATAACAATAATAATAATAATTTGGTTCTACTTCCTTTCATTCCAGGAAAAATCCTGAATCTCATATCAAGAATGACGTCTCTTCCCTGGAATCAAGTGATCAAAATTTCAGCGAACATGACATAGTTCCGTGTAATTCGCTTCCCTCTAGAAATATGCAAATATCCCTTTCCAAGACCTGCCGACAGTAACCACTGCTGCTGTTTAAAACATTTATCGGCACATACATCATGTAACCCCATTTTGGAATCAAGGTTCCCGTGCAATATAAACACCAGTACTTGCACTTCAATTGTTGGAAGCTTCACTATTATATAGATATGTAAGATGGAATATATAAAAAGTTTTAGATGCTTAGACCTACGGTAGTGAGCGCTTTAACAGCAGAAAAAAACTGAAAGTTGCTGTGTATTTTGCGCTGTATTACTGGCAAGATTGGTTTACCATTATTCCCTGACAACTCTCTCATTCTGACAACGAACGCTATAAAGCTCTATGCAAAATTCTGTGTAAAGCTGAGAGCAATATAAAAACCAAATAGAAACCACCAGAGCTGTGAGTTTCCTCAAAGTTGTAGTGCAAGAAAATACAGCCAAAAATATTTGTACTAATCGAGGAAAATTAACTGTTACCGACCTCTTACGTTAGAGTGTTCAATAACCTGAAAAAATTCACTGGAAAAAAATGATCTAGTCTTATAATCTGGACACCCACGGCTTTACATTACCTTTTCAAAATATTAATCCGAAGCTTCCCCTCATATTCTCTCCTAAAGGACAAAATCTTAAAGAGGAAAATTCAGCAGCAGTTTGAGCCTCGCGTTATTGCATGTAACGGGCATGTTTTTAGCATCTAAAATTCGTTTGAAGTCCGGAATTTATTGAGCGAAAGTTTGGGGAGACGAGAAATGTGATACACCAGAGAAAACGAGGCTGGTGTCGACACTCGCATACGAGGAAGCACTCGACGGCATTGAGCGGCGCTGGACGTTGAAGGCGTAAAATGTTTCGACCACTTTTGAAGAGCGATGCGCGCCCGGTGATTAGTCTGCCGTAAACGAGGTTAATTTTACCTCCAGTCTTTCTTTATTTGCGTCCTCCGTCAATCCAACTGACCGCCCCTGTCTGCGACATGAAAGAAAAAACGGATGAGTTAATCAGTTAACCGCAGGTACCTCCAGAGTGAAAGAGTAAAGTTTGGTTGTTTGTTCAGGTCGCTTTTCACAATTATAAATATCCTAACGTTTTAGTACAGATGAGCACTCACTCACCATAGCCACACTCTCTCCATGATGTTAAGGATCAAGTTTAAAATGATTCGCTCAAAGCATGTGGGACATAAGACACACACACACACATATATGTATATATATCAATATAAAGCTCTTTGTTGGGTGAGTCGGTAGAGCTGCGGACTGTCACTCGACGGGCCGGAGTTCAATTCCCCGGCCGGCTGATGAGGAGTTAGAGGAATTTATTTCTGGTGATAGAAATTCATTTCTCGCTATAATGTGGTTCGGATTCCACAATAAGCTGTAGGTCCCGTTGCTAAGTAACCAATTGGTTCTTAGCCACGTAAAATAAGTCTAATCCTTCGGGCCAGCCCTAGGAGAGCTGTTAATCAGCTCAGTGGTCTGGTAAAACTAAGGTATACTTAATATATAAATATACGTACATACATACGTACATATATACATATACTGTATGTGTGTGTGACTTCAATGAATATTAACCTTCTTACTCTCAGCCAAGATTTGGGATAAAGTTGCTATCCCCATACCCTTCTCTATTCCTAGTTATAACCTACAACACTTGACAGACATAAATTACCTGATTAACTGCTGAACCAAAAGAGAAACCTTGGCGTTTAACAAAAAGGGCCTGTATAACTCTGCCGTCCATACGGTTACGTGTATGTATGTGTGCGTGCTCGCATTTTAGTATGTAATAAGTATGCGTATGTATGTGAGTGTTGCTAACTTAGATTCGCTTCTTCAGAGTAAGGAAAGCATTACTCAGTGGCTTGGGAGCGTAGGGCCTTTCAAATAGGGAACATTATCATACATTAGGGACTATAACTTAAACTTAGTCAGCAAAGTAAATCTGGTCTTTATACGGCATTGCTCGGTTTTACATCCTGAGGGCATAGTCATATTGCATACTGTAAGCATGCAATGGAAATGTCCCTGAGAATTATGATGGGTGCCGACTCATTTTTTTCGAGTCAGATAGAGCAGATCTGTTGTTTTGACGTTAGAATGGCTGAGAAATGTTTGTTTGTGGTAGTGTTATAATAGCTGGACTACGAGTGTGTGCACGTGTATGTACGTATGTATATATATTTTATATATATTTTATTTATATATATATATATATATATATATATATATATATATATATATATACAAATTATAAAATATAAATAGATGGGTGCTTTCAATTTGTCATACGTTCCACTGGAATATGGAAGATATACATATATATATATATATATATATATATATATATATATATATATATATATATATATATATACATACATACATCTATATACACGTGTGTATGTATATATATATATATATATATATATATATATATGTATATATATATTTATATATACAGTATGTTTATATATATATATATATATGTATATATATATATATATATATATATATATATATATATATATATATATATATATATGAAGACAATAAAGGTCATCCACAGCACCCGCTCAGTAAATATTCGCATAGAACAACCGCTCGGACCCAGCGACCTGAATTTGATAGACAAAGTAGGCGGCTACCTCATTAAAAAGAAAAAAAAAAAACGGTATTCCTCCGGACTAAAAAGACATAAACAAAGACCTCCTAAACTGCAACAGATGCGTCCCTGCAGGGTACGAACGTTCTTGGGGAAACAGTCATTACCGGAAGTTTAATGTGATGAAAAATGGGCCATAAGTATTGCCGGAAATAAGAGAGGAAAAAGGAGAGAGAGAGAGAGAGAGAGCGCTCTATCATTTTGCGCCATTATTTTTTTCTCCTCTCTTATCCAGTGTAATGGCCATTAAGTCCATTCTTCTTCTTCACACGCTCCATTTGAATAAATGAAGGCCCATTACTCCGGCTGAAGCCAACAAATGTTGGGTATTATAGGTAATGAGACCATATAGTCTCCATTCGAATTTCATATGAATAAATTTTCGTGACCAAGTGCTTTCACTGCTTCTGCAAGAAGAAGAAGAGGAAAAAGAAGAAAATTAAGAAGAAGAAGAAGAAAGTGAGATTTAGTGGAACAGGGAGGGCATGGGATTGGGGAATTATTCTTGTTCTCCTCTTAACCTTCAAAGACTTTTCCATACTGTACCTGAAGGGCGAAGAATTTGTTTTATAATATTTGCCTTATTTATGTCATCCTTTTTGTAAACAGTGTTTCGTGTAGCCGAGGCCAGGGGTTACAAGCCGTATAGAATTCTCCTGCAGTTCCGAATGGTCCCCAAAATTTATCCCTTTACTGTTAACAAAAAAAAAAATAGGTACTCTCCAATAAAAATATCAGGTAATGTATACGGTTCTTGCAAATGAAAAATTGTGAATACTTGATAAGTACATTTTCCAAACGAAAATCTCTTCTAGAAATCCACTTAGACCGGCTACATAACTTCATATATGTGTAGCCTATTCCTCAATGATTATGAATAGAGCATAAAGCACTTGCTATGCGCGTACGGGTGGTTGGAGTAATACATTCAACAAAATAAACGCACAATTTGCATTTTCCTTTTCTCTGTTCTCATATCAGAGTACAAAGCCAACGCCAATTTCTAGCATAAAAATTTTGTGCAATGAAGGCAATGACACATTCCCTCTGAACATTTTTCAACATTTCTCAAATAACAAAGAAAGTGAATGGTTACACCTCGTGAAGCGACATTAAATGACGGTTTTTATAAATTGATAAGTAAAAGTAACACGATTTGTAAATTGTTATGGACAGACAAAACGGTGAGTTGACTTGGCAGTTTACGAAAAATAAAAAATCTGCTATTCAAATTCATATATGCACGTACGCAATAAACATACGTAATTATAATATATACACACACAAACACGTAAACATGCGCTTGAGCATGTTAGCATACATATTTATTAGTATTTAAGTAGCAGACAATAAACGAAGGAATACATATATGGAATGTAAACAAAATAAATGAAAAACAGTATCATGACAGCAAGTAAAATTTTACACTAGAAGGCATCAAGTAGTGCAAAGACGATTCCAGTGTTTATAGAATTAAATGTTGATTCTTTGCAACGTATCTATTGAAAGATAATTTACCTGATTATAAGTAAAATTAAATGATATCGCACCACAATCAACTAGACCTATTTGAAAGTTTCTGCTTTTTATCATATACAATATAAAGATAGTTCGTTCTTAACACCTCGCGCCCCCTTGCAGGAATCACCCACCTGGTTAAGGACTATGATCTTTGCATTTCTCTTCCAATTTTACAATCATCCAATCCCTACTATTTTGTCATATGAGAACAGAATTTTGAATCTGTTACCTTTAATAACACTTATAACCCGTGTTATCGAATAAGGTCGATATGCTGAGGCCTTACAATCTACACAAGACGAACCAATTCCAAAACTGTAGGTATAAAAAAGAGCAAAGGTAAATGAAACAAAACTTTAAAGTCTTAACTCTGAATAACTTAGAATCTTTAAAAACTTCTATTTACAATGTAAAGGTGCTTGTTTCTAAACGATACTGACGAGCATCGAAACCAAATACTGATGAGTTTAGAACCAAGGTAAAGAACTCTTACATAGCCAAAGATGAATGTCTTTAGCCTTGGTTCTAGACTTATTCAATTTGGCTTTGATACCGGTTAGTATTTCTGTGAAACAAATATCTTTTTAAACGGCAAAGTAAATTTTAAAAGATTCTAAGTTATTCGAAGACTCGCCCTCAAAGCATTCCTTTTAAGCAAGATCCATTATAAACCTATGCTGTGGTCCGTTATAAACTCTATATCATGCTGTTAAAACGTCTGGTACACACATTTCGAACGAATCCGTAAGATAAAAGAAAAAAATGTTAAGTTTAATTATTACTTTTCACATGTATAATTTATGAGTCTTTGAACTGCTCGTTTGACTAGATACAGCAATGAAGAGTGCAAATTTACTTCTTTTCCTTGATGTAATCAAGGGTCATTATCCGGAAAAATTAATTTTAATATTAATTTTCTTTTAATTTTCTTGCTGTCAGAAGGCTGTTTTTCTATTTGTGCCTTGTAAGTCTTTGGATTTCTTTGATGGCTAAATATGAAAGTCTGCAACCAATATGTGAAATCCTTATAAATGCGCAGATATCATTTATTTGCTTTTTTATGAAATTCTTGCATGAATTATCCAAAAAAAAAAAGAATTTTTATACACATTTATGAAAAATCTTCCAAAATTTGCATAGTCTATAGTGCATGCCCATTACACTAATGTTTAGCGGAAAGTTCAAGTATATTTTATTTTCCAGACCAGTTGAATTTTTAAAATGTTTCATTTAATGGAGATGTTCTTCATTACTAAATTAATTTTAAGCAATCGTATCGTAACGAAAAAAAGGACGCTTTGCCTCGCTAACAGAACTGCGATATGCCCGTATTAAAATTAGATGTGCAAATCAGTACACAAGTAATGTAAAGAAGAGGAGGGCAGTGCCGTCAGTGTACCTCACGCGGTGCACTGTAGGCATCACTTACGGTTCTTTGCAGCGTTCCTTGGGCCCCTAGCTGTGGCCCAGTTCTTTCCTGTTACTGTACCTCCGTTCATATTCTCTTTTTTCCATCTTACTTTTCACCCTCTGCTCAAATTTGTTTCATAGTGCAACTGTGAGGTTTTCCTCCTGTTACACCTTTAAAACTACTATTTCCTTTTCAGCACTGAATGACATCATAGGTCCCAGCGCTTGGCCTGTGGCCTAAATTCTGTATTTCTTTCATTCATTCATTATCGCCATATTTTCTATCAAATCGGCATCAGGCAAAGCAAAACCTGCCACCATATTACTCTCCACATATCCACATATTTCTTTTCCTTTAACACTGGTACTGAATCAGCAGCAACAAGCATCCACGATAAAAGCGATAAAGATTTGCCCAGACATTCTTCCACCCGATTTCCGAAGAAAACAGACGAGTGAGCTCTTTTGAGCTCACTGCAAAAGCTGGCCTTGTGAATATGGCTTCCATCTGTACACTGTATACCTGGCGAAGAAGCCAATACAGTAACTCCTCTCAGCTTCCCGAACTTCTTTGCTTTACAGGCTGCTGCTGCTGCAGCAAACTGTGACTTTCTAGAATCAGGTTCAGTACTATTCAGCCTCTTAGGATTTTGATGTTGGCTACAACTAAATTGTGGAATAGTTTTCATAATGCAGTTGTGGAATCCTCTGATCTACAAGTATTTAATCGAGGAGCTAATTCACTCCTGACCTCTGCTGCTGAAGTCTCCTGAATCTCAGGGTACCGGTTTTACTTTTTATTCCCTCGTATTTATTTATTTGTCGCCTTCTTATAACCTCTCTCTCTCTCTCTCTCTCTCTCTCTCTCTCTCTCTCTCTCTCTCTCTCTCTCTCTCTCTCTCTCTCTCTCAGGCTGACTTCCTTTTAGAGCTCCCTTGGGATTGTAGTCTGTTGACTCTGTTCATAAAGGTTTTCAGTTGAAAAATTAAAGAAGGAAAAGAAAGAAAGATACCTTATTGATAGGGAGTTTTGCTGGGCGTCCTATCTAGAAATTATACACTGTATCTCTAAAGATGAACGATAAACTGGAAAGTACGGTTTTAGTTTAATTTAGAGGTTATAGGAAATTTCCGTTAGCTGCTGGATATGTAGAATGTTCAACTGTAGGCTATACACGGTTGAGCTCTTTGTTAGTTAGATTTTGTTACATACCAGAGGGCCAGACCACGAAGCATCTAGTAAGTTGAGGGGATGCTAAAATATCAAAATGTCCAGTAACCGAATATACAGTACAGGAGCACCTTAACTGACTGTTGCCTGATCGTCGATCTTGGAGCTTTCCATATATTTCTTGCATAAGTGAAACTTACGCACATCTAAAATCTCGCCTCACCAGAGTTCCAATGTGCTGAACTATATCAACGAAGCGAAAGAAAACAGAATACTTGAAAGCCTTCCTTACATAAGATATGTTTTTCGCAGGGAAGTTACGACCCGGATATGAATCGGTGATTCCATCAGAGACGGAGAAACAAGGAAGCCTCCGAAGTACTTTCCACTCGGGTCGCTCCAAGTGGAAAAGTTTGGTAGTTCGTCCGTTTCCGAAGAAACGTTTTCACGATTTTCCCGTTCCAGCCGAGGATTCGGAGGAGAAGGATAAAAACTAATGCCGTTGTTACCATAGTTCTTCGTTGTTAGACTTTCGGTCGATAGATGATCCCAGTATTTTCGAGAAATCCTTGTCAGCGGTCACGTTGCTTTGCCGTCGTTAAAGCCATCAGTATGAATCTTGTTGTCAGCATTATCATCGTTTCTAAAGATTGTATGTACTTGTGTGTGTGTGTGTGTGTGTATATGTATATGTATATATATATATATATATATATATATATATATATATATATATATATATATATATATATATATATATATATATATATATGTATGTATGTACATACGTGTATATATAAAGAGTTATTAAATACACACACACGCACACATATATATATATGTATATAATATATTTGTTTGTGTATGTATTTATTAACTAGTTATATATGTACGTATGTATATATGTGCATATGTATACACACACATATATATATATATATATATATATATATATATATATATATATACTGTATATATATACACATCGCCATCCCTACTAAACCATCATTGTTAATATCATCAGTACGTCATCCCTACTATAAATAATAATATTACTGTTATTAACGTAAATCTCAGTGTTATCATGGCGATAATAGCTACGCTACGCTAATTCACGTGAGAAAGGGACTATTCTTAATCATCAGTTTTTTCTTGTGTTATTTAAAGCCTTGAGCGAATAATTTGACTCGATGAATAGTATTTCTTTCCTATTTATTCAGCGTTAGGTGGATATTTACTGATACTTCCGTGGGAGATGAATCGTTATAAGCTGTAGCTAATATGCAATATTTTTTATATAAAAAATCTTCATCCATTATGAAAAAAAATATGGAAAAAATTATAAGCTGTATCAAATGAGCAACATTTTTATACGAGCTTGATGGTGCACGCTACGCTGCGCTGGAACCCGGTGTTACCCGTGATGTCTCCCCTACCCTCCGAATCCCTTTCCTACCCCGCCCCCACCCTGGGCGGACAAACAGGTTGGGTGGATGTGTCATGTCTCCCCTACCCTCCCGATCCCCTACCTACCCTGCCCCCACCCGGGGAGGACAAACGAGAAAGATCCACTCGGATTTTATTATTATAGATAGATAAAACATCTTCATCCATTACAAAAAAAAATATGGAAAAAATCGTAAGCTGTAACTAATAAGCAATATCTTTATATAAAAACATCTCTATCCATTATGAAAAAAATATGGAAAAAACTATAAGCTGTACCTAATAAGCAATATTTTTATATAAAACATATATATCCATTATGAAAAAATATTGAAAAAATTATAAGCTGTAACTAATAAGCAATATTTTATATAAAACATCTCTATCCATTAAAAAAATATGGAAAAAATTCAGTTACCACTCAGCCGAACTTTAGAAAACTTACCGTTTGCATTCTCTTTTGGGAACGGGTTTTATTCCACAGCACAAACATAAATATCAGTCATGGAAATTAGCATAATCAGACAGATCCTTTTTTTTTAGTTACTAATTCTCCAAAATTACATCCACATTGGCTCTTCAAATTATCACAAACATTTCCAGGACTGCATCCACACATAGTACACGTTCTGCATCAGTTTCCATTATTATTATTATTATTATTATTATTATTATTATTATTATTATTATTATTATTATTATTATTATTATTATTATTATTCAGAAGATGAACCCTATTCATATGGAACAAGCCCACAGAAGGGGTCATTGATTCGATATTCCAGCTTCCAAAGACTATTATGGTGTTCACTAGAAAGACGTAACAGAAGGTAATAAGAAATACAGAAAGATATCAGTTATTAAAATAGAAAAATAAATTAACAAATTAAAAAATAAATAGATAAAAATGTAAGTAAAATATTAAAATACAAGGGTAGTAACACCTTGCACCTTCGCTTGAACTTTCGATGTTCCAATTGCACATCCTCAGGGAGACTGTTCCACAGTCCAGCGGAGTGAGAATAAAGAACCTCTAGAACTGAGAAGTTCGACGTCGAGGCGTATTTACATGTAGGACGCTCGTTGTCCTTATCATCAAGATAGTAGTTCTTAATAAAAGATAAAAAAAAAGTCTAACACTGACGAAATCAATATTTACTAAGTGTTGTCAGACACTGACGAAATCATATTTACTAAGTGCTGTCAGAAGTCTGAAGCATCATATAAATGTAATGATGTCAGCGCTAAATGGTTATATAATTGTAAAGAGGCGATTTGGGAATGGAATAATTGTCGCAAAGTTAAATTTATGAAAGTCACTGAAGCAAATAAATAAGAATGTTACTCTTATAATAGTCACGAATTATTATTATTATTATTATTATTATTATTATTATTATTATTATTATTATTATTATTATTATTATCAAAGCATGAATAGAAAGTGAGGGAAAGTCAGAAAGATTTACCCAATTGTGCTTGTGAAGACTGGTTAGTGCGTGTTACTTTATATCGACATTTTTGTTTTTCTCCTGCTAATGTTGCATGTTGTTGCACACAGCACTATTTACATCAGGCATGCAATAATTACCGCACAGATCCATATAAAGTAGTATGAAAAAAAAATATATATATATATATATATATGATATATATATATATATATATATATATATATATATATATATATATATATGTATATGTATGTATGTATCCTCCACACATTGAAAATAGCATACAGTTAACAATGCCTACAGCAGACAGAGCCATTAGGAGGCCTTTCGTCGAGCCCTTAAAACCACAAGCGATTAAGCAAGGAATGGCGAGGAAGGCAAACAAAAAGATAAACCATTCTTTCTATTGCCTTCCCCCTTCGAAACATAAACCGACCCCCCTCCCGCCCCCCGGCCCTCGCGCTTATTGCTCCCGGGAGCCTTCAAAGGCCCTTTCCCTGCGGCGGGAGGACCCCCCCCAAAAATTATTAGTGACGTGAACCGGCTTAACGACCCAAAACCTAATTCCTTTAACGGGACGTCTGTGTTGCCAAGTTCTGTCAGATGTTTGACCCTTTATTTCTTGACAGAGGTTTACCGTAGGTAAGGAAGGTTCAGTCAAACGCTCGGGTCTTCGAGGCTGTTTTTTTCTTTTATATTCCGTTTGTTTGTTTCTCTTTTTCCACTTATTCTTTTTTTCAGAAATGTAAATTAGATGTTTCTGGGGCCAGCGTGTGGAATCTTGTTGTCAAGTCGATATGTGCTGACAGTAATATCACTAAATGATTATAGATAGTATCACAATGAAAAGTAAGAAATACATCATATCCATAATGAAAAGTAAGACATTATTTCCATACATAGATTTAGAAGAAAATAAGCAAAATAAAACTTGGGGAAAGAACAACTCCCCAAAATAACGACCTCAATAACGTTGCTTACGAAATACGACACCTGAGGTGTCGGGCAGACAATGACGTCACACGGGCTCATCGCAGGCGGGACCTATTACTGGCTCGTCGGTACAACGGAACATTTGCCCATCCTTCATCTTTGCACTAATAGTTTCAATTTTGTATTAATTTTCTTTTAATGGTAGTCTACCAGTAACCTGATTATTTATCAGTGTCTTCTTTTTTGTTAAAAGATACAGCTTCATATGTCACAACTGTAAGTTAATTTTTCTATTGACAACGAGGGAAAGAACATTTCTATGGTTGTAAATGATTATCGTGATGTAAACTGTAATGGAGATTACTCAGAATACCTCAGGCATTCAATAAATGAAAAGAAATTTGTCCTTAAGTAATATTATGTATATTTACGATAGTACTAAATATTTAACTGTCTTTACTTTACAACGTGTAAATCGTGGGCCATGGCTCACTTTACGTGGTCGACTCGGGTGATTCATCATTAATCCCTTGCCTTGCCGACCTGTCTGACTGGTAAAGAGCCCATCCGCTCGCCGCGTGACGTCATGCGCGAAATTGGTCGAATTTTGGGTCAATTGTGAATAGACCTCTTCTTAGACCATGGTCCTGACAGCACCGCACGGAACATGTAAATTTCCACTTACGTCATGCGAGCGTGCTTCAAATAAACACTAAACGCTTGTACTTAAATATACACAAACATGCACGCAAAGTCACAAAAAGAAGGACAGACAGGCAGAAAGGCTTACAGACATTGTTGTGTCATATCACTTCCAGAGGTCATGGTTTAATTTCCCTTGTCAGTTGTGCTTAAAAACACACAAGCATGCACGCAAATTCACGAGGAGACAGACAGACAGGCAGATGTTTTCCCATGTCAGATGTCATTTATGGTATTAGCTTAAACTTTGAGAGTGCAAGGTCTATATCGCCATCAAGAAAATATAAAAAACTGTATTGGTAGGCTGAATATATTTCTAAATCCTGCATGCTGGAATATTCCTAAGTCATTTTATCATTTTAAGAGCATATTTATTCACTTAGAATGTTAACTTCACAGTGAGTCACTTGAAAGCACCTCGTGTTTTCTGTAATGATTCACTATCATGTTGGTCTTTGACACATTAACTTATTTTTTTTTTAATCTTCCCATGCTATGAAAGACAATTATAATTGTACATGATGACAACGACGCAGTTTTAATTTCCGTTTACCAAAATGTTTTCAGAACAAAGCATCTCTGGCACTCAACTTATTATGTATGTATGTATGTATGTATGTATGTATGTATGTATGTATGTATGTATGTATGTATATGAACAGTATTCTAGCTTTCTGGATCATAAACTGAGACAGAGAATGCACGACGAGAATAATGTTGGGGACTGCAGCTGATGCACAGTGATTTTTTTCAGAAAGCTTTAGAGTTCTGGCAATTCCAGCATAGTTTTCCCAGGGGTAATTACAAGGAAGAGTTTAATTAAATTGCTGGGTAACTTTGATCTTCTTTGTGACTGATAGATCTGGAGTGTAACAAAATGTGCAGTATTTTAGTTCGCCATTCTAGGTTCTCGCGTATGGCCTGTTGGCTGGGTCTAGTAGGTTCGCCTTTAGGCGATGCACGGTTCGTACCTTCTTGCAAGAAGATACTATTTTTAACTTTAGTCCCCCCCCCCCTCTCTCTCTCTCTCTCTCTCTCTCATACTATATTTAACTTTGATCCTCTCTCTCTCTCTCTCTCTCTCTCTCTCTCTCTCTCTCTCTCTCTCTCTCTCTCATACTGTATTTAACTTTAATCCCCCCCCTCTCTCTCTCTCATACTATATTTAACTTTAATCCCCCTCTCTCTCTCTCTCTCTCTCTCTCTCTCTCTCTCTCTCTCTCTCTCTCTCTCTCTCTCAGACTAGCGTAGATTAATAACTGTGCGCATAGCATCGGAAGAAAGTGCAATTGTATTTTTAATGAGACTTTGTCCGTTTACGACTTATGCACCAGACGACTATTTTTTGTCTCCAGTCCAAAATGCGTGATTGTTTTATCCATAATTTCAGCATTTTGCTGACTTCTTTTCATTCACTTCAAAACAATACATAACTCCTCATACAATTGTTTTATAATTTTATAGCAATGATAGGATGATGGCATGAAAATATAAATTTCTTGCTCACATTTTATAACAAAGTCACAAGATACGTTTTAATTGTTGTTGGCTTTCTTTCGAAGGGGGTAATACCGACCTCCCTCGTAAAGTTTATAGTGCTATTAAACGGGATATGTTTTATTACTGCCGCATATTAAGCATAATGGGAAGAGATTTTTATCATTTCCTTCATTCGCTTTTCTTTACGTCGACAATAAACTTGGTAATCTAGATTAAGTTATTTACTTTTTAAAAGCTTGTTGTTAAGCATTATAATACACAAGTTGTGCTTAGGTTAATAAGAATTTCTGCTTACAAGCTTGCCAAGATAGATAGCATAGAAGGGAAAGTCTGAAAGGAAATTACCACTAGAGTATGGTCATATTTTCTAGTTTTCCTGAGTTATTATATAAAGAAAAAGATTAACGAAAGAGGAAAGAGCAAGAATGGCAGACAGAGAAAGAGAGAGGGAGAGAGCCTTGTATCGTATCCTGGGGAGAGCTAATCCCCAGGTAGCATTCAGTTCCAAAGTTAAAATAGTTTTCCACATAAGCTACTTTCCGCAATTCGAGGAGGAATTAATGGTCCTTTCTCCAGGACGGAAAAAAGATCAAAGCTCTACCAGGATAGATTTCCTTCTCCCCAACACAGATTTTTACCAACATTTCCCATTCTGAAGAAAATCTATTTCTGGTCAGTTTTTATCAAGTGTGGTGTTATTTCAAAATAAGGTCCCCTTGGCGCTTCCAGTAACTAAGGAGAATATCATTCTAAAGTAGAGCAAATGCAAGAAGTATATTCTGGTTATATAAATTTCTTTTAATGATCAAATTAACTTTCATCCCCAGCAGACGACCTTATTTTGAGTACTACAGATGAGGGTATGAAGTTTATGAATTTTCCCTCCTATTTAAATCTTCAGCTGAAACCCCTGATGGACAGAGTCAACAGACTATAAACCCAAGAAGGTTCCAAAGGGAAAACCTACAGAGAGAGAGAGAGAGAGAGAGAGAGAGAGAGAGAGAGAGAGAGAGAGAGAGAGAGAGAGAGAGAGACAAGTTACAGGAAAAGGTAATAAATAATTAAGTATGAGTGGATAGAAAATAAAACAGATACACCTGAAGTTCAGGCGATGGGAGCAGAGAGCAGGAATGAATTTGCAAGCATCAAGTGGACTCAAGGGAACAATAGGGTATGGGGATAACACACTCATCCTAGAGACTTGTAGAACTGGAGGTAACGAGCCACATCCTCTATGGGGAGAAAGAGAATTTTGAGGAACAGTATTACTGTGTGTATATATACAGTATATATATATATATATATATATATATATATATATATATATATATATATATATATATATATATATATATATATATATATATATATATATATATATATATATATATATATATATATGAGGCTATCAGTCGAGAAACATGCCAAGCGCCGTCCTGGGTCAAAGTATTTTTAATTTAATTTAATATATTTTAAAAATGGCACTTGGCACGTTTCTCGACTGAAAAGCTCATATATATATATATATATATATATATATATATATATATATATATATATATATATATATATATATATATATATATA
>NC_089784.1:15370503-15513003 GCF_040412425.1 Macrobrachium rosenbergii | reverse complement strand
CTTGACGGCTCGTAAATACTGATGATGTCTTCGGCTAAAAGTCTCCATATCTCACCAGCAATTAAATGCTTTTGCTTCTTGTTTTCAGGCGCCTGTATTCATAGCTTGTCAGCTCTTGAAACTTGACCATTCGCACTGCCGGCAGCTAAACACCTTAATAATTCCAAAATGCTAAATGTTCCCACATCCGAGAACTTACAAATCTTACTGGCTCATGAATACTGCTTGTTCTTGTGGCTGAATATCTACGTATAATTCCTTTCGTTCTGAAAAGCCGATTATTCCCACAGTCAGGGACTTGCATATTATCCTAGATCCTTCTAAATTATGACTGTTCTTCAGGACATTCCCTGTTAATCCTCTGACCCGTACTATTGCTGATTTCTATCCCATTCACTGTTCCTTCAGAGCAATGAATGGGATAGAAGTTCGAACACACAAGAATTGACATTATTTCTAGCCAATTCCCAATCACTTCTAGAACAGAATACTTTCTAGCTCACTCTGTGTTTCATGATTAATCTCTCCTTCCTTTTTAAGAATAGGTGTGCTTGTCATCAAGTGAGTTGTAAGGTCAACATATTTTATTTGAAAACCCCCTTTTCACTTAGGCCGTTAAACCTTTTCTTACCATACAGCCATATCTTTGCACCCTGTGGGCAAAACGCTCTTCTTTTTCATGTTCACCTTTTTCCAAAGTCATGGCTATCACTGGAGGGCCCCACAAGCCAGGTGGTCACAAAAGAAAGTGCTCCCCAGATTGTCACATTTCTGTTTGTACATATATTGCTAGCGAGGCATGAGGAGCTAAACACTCTAACTTACGGATGAATCATCTGGCAACCATCATGAATAACTGTCATTTGAGCCTGATTGTGGTAATACTGGTAATCGTTGAAGGTAATTATGACTAGTTACAAAAAATTGTTATCCCACAAGACACAGTTCAGTTTTCCCACTCTCCGTCAGAAAAGAGGTTTGTTTGTTGCTTCTTTGCCTGAATGATGCTTATAGAAGTGTTAAATCCTTCAGTCAGTTGCAGAAATATGATGAAAGGAAGTCTAGGTATTCAAAACAGAGTATTCGACTGCAAATCAATGCTAATGAACAACAATATTTATTGGCAACATCCTAATGTACATTAACTGAAAAATTAAATATCATTATACTCGATATGAAAATGATGGGTATAAACCTTAAGCAAACATTCAGAATTCTAATGATTATCCCTAAAATTCATTTAATGGCAAAACCTTATTTATCTCTTAACAGCGTTAAGAAATACTGACATACTTCAAAGCAACCTTTCTCAAGAGAACTTTATCCTCACTCTTATGTTTAAAAACTTCAGACCCATTGCAAAATATCAACCCTTTAACTATTCTATAATTAATTATTACCTTCGGTAATGACACCACAACAGCTGCATTGTAAGGAAACCAATACTCCATCCATTCCTGTGAATGGAGAGGAAATTGTTAACATAAGAGTCGACCGTCTTTATCAGGTCTTTGTCCAGTTAGTTTGAATCAGCCGCTCTTGTGCTTTTTTTTTCTTGTCCTTGATCAGTTTCTGTTCCTGGGAAGAAAAATCTATTGAAGCTTTTACAGTTTAATTGTTGTCTCTTTCCTGATCGTGGCTGAGCTAAGTCTTCGCTTATTTACCTGTTTCTTTCTCATTAAAACAAATAAACGCTAAAAACACAAGAACAAAAAAGCTGTTCCACAGTATATTAAACTCAGAGAATCTTCTTGAGTGTACTTGTGAAATTACCTCTGTGAAATTACCTATCTGATACTGGCTTTGATAAGAAGACAAACCAGTTATATAATAACTTAGTGTGGGATCAGGCCTGCTCTCAGGTACTCTGAGTCGTGACAACTATGAAAAGAGCTGTCCTACAGCGGATCAGGAATTCTACTTCTCAGGGAGATCAGTGGAAAGTTTTGATGGACATCTAAATAGGAAAAAAGCTACCTGTCATTCACCAGACACACAAGGGAATATGAATCGTCTAATGCTTACTTATTAGGTTATTGTTAATGAAGTTTAATTATCTAGTGAAGCTTGTACTTTATTGAATCCATACTGTGCTGCAGTGAAAAAAATTATATGAAAGCGTAATGATGGAAGAAAATCTTAAAAAATAAAAAGGGATGAATACCCGTTATGTGAATGAATTGCTAATTCATAACCACATAAAGAGTAGCAATGGCAAGATGGGATGTTGAAGTAGTACAGACGCTACCATTTTTTGTTTTCTGTAAAAGAAAACTATTGAAATGGCTATTTATCTGTCCGTTAGCACTTTTTCTGTCCGCCCTCTGATCTTAAAAACTACTGAGGCTAGACGGCTGCAAATTGATATGTTGATCATCCACCCTCCCTCCAATCATCAAACATACCAAACTGCAGCCCTCTAGCCTCAGTAGTTTTTATTTTATTTAAGGTTAAAGTTAGCCATGATCGTGCGTCTGGCACCGCAATAGGTTCCACCAACACAGGCCACCAACGGGCCGTGGCTGAGAGTTTCATGGGCCGAGACTAATCGTTTCATGCTGCATTATACGCTGTACAGAAAACTCGATTGGTTCGGCACATTTTCTACTTGTTTGTTATAGACGTGATCATCGCAGCAAGTCATGCCACCTTCTCCTAAGTAGATTTTCTATCTCATTTCAGGAAAGGAAAATAAAAGAGTAAAGTGATCCTTCCAACTTTTTATTGCTCTGCACATTTCAAAGTATATGAAAAGCAATTGAAGCCTATAGAAACGAGAAAAATCCAGGCATCATCATTATGTTAACTATTTTCGAAAACTGAGGGCAAGCTTTCTGTCATCCCTTACCGCCTTCCGCCGGGTGGCTAATATTGGCCTCATGACTGATTCTCTGCGGGTAAGTCTTCAGGACGTGCTTGATTCAATTCGCATTACCGCTGAGAAAATATTTGCTCCTTGGTGAAATGTATGAGGCCGAAATGTTATGGCAGAGAGTGTTACTCGCCAAACACCACCCTTGGACAACTTCTTCATCATGTTGCAGTCTTCAACGTTTTATCTTCTTCAACATCAAAACATGGTTTCCAAAGGTTGCATTTTATGTTAACGTTCCTCTTGCTTGAGGGGATTTGCCGCTCAGTTTATCCATGTTTGGATAATCATACACCCTGGTCTTCCTTTTCCAGTCCCGTTTCATCTCTTGTCATCACTATCAACGATTCTTCATCCAGCATCTTAGGTCCAGTAGTTCATCTAGATTCTAGTGTTACCTTATTAAGTTCAAACATCTGTCAGGCAGATGCTCAGAAAAACTACTATATCAGTACAAATTCTACTGCTGCCTCTAATTTCCTCATTCCTTAATTATGTTGAATTGAGGACTTTCATAAAATATTTCATTTGCCCATAAACCCTTTACGGAAATTGTTCTTCTCGTGTTATTGTATCATTTGAGCTTATATGGACAATCTTTTATTCATTATTTAAACAACGATAACAAGTTAGTTGGTAACTGACTGTAGACATAAGACCTGACATATTTTGTACGATAATGTGCACATTAATATGCGAAGTCACATAATTTTTCTTAAGCCCTTCAAAAGCCAACTCAAGTTTGCTTCATTTATCTGTTCTCTCTCTCTCTCTCTCTCTCTCTCTCTCTCTCTCTCTCTCTCTCTCTATTTATATATCTATATATATATATATATATATATATATATATATGTGTATGTGTGTGTGTGTGTGTGTGTGTGTGTGTGTGTGTGTGTGTGTGTGTGTGTGTGTGTTTTGTTCCTTGTCAAAGCTTCTCCCCAGATACTAGCTGAGCTTAGTGTTTCTTTTACACCTGATCCTTTAATTCTTCGCTATCGCCGCTTATCCTAATATTATTTGTTTTCCTCTTGTGGTCCCCTTACTGTCAGCCCAATCTCCTTTTGAAAGTTCCTTTGTAAAGCTTTTTCCTTTTAAAATTTTCAGGAATATCTACAAAAGTTCCAAAGTCAACTTTTTAAAAACTTCTCGCATGTTTCAATTAAGTCACACCAACCTGACATTTATGTCCTTGTGACCTTGGTATTTTTCATCTGTGTAGCTCCTTTACAAAGACTAATCGAAACCAAACGAAACTAAATTAACTAGGACACTAAATTAGCCTGTCTTTCGTTTAAGTAGACAAGATTATGCATAGACAACTTGTATTTTACATTCAGCGTTAAATCAAATACCAGCGATGCTGAACAGGTAATAGCTAAAAAACTATTTATCAGGAGTCGCATTTTTTTTTCAATAATAACCATTATTTCCTCTGCTTTAGTGTAAAACATAATGCAAAATAAAAGCATCATCATATCACTGTTTTGTCGATACTTCAAAACAAATAATAGCATGTAAGATAAAAATCTGTCTTTCATTGTACATTAACGCGACGTTTTTTTGTGATCTTTTCGAAATGAATAGATAACAAAACGTTCAAATACCCTAAAATAATAATGGATCAAAATCAAAATCACAAATAAATCTTTGTAATAATCTGCAAAAACTTTGCTAGGATGTCTTGTCAACGTTTTCAGTCTTCTACAAAATCAATTGCATTATAGTGCACCATAAACATATTGCAGTAATATCTGCTTTTCTAAAACAATTTCTTCACAGATTCCAAATTCAGTCAGTGATTATGTATTCAGGCATTAGTTTTCCAGTCACTTGTAACAGCACATAGAACTGTGGATCTCTGTTAAATAATAATGAATTTCCTTTCAAATCATTCCAACAAGCCATGTCAGTGTGACACAAATCAGAGAACTGTTGCCTGCAGCTAACAGGGATGATTTCTGGAAAAAAAAACTATTGCAAAACTCATACCCTTAGGGCATAGCTTTCCAGAACGCCGTTGTATTTTCATTAGCGGTTTGATTCTGCACCAATTTTCCCCTAGTATTGTCCAGATGGAATTTTGTTTTCGTCATATTCTGTCGTGATTTTGTTTCAGCTTTTTACCACTTCAGTTTGCCGGGGCAGTACTCGTCGATTAGTGACTGGTAATAAGGCTTTAAGGCCTCAATGTCGGGAATGTTCTCCTTCTTTGTGTACAAGTCAAACTTGCTGTAAATTCAAAATAATAATAATAATAATAATAATAATAATAACAATTAATATGGTTTCGATTGAAAAGAGTAACAGAAAAACATGTATGATGTATGAAATACATCAAACAAGTTTTAAAACTTAAATAATTTCCAAGGATAACTTTCGTTAGACACGAATGTCTTGTAAATTCACAACATAGGCGAAAGAATATGAATTATTGGAATGTGAATATGAAATAAGTAAGTTCAAGTTGATTACAAGGTAACAATTAAAGTTCTTGTTGTTTTGGCTGAGTGTTCTTTAATGGCTAAGAAGGAGGTTCGTAAAGAATAGTCTAACAAATGTTTGCCTTAACAACTAATTGTTGAACCCATGAACCTGATGAGCTTACTTACTTAAGAATAGTCGACCTAAACCAATTGTTAGACCCATGAAACCTGTAAGCATCTATTTCTCAAGCTTACTTGCTTAAGAATGGTCGACTTAAACCAATTGTTAGACCCATGAACCCTGTAAGCATCCATCTCTCAAGCTTACTTACTTAAGAATAGTCAGCTTAAACCAATTGTTAGACCCATGAACCTTGTAAGCATCTATCTCTCAAGCTTACTTGCTTAAGAATAGTCAACTTAAACCAGTTGTTAGACCCAAACCATGAACCCTGTCGGCATCTACCTCTCAAGCTTACTTACTTAAGAATAGTCAACTTAAACCAATTGTTAGACCCATGAACCCTGTAAGCATCTATATCTCAAGCTTGCATACTTAAGAATAGTCAACTTAAACCAATTGTTAGACTCAACCCATGAACCCTGCCAGCATCTGTCTCTCGAGCTTACTTACTTGAACTCTCTGATCCACGGCATCATTTCCATGTCCTTGTTGTTACAGAGGTGCATGTAGTCACCGCCAGTGTGCCAGGGATAAAACGAATGAAATCTGGGGAAAGCGAGCAATAGATTTGATTATTATTATAATAATAACAATAATTACTCGGAAGATAAACTCCTATTCATATGGAACAAGCCTACCATTGACGAAATTCAAGCTTCCATAGAATTTGGTGTTCATTTGCAAGAAGTTACAAAAGAGAAAAGGAAATACAGAAAGAAAAGTGAATAACAAGAGAATCCTCACAAGAGAAGAGGAAGAATAACAGGATAATCCTCGCAAGAAAACAAGGAGAATATAAAGAGAATCCTCACAAGAGAACAGAAAGAACAGAATAACATCAGAACGGGAAGAATAACAAGAGAATCCCCACGAGAGAACAGGGAGAATAACAAAGATGGCATTTGTGGGGCTTACTGACCTTATAATGTAGAGACCTTCTTCAGGCAGGGTGCTCTTATTATGCTTCAAGACCTGGTACATGTACTCGTCATGTCCCCACGACATGTAGACGTTTTCAAGTCCGCAGTTCGGTTCGTACATTCCGTACTTCGTGCTGGGAAATGAAAGAAAGGTTTGTCTTCACGTCATTTCAATTTCTCTTCGTCTATACTGAAATTCGATGCGTTTTTGAAGGTTCACTATCGTTTACGGACTCTATCTATTCAGCTGCTTTCAGTTTATAAGACTAAAGGCTTCTCTTTTTTCACTTTTACCTCATGTAATTACTTCTCTACGTTGCATGTCACTGTATTTCACCCATTCATTAACATTTGTTGTCCTTTACTCACTTTAGTTTGGGATTTTTGGCGTCGGGATTGTTGTGAAAAGTTGTGTTTCTGTAGACGACGGAATCCCCGAAGTCGCAGCCCACGATGAAAGTGTCCCCAACAGTCGACCACTGGGGCTCACCGTAAAACGCCATAACCTTTAATAAAGAAAAATAACCTTTATACAAAAGAATGCTCTTTATATCGAAAAATTTGCACATCCTCTTGGAAACTTTTTCATTTTATCGCTCCACCGTTTCAATAAGTCGAAAAGATTAGAATATCAGATACAGCATTTTATTAACAAGTCTGTGGCAATAAGAAGAAAAGTAAGCTTTTGGTACGGAATTAGTTATCTAACCTCATTTCAGCGGTTTATGTGAACATTAAACACCAAACTGGTTATTGTTTTAGAAACCTAGTTCTCCAGGCGCTGAATGGCCTTTGTAGTCTTGGGCTTTGTTTCAAACATCCATCCATCCATCCAGCCTATATTTGTTGTTTAAAAATCAGTATTATTATTATTATTATTATTATTATTATTATTATTATTATTATTATTATTATTATTATTATTATTATTATTATTATTATTCAGAAGATGAACTCTATTCATACAGAACAACCCCACAGGGGCCATTTATTGAAATTCACACTTCCAAAGAATTTTATTATTTATATTATTATTATTATTATTATTATTATTATTATTATTATTATTATTATTATTATTATTCAGAAGATGAACCCTATTCATATGAAACAAGCCCACCAAAGGGGCCATCGACTTGAAATTCAAACTTCCAAAGAATACTATTATTATTATTATTATTATTATTATTATTATTATTATTATTATTATTATTATTATTATTATTATTCAGAATATGAACCCTATTCAGATGGAACAAGTCCACCAAAGGGGCCACTGACTTGAAATTCAAGAAGCTTCCAAAGAATTATTATTATTATTATTATTATTATTATTATTATTATTATTATTATTATTATTCGGAACACGAACCCTATTCATATAGAACAAGCCCACCAAAGGGGCCATTGACTTGAAATTCAAGAAACTTCCAAAGAATATTCCAGTTGCTTCGAAAGAAGCAACAGAAGACAATGAGAGGAAATACAGAAATAAGAAGAAATCAGTTATTAGAAAAGAAAAAAATAAATCGGCATTTGTTTGAGAAACAACGGACATGACTCGGCCTTACATTCTCTTACGAATCTCCTACCTTCCCCAGGTCGTGTATGAGCCCTGTCAGGTGTAACCAGCCCTTCTCCGGGTGCGCCTCCCTCAGTCTCTCCGCCGTCTGGAAGGCGTGGACGATATTCGGAACGTCGGTGTCCGGATCGCTCTCGTCGATGAGGTCGTTCAGCTTCTCGAGGGCCTGCATGATCGTCGCTTGGAACTTGTCGAATCTGCGCCAGTGGGCGAGCTGAATATCATATTATTTATATATATATATTACATTTATATATATATATATATATATATATATATATATATATATATATATATATATATATATATGTCATCAAAACATGATAAAAACATTTCCTTTGTGTCTTTTGATGAAATATTTAATTAACCACATGCTATTGCTACTTACACTATTCTGTTATCAGTTTTACAGATGATGCCGTTGTTTCAGTACTGTCAATGTTATCACCATTACCACGGCTACTACTTTTTGTTATTATATCTTTATGTTATCATTATGAGAATTCTCCTGTTGTTAGAAATTTTTATAAGAATTGTGCTGTTGTTAGAATTTTCATATTATCACTCATGAGAATTCTGCTGTTGTTTGAATTTGTATAAGAATTCTGCTGCTGTTAGAAGTTGCTAGAGTTTCTTACCCTCTTTTTGACGTAATCCACACACTGGTAGGTGTGCATTTTCATATACGTCTCCTTCACCTGGACCAGTTTGGGGTCTTCTGAGTCCTCTGGAAACTGTCGGAAGTTCCAGTTGGCTTTCTTTATGGCTTCCTCTGGACGGTAGACCATCGAGGGATCGATGATGATCACTTTCTGTTCTTTTCCCTGGAATTATGATTATTATTATTCATAAGATGAAATCTATTTGTATGGAACAAGCCCACAGGGACCAAATTCAACTTTCCAAAAAATATGGTGTCCATTGACTCGAAATTCAAGCTTCCAAAGAATATGGTGTCCATTAGGAAGAAGTAAGAGGTAAAGGGAAATACATAAAGAAGAGATCCCACTTATGAAAAAAGAAAAAATAAATTAATAAATAGAAAAAAATGTATTAAAATTCAAGGAGAATAGTTTTAGGGTAGTAATGCATTGCATCTTCGCTTGAACTTCTGAAGTTCTAATTGCTCCACATTCTCTGGGAGGCTATTCCACAGTTCCGTGACAGGAAATCTGCCAGTGGGAAAATTGCCATTGGGAATATTTCCCGTCGGAAAATTGCCTATGGGTAAATTGCCATTATGGGAAAATTGCCACTGTGGGACAATTGCCATGAAGAAAATTGCCAGTTGGAAAACTGCCATTTAATAAGTACAATTTATAAAGAAAAAAAGGATTGCATGGAAAAACCATTAATATGAAAACTTTATGTGAATTTATTTAAAAGTATATATTTGCTAGTTATATACAGTTGATAAGATAATTATTTGAACTAAAAATCATTACAATTAAAAGTTTAATTTATTAAAAAACTTTACTTTGGAAATGTTGACACCTAAAAAATAGGCATATCACATGAGACGCTCCTTAAATACATTTTATTATTACTGTCATATTTTGAAACGAGGATTTAAAGGAAAAACCATTACTATCAATTGCCCGTTTTGAGAACTCACTGCCTCTTACTAATAATAGTGCTGAGGCCTTTCACAATTCCTTGAATAAATCCGTCACCAATAGTCACCCTAATGTATGGAAATTAATCAATGCTCTGAAAAGTGAAGAAGGTTTGGCTATTACAAAAAGAATCCAACTTGAAAGAGGTGATACACTTCCTATGCACAAAAAGTACAGAGACCTACATGTTCGACTTAACAACCTCATTTCAAATTATGAGAGTAATAATAAAATGTTGCATTTAAGAGGCATCGCATATGAATATTTTTACGTACATCAACATTTCTTTCAAGTAAAGTTTTTCAGTAAATTCAAGTAAAGTTTTGATTGTAATGATTTTTAATTCAAATTATTATTTTTTAAATTGTATATAAGTAGTAAATGGATACTTATAAATAAATTAAAGTTTTGATAGTAATGGTTTTTCCTTGCAATCCTTTTTTTATAAATTGTACTTATTAAATGGCAATTTTCCGCCTGGCAGTTGTCTCGACCACTAGCAACACCCACTTTTTAGCCTTTTACTTTATCTCTGTTCCCATTTCCTCTCTTCCATCTTGCTGTGCAACCACTCCAACTCCCTCTTTGCACCTGAAGCACTGAATGGCTGAAAGTGCTCCAGCGCATGGCCTTAGTGGCAAATTTTCATGAATCAGTCAACCTGTCTTGGCCGTTGCTGCTTAGATTCATTTTTTCACATTTCGAGTTTTTTTCTCTCAGAAAAGTTCAGTCAACGGGGCTGTGTATAATCAAGAACCCACACTTACATATTTTAGATTCATCTCTGTTCCTTTTTTTTACTACATTTCTGAAAGGGAAGTTTTTTTCTCTGAAACATTTGTTAGGAAAGGGTGGAAAGTAAGATGAAAGAAAGATTCAGGGGGTTGCAGCCAGGGGCCGAAGGGCTGTGTATAGGTGCACTGACGACATTATTCCACTGCTGGAACTATTTCGGCCATGGCTATGTTGAAGAGCAGAGAGCCCCTAATTCTCCCAGGTGCCCTCTCAACCACCTCCCATGCATACTCTGTGAGTCGTGAACTTTTATTCCTTTATATTCCCTCCCTACTTTATTTTCCGTGGTTCCTAGTCCCCAATTTATAAAACGCATGTACTAGTTTTTCTCTTCATTTTCCCTGTCAAAATTCAACGAGATATGGTTACTGGACTGTCAGTTATATTGGCTCAGCATTTTGGGAAACAAAACATTTGCTGAGAAGAGAAAATTGTCTATAAATATCATTTTCATTCAAAAGATAATGGAAGTAAATCACCAGATCTAATCAAATATCAGTTTACAAAGAAAAGAAAAATTTTATATTTTCATACTAGGTATACCTTTAAGATAAAGAAGATTACGTCAGTTCTCACGAAGGCTTCTGTTTACTTTCACTTATTTGCTGATATCTAATCTGTGTGTGTTTTTTCTTGGGTACTTCTCAACGTCTTACATAAGAAACAAAAAAGTAGTCATAAAAAAAATTTGGACTAACGATGATAAGAAGAGAATGAAATAACTCTAGCATTGGGCCCCTGGTCTAGACTTACCTGTCTATTTATCTATTCATCTATCTAGCTATCTCTCTGTCCATATATATATATATATATATATATATATATATATATATATATATATATATATATATATATATATATATATGTGTGTGTGTGTGTGTGTGTGTGTGTGTGTGTGTATAAATATATACATATATATGTGTATATATATATATATATACATATATATATATATACTATATATATATATATATAAATTATATAAATATAAATATATATACTGTATTTATATATTGTACATATATATATATATATATATATATATATATATATATATATATATATATATATATATATTTTATAAATATAAATATGTAGATATACACATATATAGGTACACACACATATAAATATATACATATATATGTATATATACATGTAGATACACACACCCGCATATATATTATATATATATACATATATGTATATATATCTGCGTCAAAGGAAACTGATGTAACCAGGGCAAATTAGTTCCAGTCTCACATCAACGAGAAAAGAGAGAAGGAACAAACCGTAAAATACTTTATAAACTTCTCTTCCAAGACGATAATAACTATATTCTCCTAAGCTGGGATTCAGGAATCACATGAAAGGGTTCATATATGAACCTAACGGAAAGTCTATAAAATATTAATCATACCAGCCAAAAAAGAGCTTTAATTGCTCTGGTAAGCTTCTAAAGAATGGAACTTAAGAAATTCTAGGCCTTCAGCATTTCTATTTCTATGCAGTATAGTGAGAATGCTCTGAATAGGAATTATGATCAATTTCTATCTTTGGTATCTACCAGCTCAGTGGTCTGGTTAAACTAAGATATACTTAATTGTTCACGTAAGACTTCCGTTCAAACGAAAGGAGGATCACGCCCTTGCAGAGCTACAGACCCATTTCTGATGTAGATATTTTAGGCTGCTTACCAATGAAAAGCATCCAAAGTCACTTCAATATACAAAGAAGACTGCACCCACCATCTTTGACCGTACCAACTTCATAGTGTCTAAAGGTTAGTATCTATCTGTCATGAAGTTAAAAATAGTTTCGAACCATATTTTCCAATCTCGATGTGAAAGATACAAAGGAGACGAAGTGCCCGAAACTGGTCCGAAATGGTACCTAAATCCTCGAAATAATCGATTTATGAAAGTAGTTGTGTGAATAGATTATATTCGCCCCAAAAAGTTAACTCCTGCGAATGTGCCCCAGATAGTTACGTGCAAAGGAACAAATTTTGACTGCACAGTAATATATGCATACACACATACATACATATATATATATATATATATATATATATATATATATATATATATATATATATATATATATGTATATGTATATATATATATATATATATATATATATATATATATATATATATATATATATATATAATGTATATATATTCATGAAAAACAAAACGTAGAATGATAACATACATATGAGTTACAAAGAAATAACTCCGAGTAAAACACTATCTATCCACTAATTTAGACATAATCAGTCAGTTTATCCCGGATTAGTTGCTTTACTCCGATTTCGTACTGCAGTTATTGATAGATACTTAATAACATTTTATCGCTTTGCAAGAAGATGGGTCGAAAGCAAAATATATTGTCAAAATTTCCTCTTTTATAAATGTTTCGAGGATAAGTCTGGACCAATAACAAGGGCTAATAAACAGGTCTCTTAATAGATAGTCATTTCAATGACGTCAGCAGGTCGTCAACAACATGGTCAAGTGGATACAAATTCCTCACCCTCCATAACGGGTCATTGAGCTGTTATCAATGGAAAAGAGGGGAACATGTTTACAGAAGTTTTCGTAAAGAAAAATCAGTTTGCTCACACCAGCGTTCGTTTCGTTAAAACGTGCACACAGTAACATCAGCATGTTTTCAGGATAGATGTCGACCAAAGTCATCCGCAAGCATTCACATATAATCTTATCAACAAGGTAGTTAGTTACTTGCACCTTTGATCATTCCTGTGATTACAGTCAAGAATAATTCAGTTTATCGTCTTCCTCAAGATGCAGAGAGGCGCTGGTGATGACCTCGTGAACGCCTTCCTTATCTTTCTCATCGTTCGTCTGACGAGTGAAAAACAAGATCAACAACAGCATTGAAAAACAACGAACGAACGAACCGCGATAGTTGAGAATGACAGAGACCAAATAAGAGAAATGGCGACTTGTGCATCTCGTATAATTTCCCATCCACATGGATTGTCTCTTCTTCACCAAGGAGAAGAATATAGAATTTAGGCCAAAGGCCAAGCACTGGGACCTATGAGGTCATTCAGTGCTGAAAGGGAAATAGATAGTAAGAAGGTCTGAAAGGTGTAACAGGAGGAAAACCTTGCAATTGCACTATGAAACAACTGTTAGGAGACGGTAAAGGAAAGTAAGATGGATGAAAGAGAATGTGAACGGAGGTGCAGTAAAAGGAATGAAAGAAGTTGCAGCTAGAGGCCTAATGGAGGGACGCTGCAAAGACCCTTTAAGTAATGCCTACAGTGCACCACATGAGGTTCACTGACGGCACTACCCCCTTACGGGGTCTTCTTCACTAAGGGGGTGACATTCCCAAAGAGAGGGCCAATATTGATGTTCATTAAATATTCCCATATGTTTGTACTGAGTTTCTGTGTTAGTGTCAGAAATCAAGTGAGTCCTAGAAAATGCAGGTATTGATATATCATCCTAGCTTGCAAGGGGACGACAGATAAACGGATAAACAGGCTCATATTCGTATGAAAAAGGATAAAAATAACTAGATAAATTTATATATATTTATATATATATATATATATATATATATATATATATATATATATATATATATATATATAGTGTGTGTGTGTGTGTGAAGAAAAAGAGAAAAATGCCTGAAAAATCAACCATGGACAAAACTAGGTCGGTTAGATGAAAATCTGATGATGAAATTTTGGATTGAGACATGTCATTTTAAGTTGGGTGCATTGAAAATACAAAAGCAGAGTAGTATAACATATACAATATCTTTTATTACTTTCATATTCTATACTTCGAAAAGTAGAGTACCATACGGACAAGTGTAGTGCTTTTCTAAACAAAGGGAAAATCAGACGAAAGCAGCTGTTATCAAAAGGAAGCAAAAGGTAGTAAAGCCTTTTAACATTTCGAATGAATAACGAAGGTTCTAAAATTAATAACATGAATAAGAGGACAAATAGAGAATAATACTAATAATGATGATGGTGAAGGTGAAAATAATAATGAAAAATAATAATGGTCATATTTTATTCAGCAATAACCAGTCGCTGTAAGTGTTAGTTGGTTCACGAAAGAAATAGACGGCAATGACTTGCTAAAGCAAGAGAAGATTGGCGAATCACTCGTGAATGCGATGTACAGAAAACCTCCAAAGCCCCCGGCCTGTTAGGAGCTCTAGAATAGAACAGGATATAGAGTTTAGGCCAAAGGCCAAGCGCTGGGACCTATGAGGTCATTCAGCGATGAAAAGGAAATTGAAAGGTTTTACTTTAAAGGTGCAACAGGAGGAAAACCTTTATTGGTAGGAGAGGGTCGAGGAAAGTCAGATGGAAGAAAGAGAATATGAACGGAGGTACGGTAAAAGGAATGAAAGAGGTTGCAGCTAGGGGCCGAAGAGACGCTGCAAAGACCCTTTAAGTAATGCCTACAGAGCACGGCGTGAGGTGCACTGACGGCGCTAACCCCCCCCCCCCCAGCATTTCCTCCCTATAATCCCCTCCATTCTTTCCACGTGGTCAGACCACCTTAAATGACTCTGAACCGTCTTTTTATCGATGCCAACCTTCATCCATTCGGACGTTAACAGATTAAAAAGCAGGAAATCACATAAAACAATATAACGGAAAAAGAAATCATAACGAAGACGTTAACAGACTGCCCGAAAACAATTCACCTTGTATTCCGATCATTCATTTATGTTTTTATCTATTTATTTATTATTTTATCTATTCGTCTTTCTTTTAATTTCTAATCACTGATCTCTTCTGTGTGTATTTCCTGTTATCATCTGTAACTTCTTTCATATGAACGCCATAGTCTTTAGAAACTTGAGTTTCAAGGCAGTGTCGCCCCTGCAGGCTTGTTTCATATGAATAGGGATTCATCTCCTGAATAATAATAATTAATAATAATAATATTTTTTCCCCTTCCGATAACACCGTTCTTTCTAAGTCTATTTTCCCGTAAATCATTCTCCTGCCATCCTCTCTGAATGTCGGAACTACCTTAAAGCACTACTATCCATCTCTCCAATTATGCCAGTCTTCTTCCGTAGTCGTATCAATTACGAATTCAAAATCACCAACCATTTATAATACAAGATAATCCATCACGTTTGCTTTCACCACTTTCTTTTCATCCATATTCAGCAATCACACTTTACTTTAACAGAGGTCACTGTTCTAAAATCCCTTCACACATTGCTACTTTTACCTCTCTGTACTCTTCTAACTTGTTCGAAGGAGCTTTGTATTAAAGTCTATAACTCAGAAGTACTTTTGGATAACAAAAAAAAAGGATAAGAAAATTCCTGTAACATCAGAACAGATGCTCCGAATATAAATCCTTACATTAAAGTACTATCACAGCTACTAAGTTAGTTTTTTGAATTTAGAAATTGATTTATTAACATTAAACAGTGACGTCTTTAAAAAGAAAGTGAGTCGACTTTAGAGAAAAATATTAAAAAACTTTTGAAAACGATCAAAAATATATTAAAATACCGCACCGCTTTCCAAAATTTCACATTGAAAATTAAAAGATTGAAATTCCTGAAAACAGAGAAAATGTTTTCCAAGATTATGATTTAGGTTATTAATAAGAGGAAACTGCAGTGAACGTTCATAATGTCACAGATGTTTGGAAATACACAATACTTTGAAAAAAATACCTCACTCCTGGTAATCGACCCCGGAATAAACTTATAAGGGAGAATGCAACGGATAATAATGACAGTATTTGAAATTATCCTCCAATAAAAGATATGAAAATATATTAAATATTGAAAGGGGACAATCAAGTCCTCAATTGATACAACGCAAGTGAATAGACCGGACTTCAGGACAAATAATTAAATCGGTCAAACAGTCAATTAAACAAACTGGCAAGACAAAGAAATAAATACAGTGAAACACTGGGACTCCAAGACAACGACCACACTCGCTCCAACAGAAAACGAGTTTCCAGAAAGTAGTCGGGAGATTTAAGAACAATTTTTTCGCAACTTACAGCCATTGTTTGCTTCGCGGTCTGAGAGAGACTGGAGATGGAGAACTCACCTCCCGTGAATTTATGCAATTTACCCGTCCCGATAAAAGGAGAGGAGGGGGAGAGGGGGAAGGGGTGGGGAGGAAGAGAAGATAAGGGAGGCTGAGAGTGACGGAGGAGATAATTTCAAAATGCAGCCATATCACGATGATTTTTGTGATGCTTATCAGTAGATATTAGTTTTCATAAACATATATACATAAATATTTTGTGATAAGCAATATATATATATATATATATATATATATATATATATAAGTGAATGCTTATATATTAGTTTGGCTTCTATAGAAAGCCAAACCGCTTGACAGAACCAGACAAAATTTTGCACACGGCCTCTCTCTATGTCACCCCAGAAAGGTTTATACCTCAAAATCAAATCAAACCCTACCCCGTGACATACATACAAACAGACAAAACAAATGAAATTTTAGTTTTTACGTCACCTTTTCCTTCAGTTTTCTGGGTTTATTCTCATTTTTCACCTGACACTTCACCTTTTCTCCTGGCGCTGCCAAAAGTATCATTTACCAACAACAATAAATCCCCTAAAACTTCAAGTTTTGATCAGAACTTACGTGAATTTTTATCATAATTTATGATAATTAATATAATTGTTTATTACCTCGATAAAATGTACATTGAAAACCTAAATCGATCATTTGTTTCCGTAGTAAGCGAAGCGGAGTCCGCACGTGTAGTGGTGGCTTAACACAACAATTTAAGCCATCAGCGGTTGGAATTAATTATCGTGCGAATTGGCAAAAAACTTCACTGCATACAGAAGATTAGTTTCTTTTCACGTTGCTTGGTACTGATTACCTGGAAGATAATGACTGAAAATTCTAGATTAAAACTTTACAGAAATTTACATCATTGCATTTGGAAATCTTTTCCAAAGGCACTTGGAGGGTAGCCTAAATGTATCAGATGCAAATAGGGATTTAAGAAATGGCAACTACTGCACTTCAAGTGACTCGAAGTGCTCACAGCTTACACAGCCTTTCCAGGACCGCTGTATCGCCTCCACTCTTCGGTGCTTTGTCATAAGGAGGTGACGACGTCGATAGGTAGCAGTTGTTAAGTTTACGTTTCCCGCCAAGTCGCCTCAACACATTTTAGACGAAGACAAAGCCGCAACAACTGGGTGAGAAGCCACTTCGAGCTTTTATTCAGGCGGGAGGAGGGACATTCGACAACGACTTGTCCTGCAAGGTTGTCTCTGTGACTCTTGTGGAATGGGCTATGATTTGATTTTATGATATTTAGGCAATCCAGCCAAGCACTGGTGTGCTATTGGCCGTTCAGCGCTCAAGATGAAGTATAGGGAAGAGACGGAACTGGGAAAAACCCCTACGAAGGCTGGATTGCAAGACTGAAGAAAGGAAGCGGGAATAGAGGTCAAATAAAAGCCTAAAAGGTAGGTGAAGTCAGGGGGCCGATAGGGAGATGGAAGGTGCACCGAGGGCACTGTCCCCTTACAGGATGGAATGGGATATGTTAGGAGACGTAAAGAGGCTCAGTGATTCTGAGAAAGGGTGAGAACAGTAGAATGTTTTGTTTTTCTTTTACGACTCGTAAGAGCTTGAAAGTTAGGCTGCAATAACCAATGTGTGACCTCCAGGTTTCAGAAGTGAACGCTCTTCTTGATAACGTAAATTATAACAAAATGTACAAAAAAGATTCCCTTCAATGTTTCATTTGATTAAAAATTTATTTTTCAATTCATTTCTCCTCCTTTTTTCCTCCGTCTGCATAGAGTGAATTTGTTATCTCATTTACATCTTTACGTTCCCTATATTCTAACAGTAAGTTGTCATTCATATATATATATATATATATATATATATATATATATATATATATATATATATATATATATATATCATCGGTAAATAAAGTCGCTAGGTGTAAGGTTTCTTTTCTCTTATATTGTGTCGTTGTTTCGCTTATTGTTAAATGGTCGCTGTTCGATTGTCTCAAGTGTTTAAGCAGTTACAGTTTACCTTCTACCCATGTAGGTGTGAGTCGACGGGTGACGGACTGACGGGTCTGCAGTGAATCTGTGCTTCCAGAAGTGGGTGGATGTCCTCATTACGTGCTCCGGTCGGTATGGAATGATAACTATAACTCCCGAGAAGTAGTGATATTGTTATGTTTTGCGTCAGCACTCTTCCGATAACAAGAGGTATGGATGTCAGTGATAATTTTCATGTTTATGATTTACCAGTGCATTGAATAATGTAAACTAAATCAAGTGTCACTGTGTTTAAGATATTTGCAACATGAGACGAAGCTTTTCAAACTGGTATAAGTTCTTACCTGGCTTAGCAAAATTTATGTGCGTTTTGCAATGGTGAAAAAATATATATTTTACCACCTTGATAAATCATTGGGTATAATTTTGTAATCTTGACATTGGCAGTATATTTCGGCACCACTATGTTTTTACCCTGATGGGTATTTTTACGAACTAGGTTTACTATTTCTGTCTAAACAAAAGCCTTCCGCAACACATTGACTAAGGTATGGACTGAATACCTCGCTTTTATCTAATGCTTCCTGCTTAGTTCTGAACAGTCTTGAAAGACGTTACGCATCGAAGCTGTAATCAAAGTACCTCCGTTTTGAATACATATAGTTGGGTCAGTGGTGAGAGGCTGGCCTAACATAGTTACACACAAAAATATATGGATACACTTAGTGCCATACTATACACTACTCTTTGAGATATGGGATTAACCATCCCATTATCTGCATTGAAAGTATACTTATGCGCGTTACTTAATTTTCCGTCACACATTCAGTAACAAAAATTGTTTGCACATCACTAAAATGAATATTCACAACATGACCACAGCTACTTTGTGTCGGTATGTTCCTCATATTTATTCTTTTATTTATTATATATATAAAATGGATTGTATGTATGTGTCTGTATGTTCCACATACACTCTGAAATGCATTGAGCAATTTCAACCAGACTTGGTATACATAATTTACTATCTCGAAAACAACACTGTTTGGGTAAGACATCACTGGCACCTAAGGGGGGTGTGGGAAGGGGGTGACATGTAAAAATAAGTGAAATTGAGAGATATTAGTGCCCAATCCATAGTTTTCGAGGTTGCTGAGATATAGTGACACTCCCAATGCCCTTCAAGTCCATATTCAGACCCCCGATAGGAAGTGGGGGTGGGAAGGGGGTGACATGTAAAAATAACTGAAAATGAGGGATTTCAGTGTCTAATTCGTAGTTTTCGAGGTCACTAAGATGAATAGTGACCCTCCCAATGCCCTTCAAGTCCAAGTTCAGCTCCGATAGGAAGGGGGCTGAGAAGGGGTGGGAAGGGGTTGATGTAAAAATAGCCGTAAAAGACAGATATTAGTGTGTAATCCATAGATTTTGAGGTCTCTGAGATGAATAGTGACACTCCCAATACCTTCAAGTCCAAGTTGAGCCCTGATGGGAAGGGGAGGGGTGAGAAGGGGTGACATGTAAAAATAACTGAAAATGACAGATATTAGTGCCTAATCCATAGTTTTTGAGGTTGCTGAGATGAGTACTGACACTCCTGATGCCCTTTAAGTCCAGGTTCAGCCCCAGTAGGAAGGGGGGTCGATAAGGGGTGGAAAGGGGATGACATGTAAAAATAACCAAAAAGGACAGACATTAGTGTCTAATCCATAGATTTCAAGGTTGCCGAGATGAATAGTGACACTCCTGACGCTCTCAAAGTCCAAGTACAACCCCGACAGGAAGGGGGGTAAGAAGGGGTGGGAAGGGGGTGACTTAAAAATAACCAAAAATGACAGATATTAGTGTCTAATCCATTTTTCAGGGTCAATGAGATGAATAGTGACACTCCTGATGGCCTTTAAGCCCAATTCAGCCCCCGATAGGAGGTGGGGAGAGATTGGGGTGACATGTAAAAATAATTGAAAATTACAGATATTAGTGTCTAATCCATAGTTTTCGAGGTCGCTGAGATGAATAGTGATGCTCCCAATGCCCTTTAAGTCCAAGTTCAGCTCCGACAGGAAAGGGGGTTTGAGAAGGGGTGGAATATAAAATGTCAAAAATGCTGGGCAGTGTAACTGAACCAACTATCTTAACAGGAAAGGGAGAGAGTGAGAGGGAGATGAAGTGAGAGAGTAGAGGGGGTGTTGGGAGGAAAGAGAGTGAGTGAGTTTATAGGTTGTCATTCAGTTTTCCCAGGCAGCGCCGGGTTGGTCAGCTAGTATCTCTTAAAGTTATATATGAATTCATAGGTTTTTATATTTAGTTAAGTTTCCGTAGTTTTGCCAAACAAACTGTTGAAAAACATTTGTTTGGTGAGATCTATTTAAATGTTTAGACTTATTATTATTTACGCTCAGGACCAGACAGGTGTGTACAGTAATTATTATTATTATTATTATTATTATTATTATTATTATTATTATTCACGAAATCAAAGCCTTAACCGAAAGACTGAAACAACAGTTTTCCCTTATTAGCAAAACAGTATATCATGGAAACCATTTCATAGACATTTTTCCTTTGAGTTACAAGGATCATGTGGTGATAGGTGACGTGAACAGGACGTAAATTAATTTAACAAATTTTGAAAGGAAAAGTACAACCTTAAGAAACAAAGATATATAACTATGAAAACCTATCCTTGTTCATAAGTGGAATATTCTGAGGCTTCTGTTCCTTTCATACAAACAAAACTGATTCTTTAGTGAAGAAATTTTTTTCCTAGTTTCAATATATATGACGCCCTAGGCATTGTTTCCTTTTATTTTTCTGTAAAAGAAAACTATTTAGGTGGCTTTGTCTGTCTGTCTCTGCACTATTTCTGTCTGCCCTTAGATCTTAAAAACTACTGAGGCTAGAGGGATGCAAATTGGTATGATGATCACCCACCCTCCAATCATTAAACATACCAAGTTGCAGCCCTGTAGACTCAGTGGTTTTTATTTTATTTAAGGTTAAATTTAGACATGATCGTGCATCTGGCACCACAATAGATGCCAACAACACAGGCCACCACGGCCGTGGCTGAGAGTTTCATACAGCATTATACGCTGTACAGAAAACTCTAATGCGCCAAAGAAACTTCGGCACATTTTTTACCTATTTTCACTTAACGACTAATGGCGCGGTCACACTTTTGCGATTCAAGGATATGCATGTCATAATGGCTGGTTTTGGCGATCATCGCCATCATTCACGTGCCGGGGGCCGCCAGGAAAAAAATTGTCAGCAGACTACGACACCATGGTGTAATACGCCATTAACCATAGCGACAACATTGCACAGTTTGAGATGAACTACGTACATCTGTAATCATACATGCATTATGCCAATGATTAGACCAGCTCACAATTGACAGTTGTGACAGGACAGCATAGTGCATAAACGCATGTCGAATTATGGCAATGTAATTGCGTTGTAGTTACGTCACATAGCGACATGCATTATGGCATCATAACTGTGTCGTGTACATGGATTCCACCATATATACTGATCCTTCTCGTTCCAGTCACAGACAGAGCAAGATCTACCTGTTCCAACCACATTACCATTCCCATCTTGTGATTTCTTTTGGAAGAACACGGAGAACATGGATTTGCTAGGCCTCATACTGGAGAACCAACATGATCCTGAATTAGTAATAGGCATTTTGGATTATCACAATACCATGTTGCACTTAAGACTCCTAAGGTGCATGGAGGAACGACAACACAAGTTTAAGAAGAAGCATAGAAAACCAAGATGGCGAGGAGAGCAACAGAGGTCACTCAGGAAAGACTACTGACCCCTCGTGTTTGGCTGCTGCCTTTTATGCTTGGCTACGTGTGTGAGGCAGCATTGCCACATCGCAATCCACGCAGCGCGCTTCGTGTACTGCCACGTAACTATATCGATTCATGGCGCATTACGTAATGGATGGCACATGTCACAGTTGAGAGTTACAATTTGCGCAGTCTAATTATGGCAAATGGCGACGCCATTGCGTCAGTGGCAATGCCATTGCATCCATGTTGCGTAGTGTGCAATGACAAGACGACAAATGACAGTTGCCGCCGCCGGACTGTATATGTTTTAAACGGTTAAAACATCAGCCATCACTTGTTGCACGTCGCCAAACTTGGCGTCACAGTAATGATTCATGGCAGTTGCTGGCGATTTGGTCATAATTACAGCGTAATGACGTCGTAATTAGCAAAATTTCTGCAGTTACACATTGCGTGCCCTTGAATCGCAAATGTGTGACCGAGCCAGAAGTTTCAGAAATGAACAAAAAATTTTGAGTTGCCAGTTAGTATATTTCACTGAATTATGATAGTTTGGTATTTTGCTTATGTATGCAACTGTTTGTTTATTCCTTACGAACCTTAATTGCGACTCTATGAATATCAGTGTTCTGAGGGGTCGGTTGAAGTATTAAAATCTAAAGTCTTTATCTTACCTCGTCTTATTATAAACGTACATTAGCAGGTGAACTTGACAGATTTATTTTTGTTTTCCCAACTAAATGGAATGACTTAGATTTTTGTAAATGGGCGTAACAGTACTACTAGAAATGAGAGAGAGAGAGAGAGAGAGAGAGAGAGAGAGAGATTTGTACAAAAGTTACTAGGCTGGGAAAATACAATGTTTCCTTGGCCTGAAGGTATTTTTGTAAGAACGTGATTGTATTAGAATTCGTTCAGTTCTGATGTTTATCATATGAATATATGCGACCAAGTGCGTCCATACTGTTCTTCAATCATTTTTACATTCAGAGTGATAAGTGTTTAGAAATCATGCCTGTTTCGCGTGTTCCATTATTTTTTTGGAGAATTAATGTTTATGTTTTATATTCTATTATTTTTCTCAAGTTGTACTCTCACGGTCCCGGAAGTACTTTCAAAAATTCAAAACTACCGTCAAGAGAGAGAGAGAGATAGAGACAAAAACCGTGCGTGGGTCCAGGCAGTCATTACTACCATCAACGAATATTGTCCCCATTTCTAAACAACCTGAAAAGTCTGGGAAATTTTCGGGACCTTATCGCTGTGTACTCGAATACAAAATCGTTATTGATTCGCACTGTGTAAACACCAACCCTCTGGAGAGAGAGATACCGATAACCGCCCAAAACAGGTTTCTCCGATAATGCGTATCTAGGGAGACAATTAAAGAGATCGGGTTTGTCTGTCGGGATTTGATAACAGTAACACTGTCGTTCTAAGGAGGTTCATCTACACGAGTTTGTGCGTCGTCATGTGTTTAGTAAACGAATGCCCTTAAGTGTGTACCGTATTTCTGAGAATATCAGTGGGATATAATTACTGGTGATAAACATGTCAGCTGATCACCATCACACATGTATCTTATCTATATATATATATATATATATATATATATATATATATATATATATATATATATATATATATATATATATATATATATATATATATATATATATATACATATATGTATATATTTAACATATATTTATACATATACATATATAGACATACAGTATATACACATACATACATACATATATTTATGTATGTATATATATATATATATATATATATATATATATATATATATATATATATATATATATATATATATATATATATATATATATATATATATATATATATATATATATATATATATATATATATATTATATATATATATATATATATAATATATATATATATATTATATATATATATATATATATATATATATTATATATATATATATATATTATATATATATATATATTATATATATATATATATATATATATATATATATATATATATATATATATTTATATATATATATATATATTATATATATATATATATATATATATATATATATATATATATATATATATATATATATATATATATATATATATATATATATATATAATATATATATATATATATATATATATGTATAATATTTCTACGAACGTCCGGGGTTACATACTTGATTCTGGGCGGCAGCGGATGAATGCAGGGAGTTCCTTTTATTTATTACACATCTGACTCAATATTAGGATACTTTGTAGTCAAGCAAGGGAAATCTGTGGCTTAGGGCCTTCTTCAGGTGAGGGGAAAAATTATGTAAATTCAAGGGTTCTCTTAACTAATTAGGCTATATTTACATAACAAACACAGATCAGAAGAATGACGAATTACTGGGCATGTAATAACAAGGGCCTGCTAAAATAATGAATCTTACACAGAATAAATATTCCACGCTGACGATGGCCTATCTGCAAATATATGCAAGACGGTTACTTGCAGTAATAATAGGACACTCAAAGGGAAACTGAGGAACTCAGTTCAAAGATTAACAGGACTCTCTTTAAGGTGGTAGTGATACCTCTACGAGATCCATAGATGCACATTTCAGAGCTAACAATAGCACGTTTTATTGACAATGTAGTAACAATGGTATCATGCTGCAGATGAGTTAATGTCTTAGGATTTTTATTACAATATAACTGTTTTATTGGATCAGCAGTGGATCCCCGCAATTCATAACCCTCCTTTGTAAACATTGGTGTTATATTCAGTGCAAATTTTTACGACGGTAGGCCTATCTGCCATAGAGGTGTTGCAATTTTAAGTTTTTCCCAAAATGGAGCAAAACCCTTCCCTAAATAACACATTTATTTTATAATCC
Organism: Macrobrachium rosenbergii; assembly: GCF_040412425.1. NCBI lineage: Eukaryota > Metazoa > Arthropoda > Malacostraca > Decapoda > Palaemonidae > Macrobrachium > Macrobrachium rosenbergii. The sequence continues at coordinate 15,487,829 of NC_089784.1, read as the reverse complement.
GTTTTACAAAAGGTTAGAGAATACCTCTTATAAAATAAATGTGTTTTTTAGGGAAGGGTTTTGCTCCATTTTGGGAAAAACTTAAAATTGGAACACCTCTATAGCAGATACCGTCGTAAAAATTTGCACTGAATATAACACCAGTGTTACAAAGGAGGGTTATGAATTGCGGGGATCCACTGCTGATCCAAAAAACAGATATATTATGATAAAAATCCTAAGACATTAACTCATTTGCAGCACGATACCATTGTTACTACATTATCAATAAAACGTGCTATTGTTAGCTCTGAAATGTGCATCTTTGAATCTCGTAGAGGTATCACTACTACCTTAAGAGAGCCCTATTAATCTTTGAACCGTTCAAAGTGTAGGCTATTTCTCATGAACAATACCAAAGAGTATGTCTTAGATACTTGATAAGGTTTTTGTAATCCTGTCAGAGAATTTTGAAGGATCTGGTAAGCCAAAAAATAATACACTCGCCTGTGTTCTGTTACAGAATATTAAGATAACATTAATATAAAATACCGTTATCGGTAACTTCTCTAACTCGGTGACTGGTTTCGGTAAACTATTTTTGGCTACTGATTTTCAATCGATAATCTTTTTGTTAGATTAATCTTCGCGGTCTGTTACGTAACTGACTTGTTCAGTTGCTTCATCATTTGCACTTTTAAAATTGGGCGTGAAACGTCTACGTGATAGTCTGAGCATTTTTTTACCAACAACTATTGATAATTATCAAACCTGGATAAATAGACAACCTGCTTTTTTCCACTTGTAAGAGCAAAGCAGTTTATATCATATGTTATAAATCGGATTATATGTGTACTTGAACACATTTTGTGAGAAATTTACATTGCTTGTCTTGTAGTCATCTGTTACTATTTCCTTTTTTCATTGTCTTAATTTGGTTCCCTCCAGTTATGCTCTCTGGACTTCTTAAAAGTTGAATCAATTTTGAATGTGAGGTCACAAAACAGAGGAACACTCCTTTGACATAACAGAGGAACACTCCTTTGCTGATACACTTCTTCGCTCACTTCCATATTGTCTGTAACTTAATTGGAAATTTTCTTCAACATGGTCGTTCATCTAGAATTCAAACAAGAGAGGCAAATACGATTCACTGAATGCAAGAAGATCGTCTGTTCAACACTAATTTTATCAACAAAACACCAGATGATACAAGAGCACAACAGTTGTCACACGGCACCTCATTAATCCAACGAGAATTCAATAGTGGCCTAACACGGACATCAGAACGTACGGAAACCGTGGAAATGATTCAAGTCCTGCGAGCATACAACGTAGCATGGAAGGTTAGTTGAGATAGTCATCTACATTTGAGCGTAGATTTCGAGCAGTTGACTAAATTAAGTTATTGGCAGTTTAAGACCGTCTGATGTTTAAATAAACAATCCTCAAGTGTTGTTACAAAATAATTTTTGAGATAGGTTAATAGGCAATTGTGGAAATTTGTTACAAAATAAATTTTGAGATAGCTTAATAGGCAGTTGTGGAAATCACTTTTATTGATCTGTGAGCGACAAATTGTAGCAAAATTTGTTTTTAGTTGGAAATACTTAATTTACGTTCTTTACCTACTAATATATCATAGTTTTCTTTCATGGAAACATCGATCTCAAAGAAAATGTACAGTCACGCAATTTTCATATTTTTGCTGCACTCGACAGAGTTGTACCACGCCAACTAATTTACATATAATGTGTTGTATTTCTTGGGTTAATGTTACTGTTAACAACCGAGATATACAAATCCACGTGTTGTATATGCATATAGACAAATGAATGGCTATCTTCCTTATCACCATTCAGGTACTGAACGAGACACGTTCCCATAAATGGAATATTTTACAAATATTTTTTTTTGAAATGGTGAAAATAGACAACATTGTTTTATTTCCTCGGGATATCTTTATAGGGTGTCTGTTGAGAATATCGCCCTACGATAACTCAATATTGGCCCTCGCCCGTTGTTTTGGGCGAGGATACACGATCAAAGGACAATGACTTCGAACCAGCACAAACAGATGGCGACTACACAAAACACGAGTACATTTTCTAAATTTTATCACAAAAATAAACAATGACAAAAAACGTACCCAGAAAAATCTGGTCACTGTAACGGAGTCCACCCTCATGCCACTCAGAATATATATTAATTTCAATTACCCCTGTTTTACCTGAGATTTTGGAGAAGTTGTTCTCCAAGTGTGTAGGTTGATGAAGATGATAATCTGCTACAAGCATTACAGTTTGGGTTACATAAAGGCCTTGGTACTTGTGATGCATTCTTTTCAGTATTTACTGTCTTGCAGAGTGCTCTTGATGAGAGTGCAGAGGCATGCATGGTTAGTTTAGGTTTCAGTGCAACCCTTGACCATGTGATCATAAAGCATTTATCTGCAAGCTAAGATTATTGGGTACTATTGGTATACAGTATATCTTTTATTAACATTTTAAATGAATTTTTAATAGGCAGAACCCAAAGGGTCTGTGTTGATGGGCTGTTAAATAGCTTTAGTAATGTCATTTCAGGTGTTCCTCAAGGTAGTTTTCTTGGACCTTCACTATTTATTATCTGCATATACTAGTGATGAGTGGGGCAGGCTTTGGGGAGCGAAGCCTAACATTTCTAAGACCCTAAGTATGATAGTCGATCCAGAACAATTTTGCTTTGCATCCTGGCTTACATTGAAATGGTACCATTTTAAATGCCAATGCCTAAGATTTTTAGGTATAACTTTTGATAAGAAATGGACTTTTGAGAAGTGTATGTGTAATACTCCTTCCTCTCTTTCTCAAGAAGTTGGTATCTTGCAAAAATGTTTTAAAATGGTTTGTTATGAAGCTATTATATCTAAGTGTTTTAACTCTCTTCCTTGTTTGGAGTCCTGTTCTCCAGTGTGGTCTTCGGATGCTGACTCTCATCACAAACTCTTGGATAGAGTTATCAGTCAAGTTTACTTCGCCAACTCTGAATATTGACTTGTGGCACAGATGTAAAGTCAGTTCGTTATGTTTGTTGCATAAAATGTACTTCTACAACAAACATCGGTTGCACTCTTCTTTACCTGACCCAGCTGTTTTTGCTTGCTACACTATGCAGGCTGCTGCTGCAAAGTGTGTCATTTTATAGTATCAGGTTTAATACTACTCAGTTTGCCAAGAGCTTTATTGTGGCTACAACTGAAATGTGGAATAGTTTGGCCTAGTGCTCTGTTAATGTCTCCTGAATTTAGGTGTGTGAGTCCTTGATATTTATTTTTAGTTATTTATCCCCTTTTCCTATAATTTATCTCTTTCTGCAGGCTGATTTCCCTTTGGAGCTCTTTTAACTGTTGATTTAATCAATAAGGATTTTCAGCTGAAGATATAAAGCAAAAAAAAAAGAAACTAGTACATAAAGTAAATAATTATCCCAGCATTATTGATTTGTTTCAACATGACAAAAATATCATCCTGATCTTGAGTTACATGTTGACTCCTAAAAGCAGTGTTAAACCTGTAAAGAGCAAAACTTTTGTAAAAAACAAAGCTATTTTGTGAAGTTCCAATAAGCTCCAATTTAAATCAAAGTCCCCTGTAAAACCATCCTCTTCAGCTTTAGAAAATTTCAATAGCTCAGCCAAAGCTAAAACTTGTTTCAAAAGGCAATAACCCTGTAAGTAATAGTAGTGTACATATACTAAATTTTGCAAATTTTGAAGTGGATTTGGTCACAGTAAACCTAGTTGCATGCAATAACCTGAATTTTTCTTGTACTAGTTGTAAGAATAATGCTATCTCAGCTTTGTGTCTTAACACCAGTGGTAGAGGGTGTTCCTGTGTTATGCATCAAATTTCATAGTGTAAATACTTTTCACACTGTTAGTACTTAATGGTACTTATTAGACAAAGGGAGTCAGAGAGGTTAGTCTATGCCAATTGCATTCTACATGTTATGATGTAACCACTTACCTAGGAGCATCCAAGCATCATTTGGGGGAGGATCTGATGTATGCATCTATTCCTAGGAGCAAGAAATGACCAACTGCTATGCTTGCCGACCCTAATTTTGACATTCGGTTGCATGTTTCATAGTTGTATGTAGCTGTCAACATAATCGTTCAATAGGCTACTCCCAAACCAAGCCAACTTTGGGTACAAATTGTGAAGGTATACCCATTGAAGCTTTAGTATGAGTAGACATAATCCATTTTATTCCTGACCTTTGCATAATAAGTGCATGTTAGGCTGCTTTGAAAATGCCTTAGGGCCTTGTTCCTTTTGGAAATGTGACCAGTTTTCTTTACCCAAACCAAGTGATACCTATCAGCTCACATGATGAAGTACCAAAATGCCCTAAACCAGAATATCAGGAGCTCCTTCATCAGGAAGTAATTCCCTCAACTCAGGTTAACCTTGTGCTCTTGCCTAAGAAATCGTATTATTCTCCATTGCGGTCGTTGTTCCCTGATAGTTCTGTCAAACAAGGTCTCAAAAATACACTCAGCTTAAAAACTCTTGTAGTTTTCAAGAAGAGTTGGATCAATCATCTCAAAAGTACACTACCAAAATTGAAGAGTTCAAAAAAGGCATCCAAGAGAGACTGATATAAGCTTTGACAATAGGTATTATATTATATCAGTCTCCTTGGAAGGATGACCTAATAGAGAAGATTCCATCCAGTCATAAAATAGCTCTCTCTGGTTTGAACCAAGTGGTTAATAATTTGGAACAGAAGGGATTGACTGCTTATCAAAAAGTCTGCCTTAAAAAGCTAGAGGATGGAATCATTGAGAAAATAATGTTGAACCTATGGATTTTGAGAAGTGTTTGCACAAGATGGGCATATGTGGAAGAATGATCAGGTTTATATATTCCTTTTTAACAGACAGATTTTTTAAGGTAAGAGTGGGAAACTCCCTCTCACAACCTTTTATGCAGGAGGAAGGAGTTCCCCAAGGAAGCATTTTAAGTATAACTCTCCTCAGTGGCAATAAATAGTTTGGTTGAAAAAATCTCGCCCCGTTAAATGCTCACTTTTTGTCGACGACCTTTTAATATACTGCACAGGATATGATTCCTTGTCTGTAAGTAAACATTTGCAAAGGTCTATTAATGCTATTTCTATGTGGGCTGATGAGAATGATTTTAAATTCTCCTCTTCCAAAACCGTTGCAGTAAGATTTACCAGGTGCCAGTGTGTGGAAGAGGTTTCCACACTTAGTCTAAAAGGGTCTATCCTTCCTTATGAAAATGAAGTAAAATTTCTGGGGATGACTATACACCATAAGTTAACATGGGCCAGCCACATAAATGCCCTAAAAATTAATGTTAAACAATCTTTGAATATTTTAAAGGTTGTTTCTGGATTAAGTTGGGGGCTGATAATAAATCCCTTCTGAGGCTATGTGACTCTGTGTCGATCTAAGCTAGACTATGGCTGTCAAATTTATTCCTCAGCTTGTAAAACTAAGTTAAAGGAACTGGATGTTATACAACATGGGGTTGAGAATATGCTCAGGGGCTTTTAGAACTTCGCCTGTTGAAAGCATATACGTCACTACAGATCACTTTCCCCTTGATCTAAGAAGGCAAGAGCTAGGGTTGTAATACATGGCTAGAATGAAAAGAGCTCCCAAAAATCCCTCCTTTCAAATACTAAAGGAAACAGACTCTCGAAGTTTTTCGTGTACAAGAGCTTCTAAACCATTCCAAATTTGACTGAATGAGGATGTTAGAAATAATTATCTTAAATTCCAGAAAGTCCTGGAAGTAGAATATCCTGTAAATCCTCCATGGCTTGTCAGATAGTGCTGTTGGTTACGCTGTTATCCTTGGTGATACGGCATACACAGCTAATTTACCTGACTCTGCATCAATATTTACTGCCGAAATAACAGCCGTAGTCTCTGCCCTAGATTTAGTTTTTCAAAGTAGTGACACTAATTTTGTCCTATACTCAGATTCTAAAAGCACTTTAGAAGCTATTAAAAAATTTAATAGCTTTCATCCATTAATTCAAAAAGTTCGGGAGTGGCTTTTTCATATCTATTGTCGGCGTAAATCAGTCTCTTTCTGTTGGGTCCCTTCTCGTGGATATTCACAGAAACAAGATGGCGGACAGAGAAGCAGAAGCTGCTAGTATTTTATCAGAAACCTCTCTAAGAAAAGTGCCTCATACAGACCTAAAAGGTCCTATTAGATCCCATGTTTTAAGTAAATGGCAAGAAAGGTGGACTTCTCTTCTTGCCAATAATAAAAAATATAGAAATATTAGAGATAATATACTGCCGTAGTCTTCGTCATTCCAGCTTGACAGACAAACAGAGGGTATTTTAACCAGATTAAGGATTGGGCACACTCATATAACCCATCAGTTTATTTAGAAGGAAGCAGCCCTCTAGTGTGTGCTTACTATGATGAGACACTAACAGTGGAGCATTCTGGTGGTCTGCCCCAGATATTTTAACCAAAGATAGAGAGATTTCCAGGGTAAATCCCTCTCTGATAATTTTGGGAGATGCAGATATTTCTATCTAAAAAAAGTTTATAAAATTTTTTAACTTAATTTTTTCCTAATATATTTATTACATCACAGAATTTTGACATTAAATTTTTTATTACTGTATATATCACATCATTCATTAAACTTTTATATCTTTATTTATTGGTCACATCAGTTCATTTTATTTATTAATCATTCCCTTTATTAATCATTCCCTTCATTAATTCATAAAGTCATTACCTTAACATAATTTATTTTCTCTTCATTAAGGCGCTGAATGGCCTTCTTGGTCCCGGTGCCTGGGCTTTTGTCCTAAATATCATACTCCATCCATCCAAATGCTTTTTCAAGATCCTGTAGTTGCCTCATGGATTCTTTAATACCCTGTTAAGCACCTGAAGTTACTTAACCATCTTCACACAAAAAGGAAGGCACATCCTATTTTCAATTATAAGGAATTTTTGATTCCCTTACTTGGGCCCCATTAAACACAAGTGGCCTTGAGAAAACTTTCACTTCTACCAGAGTCAAGTGACAAGGGACCCCTAGGAACAGAGTCTGTGTTCTTCATCATGACTAAGACAAAAAACTAATGCAGTGCCCTCAGTGATGTCACTTTTGGCAAACAATACTAAAAGCAAGAAAATATGTAAGCAGTGACCATGGTAATAGAAGAAGGGGTAACAGAAGAAAGTCCTAGGACTTAGTCATGAACTGACATGAAACAAAATCCCAACCCAAAAATTATTCTGTTGTAAAATACACTTCACAGTCAAAACAAGTACACCAACATACTCTCACACTAATTTATTACCAACATTTCAAAGTTTTGATTCTGATGACACAACTAAGAGAAAAAAAAAATTTTATTTTTGTATGTAAACCAAACCCTTTTATGAGTATCCTTCAGCTGTTACCGAGACTCTCCTATATGAAAGGTGATGGTTTGAATACCTGTAGGGACAAACTTCCATTAAGAGTAAAAAATCAGTAAAATTCCCATCTCACATTTGCTTGTGATGAAACAAAGTTTTTGAACATGATTTGATAGTGTATGAATGAGTCACAAATTTTAGTCATTATTGTATGCTTTTTTCTTTTTAGTATCTAGGAGAGAGTGAAAGAAACCCATTCTCAACAGCAGAGTCAAGAGTCATAGAATCTTCCAGGTAATATGGACAGGTGAGATAGGGGTCTCCTCAGCTATTACTCAATTATTACTTAATTGAATATTAGCAGACACTGTCCTCATTTAATTCACCCTACCAAAAAAATCATTAGTCACTGAAAAGTAGGTTTTTTATTTTACATGAACTAATCATTTTCATAGCTAGTTACTCTAAGGAAGAGCTTTGCTTAAGAACCTCTTCGGGACTGTTTTCTGCCCACAATACTGTAGATTTACCTGATAAGGCATGTGCAGAGCCTTTAAGGATTAAAAACCAAACACAAGAGATGGAATGATGATATACCCCAAGACTTTAATTTTTCCTCCAACAAATTCGTAATACCCCGAGATTTTAATTTTTCCTCCAATAAATTCAAAATACTATAGATAGAAGTAAAAATAATTTTCATAGAGACTCTTGACATAGAAACTTACAAAAACAAAACAAAGAATTTACATAAAATTTAATATACTTATAAGTAAAGAAATGCTGACCAATTCTTAGATGTTCATGTATCTCCACTTTCTGATAACGTGTCATCATCTGAATCCAGATCTGATGAATCAGATGATGAATCATCTTTTTCTGAGTCATCATCATCACTTGAGTCATCACTTGAGTCAGATGAATCTGTCTCTTCATCACTGTCATCATCACTGTCACTTTCACTACTGGAAGAAGAATCACTGTCACTTATGTGTGACAATGACTCACTATTTTGAGTGATATTTCCATCAACAGCATCTTGATTGTCTTCACCTAAAATAGCTGCCCCATTTTCTATTATGGTCATCTCTGCTAAACTAGCTGCCACAGTGTTGATGTTATCTTGAGGACTCAAACTGTTTTCCTCTTCTAGGACCATGTGCGCAGCAGCTTCAAGCTCATGAAGCTCAAGACCCACATCATCTTTCTCTAATTTTACCTGAAAAATAAGTTTTTACATTAATAACAAAAGACCTAAATGTATAGTACATGCTATGTAAAATCTAATGTGATTAAAGCTTAAAAAATTAGAGAATAATTATAAACGCCATTCACTATATTTATATTACATGAGAAAAATACACTATGCCACAAGCATGCTAAGGATTTGCAATTAAAAAGTATACTTGAATGGCCAAAAGCATGTTCGATTTACATTGACAGTAATCCTTAACCAGGTGGTAAAATAATGTGTGGCACTCTGCAGTATACCAAAGTCTTTGTTTTGATGGTGGTAAACTTTCTGCCACTATAAAAATATTAGATTAATAATCCAGAAATGTTACAAAAGGTACTGCTGCTATTGCTTCCAACTACTCAAATGCTGTCTTTTGTTTTCCAAGCACTTTACTCTTCACTTTTTCTGATTCACATAGAAATGGTCACTGTTATTACTTCAGATATGATGTTACTATTGTTGACAACTGTAAGTGCATTAGCTAAGCTTTTCCATAAGCATTGACTGTTTGCCAACTTGCTAACTGACAACTTCCTGAATAACATATTTTTAAATGCAGTCATACCCCGACCTTACGCGAGGTTAGGTTCCAGAACCCCTTGCACAAGGCGAATTTTCGCGTAAGTTTGGCAGTCGCTAAAAATGCTAATAAATGCTTATTTCCAAAGTTTAAACACTAAATATGACCCTAATCATGCTCCCAAATTATTAAGCTAACTTTTAAATGAAACTGAAGTTACTGTAATTTCATTTAAAAGTTAGCTTAATACATTACCCTTAAAAGAAATTAATACATTACCCTTAAAAGAAATAAATGGTTGACATAAAAAATAGAGAGTTGGAAGAGAATTCCTGTCTCTCTCCCCTTTAGACCGATGTATTTTTAGAAGTCTTCTCAACCTCTTTTTAATAACTTCTTTATTCTATGTCTCCTTCTCTTTGTTCTGAAATGCTTTTTCATGAACAAAAGTGTTTTTTATTTTGACTAATACAACTCTTAGTTATTATGTCTCTATGTTTTAGAATGTATTTGCCACACTAGTGCATTTACACTTCATAGACGATACAGGTTAAATTAGATCAATTTATACTATCTACTGTATAGGTAAAGACGTACAGAGAAATAATAAGTTGTAAAAATGTGTGAGCGCTAACTATGAACGAGAGAGAGTGAGAGAGATAAGGGTTGCCCTTAAGAGAATGAAATTATCAATTATTACGGAGACAGAGAGAATAACGAGAGAGAGAGAGAGAGAGACATTGTTCTTACTTGAAATATCAAGTTAAATTATTTATGGATTGTTACAGAGACAGGGAGAATAACTGGAGAGAGAGAGAGAAGTTATTTTTATGTTAAATATGGAAATTCAGTATTAAAGTAACTTTTAATTTAAAAGTTACTGTAATTTCATTTAAAAGTTAGCTTAATACATTACAGTACCCTTAAAAAAAGAAATAAATGGCTGACGTAAGAAAATAGGAATAGATTAGTATTCAATTTCTCTCTCCCCCCCATTCCACCGATCTATTTTTATAAGTCTTCTCAACCTCGTTTTTAAAAACTTCTTTGTTCTGAAATGCTCTATGTCTCAGAACGGCGCAATTACAGTTTGTAGACGGTACAGATAAAATTAGATCAATTTAAAATTATCTATTGTACAGGTAAAGATATACAGAGCAACAGTAATATGTAGGTTGCGCTAACTACGAACAAAGAGAGAGAGAGAGAATTACGTAAGAAACCTTTGACTGCTAATCAGCAACACTCCCCCTTCTTGTCATGTTCAAGTGACACGTCTGACAGCTTTGCCTTCAAGCTGCTGCTCAAAAGATGAGGGAAAGATATTTGTTTGTTTAAAATACATACCACATGTGAACTTTGTAATTACAGTTATATTGTTATTAGTATTATTTGAAAATTACTAATTATTAGGTAAAAAATTTATTACACAAATAAGTATATACATGTACCATAAAAATTCTCTCATCTCAGTAAAAGAGAGAGGGAGAAAGAAATTATTACTTTTATTAATTAATCTTATTAAATTTGTACATTAAAGCTTGAAAACTGTTACATAAAAAATTAAACAATGTAACAAACACTTTTGCAGAGTTTCTCAGTATTCGCAAATGTTTGTGTGTCTGTGTAAAACTCGTGTATGACAGTTACGTTCCAATGAAAAGTTCGGGTGTCTGTGAATTCGCACAACTCGAATCGCGCAAGTTTGGGGTATTACTGTATTACTGTTTTTATCACAAGTAGGCATTTTATAGCAAGAAACAACAATACTTTATGTTAACTTCAGTGCTTTTTTATTTTTTTGCCTTATTGCCATATATATATGGAATTTTTTGCACACTTTTAAACCGTGATTTCTAAAGGCTAACACATGAGAATGATTGAACAGGTTAAAGGTATGGAGAAATAACAAGCAGGGGTAACAATTATACTTATACAAAGTAATCATATGATAATTATACAAAGTAATCAAATGAAAGTATGCAATGCTAATTTTTCATGTATCCAATTATAAACTTGATAAAATGAAGTACAAGCCAGGCATATACCTGTAAGTGGCAGACTTGTGTAAGTCATCCCTGACCTTGAAATTTGTTTTCTTCAAAATCTGAAGTCAAGTTATCCTAAAGCTCTCCATTTTAAAATATTTGGTTTTACAAAGTGGTTTATTTTTAAACAATGGTACATATTGTTGTTCCCTGTATTATGCTACAATACTTAGTTCAGAGCTGTTATGACTTCAAGTACATTCATTCTGGCTTCTCTTCAATAAATGACATGGATTGCTTTACTAACCATTCAAAATAGCTTTGTTTCTACTCCAGGAGCACTGAACATTTCTCAGAATCGATGGCGGCTGCCACCATCATGGACCATGAGCAGTTTTCCACCTCTTTGGGTTGTCAGGGGTGGCAAGGCCATTTATGAAGGTATTTTTGGGATACATAGTAAAGGTGAATCATACAGTGTAAAACTGACTGTTTGAATGGACTGAATGATTGTTCACGTTTGAAATAATTCGACAACAGGAAACAGGCACTACTTCTATTACCTATCTTTGATTTAAATTAACAACCATTTTCCTGTCTTTCCAGATTGTGAGGCGCTGGTTTGATCAAAGTATAGGCATTGCAGTCCTTCTAAAACATTAGCAGACATGTCTGCATAAGATGTCTGTTCAGTCCATGTAATAACAAGGGTGAGTTACACGATATTCAAAATGGTGGCTGTGCAGAAGCTCACCGCCACAAGCAAAGAGAGAAAAAGAACAAAGAGGAAGTGTGCATGACACTGTAGCATCCAAAAGGCTTCTGAAGTCTCAATGTTGCAAGTTTATATTTAAAAGATATTGTTTTCTTACTGTCTTTTGGCTTACACTCATTTCAACAAAAAAGAGAAAGAGATGGAAGGAGGTTAGATGTGTACAACTTTTGAAAAGAACAGTAATATTACATTCAAGCAGCGGCTCGAGATCATTTCTGAGGAGAGACAAGGCAGTTGGGCTAATGTAGATACGACACTCTACATGTAACATGTATTTGTCATTGTGTATTGATAAGTGGCAACTGTATTCTTGCCTCACATGTGTATTGATTAGTAGCAACTGAACACATTCAAATCCAATGCCTAGCAGTACGCCGCTTCCCCTCTTCGAGTTCGGCTGCTAACAACGAAGATACAGAAGACTTACAGCTAACTGGAAGAAAACCAACAGAGGACCCTACACCAACAGTTACCTGCTTCTCTCTCTCTTTCCACAACAGACTTTCTTTGTTGGTATGTACAGTACAGTGTATCCTATGTGCAGTGTAAGGCAGTGCTAACAAGCCAACCAGTGCCAGTACTTCATGCACTGCACTCAAAATACTGATTACTGTACCTTTCTCTTAAATTCTATTTTAAGCCTTTGTGGGGGTAAACAGAACATTTATTCACAATGGATTCTCCACGTTCTCATGACGAATGTAACACCACCCCACTCGCCCAGCATTCACAAGACCCTGTCTACCGTCCACAGTTCTCACCCACTATCCATCCCTAAACGACGATACCCTAATCAGCTGATTTCCTTTCGCTCATACAATACCTGGAGAAATCACAGATCGAGGATCATGCCAGGATCAGACAAGAGGAGGAAAGCAGGAGACATTTTTAAGACTCAAGAACATTGGAGAGGAAGGAGACGTCTATCCCGGTAGATCTTCAGTTTGTGAGTAAACCCAGATGAAGATAATCATCCTCATGGGAATCAGGGATGAAGAACTGACTGAGAAACTCATAGCCCTCGACACCAGTACCTCTCTACAAGATATTAACAGAGGATCATACACCAACAGTTACCTGCTTTTCTCTCTCCACAACAGAATTTATTTGCTGGTATGTACAGTACAGTGTATCCTATGTGCAGTGTAAGGCAGTGCTAACAAGCCCACCAGTGCCAGTATTTCACGCACTGCACTTAAAATACTGATTACTGTACCTTTCTCTAATTTATTTTAAGCCAGACGAAGATAATCATCCTCATGGAGTCAGGGATGAAGAACTGACTGAGAAACTCATAGCCCTCGACACCAACACCTCTCTGCAAGATATTAACAAAGGACCATGCACCAACAGTTACCCACTTCTCTCTCTCTCTCCACAACAGACTTTATTTGCTGGTATTTGCCCTCTCAGCTGTGTGCCCCCTCAAACTACAGGAAGCAGGAGAAACATGGAAAGGGTGCCACACCATCACAAAGTGTTTCATAGCAGCCATGCAACTGCAAGCCCAGATCCACAGAGGAGTGTCCAGCAGCAGACAGCACCTGCATCAACTGTGTCCACAAAGGGCATTGGGCCAAGGCACAGACAGGTCCAGTTCCATCACTGCAACTGACAGGGACATTACTCGTACAAGTGCTGGTGGAAGAAGACAAGGGATACCAAACAGGGTGTCACTTCCAGTGCCAAGCCTACACCACCCTCTCCGGGCAAGAACCCCAGCTGTCATCAGATTGGAAGATCCTCTTCTATCAAGACACTGCAGCCAATCTCCGTTTCCCCTGGGAGCACACTACAACCCCCACCAGTTACCCCGATGTTCACCACAGATAGCACCACATGACACCTGCCTGAGAATCCTTCACGGCCACGCTCACCTTTACCCAAGAGATCCTGTTCAGAGAGGATCCAAGTCCACGAAGGTGTCCGAACACCACTGCTGTAATATAGCCACTGCAAAGAGTTGGCCATTATTCCACCAGAGTCTCCCAGACCTATTCTGGATTAACATTACCCATGTCACTAGGTGTTCAGGGCTGCCACTTCATGCCACCAGAGCTGCCACTTCATGCCACCACATTCCCTGCCGAAGCCAGACTCGTAGAAAAAAAAAAAAAAAAAAAGTTCAATGGTGTTCTGATCTCCAAGAAAGAACTGAAGAAAGCCCAACCTAAGCCAGTGGAAGGACCCCCAATGCGAATCCATCTTGCAGAAGATGCTGTACATTTTGCCAGCAATGCACCTCACCAGATCCATATGCCTTCCGGGAACAAGTCAAGGCAGAACTCGAGTTCATGGTAGTTCAGGGTATCATTAAGCCCACCAGTGACAAACCCTCAGATTGGTGTCACCAGCCCATCATAGTACCTAAGGACAAAGTCGTTTGAATCACCGCTGACCTCAAGAACCTCAACAGCCAAATAAAACGCCCAGCCCACCTATCACCCTCACCGTTGCCTAGCATCCATAGTGTTGATCCAAAGGCCAAGTTCTTCACCACTGCAGATCCCTTGCACAGGTATTGGCAAATGCAACTTGCAGAGGAGGATCAAAAGTTAACCACATTCATCACACCCTATGGCCAATTTCAGCATGGAAGAGGTCCAATGGGATTTGTGGCCACAGGAGACACCTACTACTGCCTTCAAGGAGAGAAGGCTTTGCAAGGTGTTGAGAATTGCGTCAAGGTAGTCGACCACATCCCACTGTTCAACAAGGACTTCCCCAGCCACCTACGCAGACTGCACTATAACATACTGACACTAACTCTTCACTGCACAAACACTGTATCACTCCAGAAGACACTGTAATGCACTGGTGACACTGTCATTGATATCCTGGGTCACTGTCAGATACAATATACGAAATGAGAAGTAAACAAAGCTTGATGGTGGTCGCCTTGGATTTCAAAACGTTGGGTCTCGGCTGTTTTGTCAATGGAGATACTCACTGCACCATGTATCTGCGGCATGTAACCCTGCCACATACAGTACATCCATGCTGGCAGGGGAACAAAGGGTGATGAATTAAAATCGTAGATTCTTTATACTCCCATATATTCAAGACAGGCACTAACGTGAAAGTGGAGGGAAGTCTCAAGCTTGTCACTTCAGCAGCCATTTAACTGGAACTACTTATGCACTGCACTAGGCAGGAAAGAATAATAGTGATGTTGCCATGATGCATAATCAGACTAGTGGTCTTACAATAAGTATACAGTAATGGTTAAAGCACTGATGCACAATAAATGATGAAGTAAACATAAGCATTGATGCAGGATAAATGAAAAAGTAAACATAATTCTCCTGTTAGATACTACTGCATGTATATTTACTTTATTAATGATATTTGATATCTATACAATAACCTGGGCTATGTCCCAGTGAAAACTGTACCTGACAGGCCTCCAACATTTTAAGCTGATGACAGACCATCGCCCACTGGTGCCAATTCTCAACCACTGAACTCTGGATGCCGTCGAGAATCCCCATTTGCAATGTCTCAAGAAGAAAATCTCACTATCTGTTCACAGCTGTGTGGCATGCTGGCAAGCAGCTAGGCATACCCTGTCGCATGTCCCCATCAGCCAGTTCACACCACATGATGAAACCAACTGCGTTGAGGCTGGCTCATACAGCAGCCCAAGAGGACGATGCCTCACACCGACAGGATTATTCACGATCTTCATGCTCCAGCGAGGGAGAACCTGTTGTACAACCATCTTCAAGAGTGCGTGCTCTCAGGATTTCCTACCAATCATTACAACTTCCATAATTTGTTGCTCCCATTCTTGAATCTATTGGACAGCCTCTCAGTCGACCTGAACTTGTACTTTATGGAGCAAGGATTGTAGTTCCTGCCGCTCTTAGCCACTGCACTCTAACACGACTCCATGACAGTCACAGAGGAATAGAAGCCACAAAGTGACAGGCATGACAGACTGTTTACTGGCTAGGAATCGACTCTGACATCGCATGTAATGTCCAAGCTTGAGAGTCTTGCCAGGTTTTACAACCCAGCCTCCGGCAGGAACCTCTTCAAAACGATGACCACCCTACTAGGCCCTTCAAGTCTGTGTCTGCGGACTACTTCCATGTCGCAGGGAAGTCATTCATCGTCATGACCGACAGACTTTCTGGCTGGCCTGTGGGTGCCCCATGCTACGGTGACACTACTGCCTCTGCAACGATAAGGATCTTCTGCAGATATTTAAGGGATGTCGGTGTCCCACTTCGCCTCAGTACCAATGGTGGACTTCAATTCACAGGCTATGAATCCACGGATTTTGTGTGTTTTAAGATGCACTTGCTGCAGGGTTGTCTTCATCATAAAAACTATATTAGCAATGCTTAAGCTGCCTTGAGGTGATGAAAGTTCTTTCTTAATGTCAACCACATAGTACAAGAAAGACACCACATCCCAAATTTTACATAGTACAAGAAAGACACCACATCCCAAATTTAACGTAGTGATTTGCACTACAAAGTGTAAGCTCAGCCAAGTTATATATTTTTCCCTGTCAACTGGAAAGCTACAGGAAAATATCTCCATCATGTCACTGTCTCTTCTTTTTATAATTTCTGAACTATTATACAAATGATAATGCCTGTACTGTTGGCATTTATATGTAAAAGAAAAGCTAACACACCAAAAAACAGTAAATAAAATTACAGTACCATACTAATTGGGATATTTTCTTGCCCTTATAAGAATATATTTTATTTTCATGCAAAAAAAATTTCAGAAACAATCTTTGAAAATACTATGTATGGTACCAAGTAAAAATACAATTTTCCTTTCTTGATACAAATTGATACATTTAAAAATGAAATGCACATTTTAACCATCACAGCTGATGTGATAAAGCTACTAACCTTTCTGAGAGAATCTGCAAGACTCATCAATTTGTTATCTTTAACTTTTTGAATCCAAACACAATAATCTGTTATGTAGAGCTGATTCAACAGGTAACGTGGTTCAGAGCTGTTGAATATCCTCTGGATTTCCAGCAAACACTTCAAAACTTGTTTATGTCCTGTAGGAAGAAATTCAATTAGGTTTACCACAAAACCATGAGAGTAATTTTACACTGCCTATAAGCACATTTGTATGAGATTCAACACTTAAAATCATGATGGAAAAAAGAACCGAGGAACCGAGACCTGTAACCCCAAGTTCCTCAAGCCCTCCATAGGTAAACTCTCTCTCTTCTTTCGCAACATCAATTATTTTTCAGTGCAAATAGAAATATTAAATATGTTTTATATAAGAGAAAGGACTTGTAATAAAAAATGGCTGTGAAGGACCTCCTTCTCCAGAGAGATAAAGTGCCCTGTCAAGCATTGACAAAGCCTGGTGATAGAATTTCAGGACCAAGGATGAAAATCTCGTGCTCCTGTCACCTGTTAAACTATGGATACTCTGACAAATTTCCATAACCATCATAGCCAAGTGTGTGGTTCACATCAATGGTAACAAGTCCAACTTCAACCTGATGTTGCCTCAAAGCCAGTGCACTGGGACCTGGGAATATGCATGCTGGAGATTCACTAGGTTATTGAAGTGCACATCTTTGAGATCCATGATGCTAGGTAGTCCCCTTCTTAATGGAATGACAAACCATGGTTACTGTCTTGCAACCTGAGAGGGTTATGCTGAAAGAACTTTTTCATCATATTAAGGTTACTAATTGGCTACCATCCTCCTGTCATTTTTAGACCTAAAAAGTTTAAATCACTTCCCTCTACACCTCATGTTCCTGTCCAAAGCCTGGAAGCTCTGAGTCCTATACATGTAACAGCATCTAGGCTGTATTCGTAACTGCTATCAATTAGTCCATAATTTCTGGAGCCAAACCCTACTCGCAGTAAACAACTGACAAAGAAATAACATCCCCACTTCCTTTTGGCCCCTCTAAGCAGGGGACTTCAACATACGCTGTCCAACTTCCCTAGCCAAAATGATGTCTGTTGCGCCCTCACTAGAATCGCTCTCTCGGTAGTAAAGTGCAAGATAGTCCAGAGGGTATGATGGGCATGGTCATCGATTCCTCCTTGCCAGTGTAAGGAACCGTCTGAAAGGCACCAAGGCATTCACAATACTGAAGTTAGTTACCTTAGTCCCAGTCAAAGTCAGTTTGTCAGAGGGTTTATGTACCAAATTCTCTGGGAGCAGAAATGGTTTTAATAGGTCCAGTATCCTTAGGTCCCTGATAACAGATTGAGATATTTAGAGATATTCCTCACCACAAAGTCCAGTTTCTTTATAACTACCACATATTTCCGCATATAAAACGACTTTTAAATCATAAAATTCACCCCTAAAAATTGGGGGTCATCTTATACTACCATTCTTCAAATCAAACCTTGAATTCTAAGCAATGTTTATTGGTAGGCTAGCCTTGGCCTTAGCGCGATAACCACCAGCATACATGAAAAGATTCATATTATGAAATAAAGTGATAATGGTAATAAAACCCTTTTTACCTTATACAGTATATTATTGGCATATCTTCATAATAAATATCCTATTCAAGGAATAATTCCATATCAATGAAACCAACTTTTATCTATGCAAGGCCAGCCAGCTGACAAAATGTAAATATCGAGGTATGGTTGCGCTCACAGCAACCTTTACCTTTTGGTAACGTAGTGTAATTACGATAGTAATAACATTTAGGATAACGTAATATTCATTTTTCATTAAAAATTCAGGCTGTTTGTAACTGTTTAGAACAATTCAGTCATACGAACAATAATGATCATATTTTATCGTATTGTTGTTAGGGGTCCTTTTTTTGAGAGCCCAGATTATTATGGACTAATTTCATTTACTCCATCTCTTTATCCCATCTTCTAGTTAAATAAGTTAAAAAAGTAAAAGCGAATGATATAAGTATCGTTAGTTACGTTATACTCGTTGAGTAAACGAGTACACCCATAAACAACCGAACGAGATACAACTGTTTTGCTATGAACACCGTCTAGGCTGTGGCTATGAACAACCGAATTGGATAACAACAGCTGTTTTGCTTGCATTCCAACCATCGTACGACAGTAAACAATTACTGTAGTTATGCTACAAATGACATTACGTAGAATAGGACTGACATATATTTTACATTATACCCTTATTCACTATGGAGAAAAGATCACAAGGAAATATACTGCTAAATTTAAGCTGCAAGTTGTAGCTCAAGCTGAGAAAACAAACGATGTTCAAGCGCTAATGACTATAAATTATCGTGCATCGGCAACATGGATGAAACTCCCAAACTTAGATATACATCACACTCGACAGTAAACAATATTGGAGAGAAAAGTATTTTAATCAAAACTACTGGGCATGAAACACTTTACTGGTATTTTAACATGTATAGCAAATGGGACAAAACCTTGAGATACATTTTTTCCAACAAACGATGGGTTTTTTGGAACCTACCCCATCATAAGTAGGATAATACCTGTATAAGCATTTTTAGAGTTTTTTGCGTCTGAACTATCAAAATAGGCAGTTCTAAGTGTTTTTCAAAGGGTTTTAAGTATTCGCTGATTTTAGCTATTTGTGGGGGTGTCATACGCAGCCCTGTGAATATGGGAGTTTACTGTATTTCATAAGATATCTGTTGTTGCAAACGCTAGCCTATACACAAATGGTTTTGTAATTTAGCAGTCATCTTATACTACTGATATGATAAATTCATGAAAATTTTGTCAATTTTTTACCTCATCTTATCTAATGGTCATCTTATACACGAAAATATACAGTATATAGGCCAAAATGTAGACACCATCTTCATATGAAGAATGGAGGCTCAGCCATGCAAACCCACCATTCCTTTACCCTATGCAATGTTCCCAGCAACTTGGCTCCCGCAGAGAGCAGAGACTGGTAGATCCCAAACCCTGTTCTTATGTCCGCCAAGACCAGAAATTCCCTACAGAACCACCTCATAGTGTTAATCACTGTAAAGGAGAATGTGGTTGCGGATGGAGCAAACACAGAAGATTACTGCTTCTTAAGTACTAAAAGATGCAAAGAAACACTGTTCTCAGAAAAATAAATGCACACAATTTCATTTAGTTTGTTAACAGGAAGGCTGGCAATCCATTTGACACAGTAACAACCACCATCTACCTATTAAGCAATAAAAATCACTCTTATCCCTTAAGAAAGGTGAGAAGGAATCAATGAACTTAAAGTGATTTTGATAATAAAGGGATAATGAGTTAGGAATAACTAAAAACTGGCAACCTGCAGTGAAGAAAAGTCTAGGGAATTCTGTGCAGCTGGATACCTAAAACTCAAGGAACTGTATGCTCCATGCTACCAATGATCTTCAGACTTTAGACGTAAGTTACAGCATCTAGGGGCATTCAAAGGTCATGATGATGGGTTTGTGATGTCAGAAACATTAAACTTATGAGTATGTGATATGCTTAAAATGCCATAAATGGGATTGTGTCATGATGCTGGATGAGCACACTTCAATCAGTAGGGCATGACTTACTATTTTTTCCTTAAAAATGGAGCCCTTGAAAAAGAGGGCACAAACAAATTGGCATCAATAAACTATATCTGATATGCATTCTGACTATGTCAGAAGTATATCACAAACCTAACTAAAAAAACCTCACTCACCTAATGATAGTAATTGTGCAGTATCTTTTAAAACTTCCATTGCCAGATGCCAGTTTCTTATCAGTGGGTAAATCAGTGATCGGCTCACACAACTGACAGCAACATGTTTTAACTGGGTAAAGCTCTGTATGAAGAAATAAAATTAAGACTTAACAATAAAAATTACATTACTACTTTAGGAGGGAAAAATGTTTCATCATTAATGAAATTCATCAAAACAGGAAATTTTTAAAAATAATTGTTAAATAAAACCTTTACTTTAAAAGCCAAATCATGCATCACACAATTCTCAAACATATCACCCATCAGATGCAGACACAACAGCTCAAGTAGGTAAGCACATGGGTACAGGTCCCAAGCAGCCTATGGTACAGCAGTTAACTGAATCATTCTATGCAGAGTCTGGTCAGCTGAGACAGAGAAATAGGACTGGGGTTTGTAGTGAAAATATTAATTTTGTTTCAAAAAAGATTTTTTCACCACAAACCTGTTACTTTTATACTCACAAGGAAAGTGCATTGAGCTGTTCATGCTCTAATAGAAAAAAAAAGAGGGCCTGAAGTGATGAGGGAGCTCCTGGGCAATTACATAAATAAGCATCCTAGAGCTCCAAGAAAAACAGGTTACAATGACTGGGAATGGAGCCCTGTTTAAAAATGGAGGAAATAAAGAGGGAACTTATAATATTTGCATTAATTACCTGTGGAAGTTCCATAAGCCATTATGAATGCATAACAGGCAGCTTACCTGCAGTTTCTTGAGAAAAAGGAGAGGACACACAGACAAACCTTGCTGCTGAAGAAAAGTAATCTCAAAAAGGAGGTGTTGGTTTAAGTCAAATCTAACCTCATAACTTTATATCTGACAGAGCAAAATGCTCACCTGAGCCAAAAATATTATTTTTAATTTACCACAGCTACATTACACTCTTAAGAGGAAAGAAAAATTTAACTGCCTAAGGCAAGAACAGATCTTAAAGGATCCACTGCAACAAGAACCCAACAAATGCTTTTGTTAAGAACATAAAAGAAAATGAAACAGAGATGAATTAGCAGTGATTGCACTACTCTTGAACACCCAAAGATGCCAAAACTCCTCTCTAAGAAGGGAAATCTCAAGAGCAAATATGATGGTTCTATAGGTAATTCATACAGAAGACCAGTATTGGAAGGAAAGGGAAATGAAAAGAAGCTCCAGATTTTGTAAGTGTAAAGGCATAATCAACCTTCAAGAAACCAAACACAAGCAATGAAGGTTTCTAAAAGAATCCTGAAAGAGATTGGGAGATGCTTCATCTAGATGAAGGCAAGATGATTAATTATTGCAGTACACCAATATGATATTGACAAATAATTCTTGTAAATGTCCAACAAGGAAGTCAGACCTCAAATTGCAAACAACCAAAAAGAGCTTCTCAGCCAAGGAAAGCAGGCATCTATCCTAAGTGCCAAGGATCCAACAAGCATCCCCACTACACCCCCTAAATTCTAAGATTTTGGCCCACAAAAACCAAAGAATATGATAATGAATAAATCTGCTTTGTGGTCTTCCTGTTAAGTGACAGTAATGAAGATGATCTGTTCAAAGATGACCAGTCGCTAATAACAACTCCTTTGAGAAACAACCTTAGACCCATGAAGGTCAGAGGAAGATACAGAGCTACAATGAAGCATGCAGGGCCCAGGAAGGACAGCCACCAGAGGAGCAGTCCCTTCATTACTGTGGATCTGACTAACCCATGGTAAAAACCTGACCATAATTAATACAAATAGTCAAATACGTGTTCTGCTCAATAATGGATCCACAACACACAAAAACCTGGTAGAAGCAAAACTGGTGACTGAAAAATAGCAAGAGAAGACAGGAGGCTCAGCTAAGTTACTATATCTGAGAGAGTGGCTACGTCCAGTAGAGCTCCTGAAGTTAGGAGAGTGGGTGAAGCCATGACAGCTGCTATAAACCATGAGAGTAGCTGGGGCCACAAAAGCCAAATAGAGCAGTGTCAATCATCACACATGGCAAGGCACTGAAGTCAGCAGCAAAAGAGCAATTACACTGGGATACTTCACATGAAAGCTAGCCAATACTGAAGGAATATGTAAAAACACTCTGCCTGCCAATTAGAAGACTGCCAAATGGAGATACAGCAGTATCCAACCAGAACTGGAATGAGCAGGGGAGGTGCAATATGATGAGCAAAACATGAATCAACATCTGCACTGTCACAGTGAGGAGAGCAACAATAAGCAGAGAGCCATCATCTATCACTACTGTCCTTCAGCAGAAGAACAAATAAAGGAAAAGCTGAAACCATAAGCAGAGAGCCATCATCTATCACTACTGTCCTTCAGTTGAAGAACAAATAAAGGAATAGCTGAAACCATAAGCAGAGAGCCATCATCTATCACTACTGTCCTTCAGCTGAAGAACAAATATGAAGCATACGCACAAAAGCAGGGAGCAACTGGGTCCACATGTTCAACCAAAAAGACTAACCCTACATCATGATTGCTGGCAAACCACGACTAAAGGAACAAAAGACATCACTGAAGACTAGCACTTTCTCATTTTCAGAACTTGACACATTCTGCTAGCAAAGTCCCAGAGACTCAGAGAACAATCTTGGCAAAGAATAACATGCCTGGTAAGTGCTATAATCATGTATTATAAAAAATAAAAATAAAAAACAAGTGGCTCTGCATGTTGAAACACCTACTTGAGGCAAAATAAAAAGAAAAATGCTTATACTGAACAAAAAACTACAGAGTGAACCCAACAGTTAGCAATTTACAATAAAATATAAAGCAACAAAACACACTTGGAAATTGTTTTTATGTTTTATACATGAAAAAATAATTTGGTGAGTTAAGCATACCCCCAGCACTAAGAAGTGTTGCAAAAACTGAAATACACATAACCGAAAGGCAAAATAAAAAGGACAGTACCGTCCAAACAAGATAAACAGTATAAACATTATTCACTCAAATATCTAGCATACAAAAATAAGAATAAAAATATTTACTAGAATAAAGAAGAATACCTCCAATAATGATTAAATCACATATCCAGAAAAATGTATACACTTCATAGAAAACACAACCAAAGTAACAAGCTCTTACTCTCAAATAACAACACTCGAGAAAATTTATATGATGACAAGGACATCAAAATTCAGACAGATATTTTCTCTTAATGTTTAACTGGCAGCAGCCAAACACACAATGATTCTGTTAACTATTCAAGACTGCTGGAAACCTGCAGGCTTGTGCTGACCTACCTCAGCTACCTAAGCTTTTTCATTTTCTGTTGGATGATGGGTCTGGAAATCACACACAATGCGCAATTAGGCTACGTAAAAATAATGGTTTTATGGTGAAATAATTAAAATGAAAATATTAATTCAACTTTATGCTCAATATACTATACACACAGGTGTTGCATGCTGAATTTAAATATGAAACTAGTTTTTCATACAAGCCTATGAATCATATCGTGCCCAATCTTTTGGTTTCAAATGTCTGACGACAATTTTTTTTTTTTTTTTTTGCAATCCAAAGAGAAGCATGTTCAATCAGGCTTCCACCATCGGGCTTCACCAGTAGGATCAAACCTCCCTCTTCACCATGCATGTAGGCTTAATATTAAAGCAGGAAACAAGGGGCTGGAATGAGGGAACTTGGCAAATAATTGATGGGTTTGTTTGAAAAATTAGTTTTACATTTTAAAGTTTAGTTTATTTCATCACAACTACAACAATCATATCATAATTGATTGCAATGTGGACAGAAGATCTAAAAGTTTATAACTCAAGGTTATTTTTGTTGAAAGGATCCCTATCAGCACTCTGTGACTGTAGGACTCAAAGAAAGACCTACTAGTAAAATGTCAAAAGTGTAAGCACAACTAGCCAGTCATGTAAATTCACTTCTTGAGCATGCATAAGCAATGAATTAAAGATGAACTAGGGAAGAAAGAGGAAAAGAATCCACTGAAATTCCTGCAACAGGTAAAACTTGGCTAAAAATTACTAATGGCCCCTACGAGAACAAATCCATCCATTTATGCAGAACATCCCTCGTAAAAATTTGCTAATGTAGACTGACTATGCCAAGTGCAAAGCTAGGGAGATTCTGTTAGAGCTCTGTACAGAGTTACATCCCCTTAAGCAATGAAGACAGTGGTTAGCTCCTCTTGGTGTAGCCAGAAGGTATATGTGCAAACTATAACTCTTCTGCCTAGAAGGCAAGAGACTGCCTGGGGACAGGCAAGACTACAAATGTAAGCATGATAAGAATTAAGGGGTTGTGAGGAAAACAACAACAGCATAAAAAAAACATGAAAAGTCAAGTCTACTTTCAAAAAAATTGCAAAATATATAACAGAATATAAAACTTAGGTCAATGGCCAAGTGCTGGAACCTATTAGGTGTAACAAGGAAAACCTCATAGTTGCACTATGAAACAACTGTTAGGAGAGGGTGGAAAGTTGGAAGAAAGAGAATATGAACAAAGGTACAGTAAAAGGAATAAAAGGGGCTGCAGCTAAGAGTCAAAGAGACACTGCAAAGAACCTCAAGTAATGCCTACAGTGCACCATGTGAGATGAACTGACAGTTTACCTCCCTTATGGGGTCAAAAAGCTACGATTTATTAAATAAGATTAAAATTTTAGTATTTGACAAACTTTGCGCCATTCCTGTGCGAGTCAAGAGCTTGAACTCTGCAGTCTGGTTAAACTACTACTACTACCACTACTACTATAGTAATAATGATGATAATATTAAGTATTATATACTCACATCTAGCCATGATAGTGTGGCACTAATTTTTGATATATTCCAAGCTGATTCGACACAATTTTCTCCTAATGTGACTCGATGATTGTAACTCCAGGCATACAGAATATCCACAAGGCCAAGGTAGACAATGGATTTGGCTCCTTTGTCTAAAAGATGCTCTTTATTAGGTAACCTCAGCATATCTTCTTGATCTTTCTCACTTAACTTGACTGAAAATACAAAATTAACAAAGAATATTAATTTTCAAATTCTAATAATAGAATTTTTATTACAGTAAAAGAAAAGAGGTAAGAATAATCCAAAAACTGAAAGTATAATTATTGTATACACTGAGTACAGTATTAACCTATAGTTGAACTAATATTAACCTATAGTTGAACTAATCAATAAAAACTTGTAAATACAGTAAGGAGAAATGTAATAGATGTATTTTCTCACACATAGATGGCCCTATGTATCATAAAAACACTATCAAAACAAAACAACTTTTTAAAGCTGGAATGAAGTTATTAATAATCTTATAGCTAATTACTTATTATTTTATATTAACTCTTTTGCTGCGAGCCTGTTATCAATACTAGTGGCAAGATCAGTGTCCTGCTAATCATGTAACCAACTAATTTTCTCCCTTTTATATTTGTACTTTGATTCTTTCTTATTTTCATTACTGTTATAATATTACAATGTACTATTGTTGTTATAATGTTTTATTACAGTAATTACTGTTATAATATTACACTGTACTATTGTTGTTATAATGTTTTATTATAGTAGAGTGACAAAATATAAAAATGATATGGAAGTAATTATTCAAATACTGAATTACGTAGCTTTTACTGGTCATTCATTTTAGTGTAATACCTCTCAAAGCATGCAGTAAAGCAATGCCATTTTCATTATTCAGTATGAAAGTCTTTATCACAAACTCTGATGCTATCTCTTGGCCAAAAATTTCATCTGGAAAAACCTAACAAAAATTAAAAATAAACTTGGTAATCTGCAAAAAATGTGAATTTATTATCTTCAATAAAAGTTTCAGAGTACCGATTTTTTATGAACTGAATCTCCAATGGTTTTCCATTCACTAATTATATCAAGTTTTCTTCGTTTACTCACACCACCTCTGGCGCTTGACAAATCTGTTTCCTCCTCTGTCATTTCCTCTGATCCCTAGTCATCTCTGATAAAACCTGAAGTCAAAAATTATCAAAGGTAGGTTTGTCTATAACTAAAATATAATAAACATCACCATGTTCGCTACTGTCACTATCAGAACTACATATCTGATAATTCAGGTCTACTATTATCATTGTCATTTCCAAATACTATAAATGACTCTGTACTACTTCATAATTGAGAGAAACCTCCTCCCTCTGTAGCATTTTGATGGTTACTGAATGTGACAAGACTGTCTAGGCCTCGTCCTGAGATTAAGGTGGAAATCAGATGTTGCTATTTGTCGCTAGAATATACGCAAAAGCTCCTTAAAATGATGAGGGAAACATGTTATCTCTTACGAGCTACCCAACTATACCCAAAAGAATGATGACTGGGGAGATCAGTCCCACATCATGAATGAGACCTTTTGATGACTGAGATCAGTCCTGTGCAGCTAAAGGGTTAAGAATGACATGAAAATTTCTGACCCCTATTAAGATGTACTCAAGCTTAAACTTTTGACCAATATTGATGAAAATATGCATTTTCTGTATTCAATTAACACTAAAAAATAGAACAAAAAGGTCTCATATTTCAATGGATCTAACCACTGATATCAGACAAGGAAAGTACAGGCCACTAGATTGTCCCATGGATGCTGGAAGGTGTACTCCATTGCTGCCTGTGGGTCCGACGCAATTGAGCAAAACACCGTCAATGTCCTGTTGTGCCGGGCTGCGAACAGATCTAACATTGGGAGACCCCAAAGATCAAACAGCCTTTCCACTATGTCCTGGTGTAGGAACCACTCCATCCCTATCACCTGTCCCTGGCAACTGAGCTTGTCTGCCACATTTGATATCACGGAATATTCTCAACATGGTTGTAATTGAAACAAAATGGAATTAATGCACCTGTACAAAAGTATGTCAGTTCACAAAAATCAATACTTAAATAAAAAAAATTCACTAAACTATCATAGGAAAGAATGTGGGTTCATTTGACATGCAACCATGCTAAAACAGTATGTAAAATAAAGTCTGTTTTCTGTATACACATTCCTCTCTAGATGGTTTCACACAATAAACATTAAATACCAAAAATAAAGAACATTCCCACAGTTTTGCTACAGCACTCCCTATCCCCTACCAACCTCTGACCAACTCCTCTCTATAAACATTTCAATTAATGGAGTGTTAAAGACTCTGTCATAAAAGTTCTTACTAAGTAAATGTCTCCCATAATTCTCTCCCAAGCTCTGTTTGCAAAATGCTAATAGCCCCAATGGGAGTGATTTTTAGTGCGAAGGTCACAGAGTAACTAACCTAGGTATCAATTGAAAAGACTTCTTTAGTGAAGTATGCAGGTCAATGTGAAGTTTCTATTATAGTTCAGAAGTTAGCCACAAAATTAAAGTTGTATACACATGGAAATTAGAACCATAACTTCACCTTTGACACCATCCTTACAGGTACTATACTAAAATGATCTTATGAGTAAAATTTGGTATAAAGCTTCAAGGTTCTTTCTAAATACAAACCCTCATCTGAAGTAAGACAATAGAATTCTGGTATAAATTCGACACACTGCTGGGCAGTTTCAATCTCAAAGTAATCTGCCAAATAATGATCTTCATCAAAGGTCTCAAGTTCACATGCCAGTCTCTCTTCTCTTCTTTGGGAAAAAGGTTTATTATCAGGATCAAGGATGTCAACAACTCCTTTTAGCTCATCCTGCAAAATATATTCTAATTTAAGCAAAGAAAAATTACATAATTCAATTGGCTGCTCAACAAAGATATTTTAAAAATGGAGTAATGTTAGATCTCACATCTAAAAAGGAAGACAGCATACATTACAGTAATATATAAATATTCAAATTTCAAACTTATGATGGAAATTACAGAAATGACAGAAATCACAAACATGTATGCAGTCAATGCTAATGTTCATCATAAATGTACTCTAAATCAAGATACAGCAAACTTCAGCAATAAAAACTTATTCAAAATACTACTGAATATTTGTTGAGCAACTTATGTAACGCAACTTATAATAAACAAACAACTTTTGACAAAATAATCACAAAGTCACTACCGTGCGAGTAGAAACTCTTAGCTAAGTAATGACTGGGTAAGTTACTTATATAAAACTAGCAGTTTTGTGACTTACAGTATTACCCAATACCTACCTGAAGGGCAGTAAAAACACCTGAGAATGTGTTACCGAAGCCATACTTGTGCCCTCCAGTCACGATATTTTCTTCAGGTAAGGTTTGATAATAAGACCAATCAGAATTTGTACAGTCATCTTCATCACCTGACTCATCATTTTTGCCTGGAAACACAAAAAACTTTCTAAACTTATATCAACATGAGCAAAAAAAATGTTACTGACCACATGAAATTCACATATATAATAACTCCTCTTAGAAACAGACTCCTTGGGCCATTCAACAGAAAATATCCACAGTCGCAGCATTTTCAGACCTACGATAGAATAGTCTTTTTGGTTACACAGATTCCACCAATATGTTTTTAAGAATAAGTAAATAATTTAGCGAATGAAAATGTAACAAACTAATCCATCATTGTGGAAAATTGTAGAGCATTATAATAATACACTTCAAAGTGTAAGCACCCTACTTGACGATGGCCAAACTTGTCAAGAGCTCGACAGGAAAGCCAATGTTCCTTCTAAATGGATTTTTATTTGTAAAAGATGAACAAGTGATGAACAAAACATATTGAAAATATAAAGATTTTGAAGATCAGTGCGAAAGCCGAACAATAATGATAGACCATGAGGTGACAACTGTTCCAAAAGAACATAATCACGGAGGCGGTCCTGCGAGTGTGGAAGTTTACCAATTTACGAATGAAGTGAGAGATAAGGCGAAAGATAGCAAAGTACCACCCGACGTCATAATATCTAGTGTAGCATCTAAAGTTTCTCAAGCCATAGCTGCATGCGGCTTTAGCTTCTACAAATAGTATCGATTTCTTAATGCAAAATATTTCTGAACAAAATATTTCATGAATATACTGTATAAACCTTATTTCTACTTACCATCTATAACTTCTATTAATGGTTTATTTACTCCAAGAGCTCCTGGTGGTGCAAGAAGTGTTGTCAACATATCCAAATTAGTAAAATGCTGACCAGGAGTCTCCTTCAGACATTCAATGACAAAAGCACCTCTCTCAGGATCATACTTGACATTATGTTTCTCCTGTTCATTGTCTACCAATTTACCAGAAAATGTAAGCCTGAAAATATTTATTAAAATACAGTATTACAAATCTTGAAGCTCACGTTTAGCTGTGAGCAAGCTACAAAACAACTACTATACTACTTGAATGTTTTTCAATGAACAATACTAATCAAAGATACATTTATCCTATCCCAACTAAATCTAAATACTTTAATCTTTATGCCTCACAAATGCTTTCCTATCAACCTTTCACAATGGCATCAAGTACTAAATAAACTAATAATGAATGTAGTTAACTATTTAAGTGAGAATGCGTACTCTCACTCACCAGGGCTTACTATTTTTACTTTCCATGGATGAACAAAATAGATTTTGAAATTTAAAAGCAATAATTTGAATCTGATAAACTGCTTAAAAAAAGACAAAAATCTGCTAACAGGGCACAAGGCTGGATTTTTCAGAGAAATTTTCAAATACCTGGGGTGTCACTTTCTTGAAGCAAAGCAACAAAACCAGTTCTCAGCATGTAAACATAAACCAAAACAGATTTGAGAAAACAAGCCAGAGCAAGCCTACTCTGTAGAAGTCTTGCCTCAGACTAACTACTACACATAAACTTGGCTCCCCAAACAGTCATCTATTCTGAGGATAAAAACCTTTGCGGTTTGGTAAAAGTACTGTACATTTGTTTTTTAAATCACATTTCTCTGAATATGACTGAAAAATAGTGAGAATCATACTTGAGGTTACAATACCTCTTTACACAGGGCATTTTTCTAAAAATTACAGCAGCTTAAGTGTTAAGGTTATGTTCAATCCCAAATACAACAACAGTCATACTGAACAAAAATTCTTGTCTTAAATAACAGGCTGCTCCAGTGTATTTACCCTAAACAGGCTAATTCAGCATGTTTACCATTAACCTTGTGTATCAGCATAGCCTGGCTTTGGCACATGGGTGCATATATCCTGGTACTGTCCAGAGGAGCGAAAAGAAGAGCAGATCTCTGGGACAGTGTCACTCCTTTAGTGGTGAAAGAACACCAAGTCTTCTTCAGCATACATGACGAAAAAAGAGCAGCTAACTCCTGTGCCCCATCTCGAATCGCCTTGTCTGCACACGACAGGACTCCGAGCCAGTCTGCTGCAAAGTTCTCTTGGATGGGAGAACATTCTTCAACTGTCTTGGTTAACACGCCCACCATCCAGTCAAGGAAACTGAAGACCTCGAATACTTTAAAACTATCCTTAACTAGGTGGTCAAGCTCAGAAGAGGAAAACATAACTTTCACTGCATCGAAAGCCAAACGACGAGCAGGGTCAATCAGACAGGAGAAGTCCCCTTGAGAGGAAGCAGAAACTCTCAAGGAAGGAGCTTCCCCGGTTGTATAGTATACATACCTCCTTTTGGAAAGCCAAGAAGGAGAGGAACAAAATACAGCTTTGCCCAACTCCCTGTTCTGGTTCAGGTTACTCCTCTGCTGAAGATACAGCGGAAAGCAGCAAATCTTGCTGCGGTTCTTCTGGTTTCGAAGACGAGGGTTTCTTCAACAGTTCCAGGGTGTTGTCCAAACGTTGGTGAATGGGAATCAAAGAAGAGTCTTGGGGTGCTGATGTACTTGTAGACTTCGCACGATCAGCAACAGGTGAAGAGGATACGACCTTGGGGATCTGTGACACAGAAGGCACCGAAACAGGTTGACCTGCAGCAATAGGGACGTCTGAATGCAAAGCCTCAGGCTCGTATTCCAATGCTGGAGAGCTGAGCGCCAACAGGTGTCTGGAGCAACAGCACAAACTGAACCTGCAGCAGGCTTATGAGCCACTGGGAGCTCGGATCCAATGGGAGAGGGAGATCCCAAAGCGTGCTCATGATCCTCATTTGCTTTGTCCAAAAGAACTGTTACAGAAGTTCCTACCTAATCAACAGTACTTACTAAGCGTCGAATTTCTTATCCATCCAAACTTCGAGACTGGCAATGGCACTAGGTTCAGAGGGAAGGGAGCCAGGTAACGGAGTTGTCAGAAGAGCGAGAGAAGTAGGAATCGGGGAACAAGAAGTCAAAGGTGTTGAAAAAGCTGGTTTAGGGGTACAGGACACTTCCCTAAGCCTAGCTTTCTCTAATTATCCAAATGATTGGTCAACACTTTCCATTTACTTACATCCCAATCCTAACATTTGTCGCAAGTCCAGTCGGGGGAACATACTTGTCCATGGCAGTGAAAACAAATGGAATGTTCATCATATTTGAATGCGGCAGTGAAAACAAACAGAATGTTCATCATATTTAAATGAAGTCAACCTAGTATTACAGCCTTTGCTGCAATACCGGTTACTGGTCACACTCGTGTCTGACAAAAAATTGAAAAAAGGCTAAGCTAAGCTTAACTAAGCTATGAAAATATAGCTTGGAGACTACCAAATGAAAGAATACTTCACCAAATCCTTCGATAGACAACCAAACCATCTGGTGAAACTATTCCTGAATTAATAAAACAAAGCTGCTGAACAACCGATGTTCGGTCATCTAGCAGCAGAAACGAACTGAGCTCTTAAGCTACGTTGTACCTATTCTTCCCCGAAAGTGGGCGGGGCACTTACCTGCACCAAAAGAAGAGCGCGCTACAGTGAATTTTCAATTCTTGAGCTGCCGTTTAAAATCGAAACTATAGCTATGTAATTATTTGGTAAGTTTCATACATAAAAATGCAGGTTATGTCATTTTCAAGACACCCAAAGGATACCCAAAGGATTAAAAGTACGGTTTTCTTATGATCTGCGATGATTATTTTGGGTTATGCCAATTTTCTGCCTATGACACGGCATTGGAATGGAACACCCATCGTAAACCGGGGACTGCCTGCATATATAATAAAAACAATCCAGTGTGCAGGCATCACGAATAACAACCAAGAAACACTCCAGAAAGTTTGCAATGGAAAATACTTGACAAATTTTTTTTGGTGGGATTCTTTGGTTGCTATTCACAGATATTTGAAATGGAGCATTGTTAAAAATAACCAAGAAATATTTCAGTTATCCCTCTTGTTTATAAAACAAAATGCTTGAGTGTGCCCTTTCACTGTTTAAGAAAACCTGAAGAATGCCTCACACAGAACGAACTGCAACACAGAATGAATGGCAACACTGTTCACCCTACCTTAAATAGTATGGGGAGGAATAGAAAGTGAATGTCTCAGAGTCTATGTTAACCTCTGTATCTGTCACTTGAGCATAGGTTGCAAATATTGTTATTATCAGATGACGATCATCCTGCTGAACTTCAAATTTGGGTGTTAACATTGTTATCAAGTTGAATGGCTGTAAGCTTCCTCTTCACCATGTGACCTGAAAAAAAAGTACCTCATGTATTTATGTCAAAATGCACATAGTTACATAAGTTTTAACATTACTTTTATTATTTCTGACTAAAACTGCTTGATAAAGAAAATAAGTGGTACAGTAAAATATGAACTGAAAAATCCTTATTAACAAATATGACACACAAACATAAACAAGTTATACTTCTAATGTAAAGTAACCATTCCTGGCCAATAATGCTGTTGGTTCCCATAGGCCAGGCAAGGTTATTTTAAGATCCCTATGAATATGTAGGAAGAGAGATAGCATTTAGTGTTTTGAAATTCTTTAGAAAAGAAAAACTTTTACTATTTCAAAATATATACAGTATATATACATGTATTTCTTATCCTGTTATGATTCTTAATACATATTTTTGCTTGTGGGTGATGATTTTCAGTACCTCTGTTCATCTGTTCTCTGTTATCTCATTTCCAACGCATCAACTTAGCCCACCGATAAATCTAAAACGATGAACCCTAAAGCCTAATTAGTGATATCCCTGTACAATTAGAATGAGGGGGGGGTAACTGGACTTTATAACCAGGGGCAGGGGCCACACCATGGAGCAAAAGCTACATCTAGGTAATAGGGACCCAGGAGCAACACAATTTACCACTACAGTATCACAATTTTTTAAAGTAAATTGTATTTTTCCTAACTATACAAACCTAAGGTCCTTTACATTAGGAATTACTTACAGCAAAGCTGGAAACAGCCATTAAAACTCTTGAACAAAGTGGTTAGGCAGTAACTGCTGTCCAGTAAGCGGGAGTCCCCCCTGCCCGGATGTAAACATTCCAATTTGCCTTTCGGCACAGGTTTCCAATTTGCCTTTCGGCACAGGTTTCAGATTGAGGGATGGCATGAAGCAGGCATAAATGTAATGTAAAAAACCTCAGGTTTGTGCAGTTAGGAAAAATACAATTTATTTTCAAAAATTGTGATTTGTCCCCACATGATATACAAACTATTGGTCTTTTACATTAAGAAAACTCACTTGTTGCAGGAAGGAATCTGAGCGAGTCTCTGAACTGACTGGAGTTCAGCACACCTGGGCTACTCCTCCTAGTCGAAAGAGCCAGGAGTACCACCATGCCTCTGATATATTGATCGGAGTACAGGAACTGTGAGATCAACCATCTGACTTCTGGACCTTTCCAAATGAGTGAGGAATCATAACTCATAAGAAAACAGGCTAGGAAGAATCTAAAGAGCGGGAGGCAGTAAGGTAAAAACCAGGAAAGGGTTTGTCTTATTGCCAGGGTCTCCTTCCTCCCCTTGCTAGAGGAAGGAGTGGGATTGCTTCTATGATTCTAGGAACGAAAAATGGAACGGGTGCTCGGTGTGTAAGCTTACCACATCAGACGCCAGTTCCAGTATGTGTCAGTTTGGGTCCCATTCTCAGCCCGAAGGAAGAGAAGCAGGGGGACGAGGAAGCAGGAGAGGACAGTCACTCTCTTAATCCCCCTCACTTCCAGAATGGTACACCTCAGGCGAGATGCTCCTGTCCTCTTATAGGAGCCAGGTAAGAAAACACAACTTGTTGAGCAGCCACCACAGCTCCAAGGAAAGGGGGTACCAAGGACTCGTGGCGAAAACCCAAAGATAGAAAGACAAACATGGTCTGATGAGACCACATCTCTGCTTCCAGACCAACAGAAACTTCTGGAATGAGAGGGATGGACCAAGCCATTGACTTCGTGAGCTCTCAGGCAGAGTGTAAAGGTGTTGTTAACATCAGCTGCAGAGTACGCCCTTCTGATCATCTCACGAGGCCAGAAAGAAAGACGTGTCTTTGGACACTTCTTTCTTGGGCAAGTTAATACTAGTGCAAAGTCGTTGACAACCATCAGAGATGTCAAGATTTCTTCGGAAAGTACCACAACACCATAACAGGACAAAGCAGAGATTGATCTGGATCATCGACTACAATCCATCGACTACAAAGTCCAGGCAGGAGGGGATCATGAAGAACTCGAACCTGGCAACAGGTGCCGACGGGTACGGAGTTCGCTACAACATCCGAGATGGAGTCGAGCTACTGATCCCCATCCCCTGAATGTTCACAGCAAAGAAGGTCCATGAAGATCATCTATCCTCTTCTCCAATGCTGGAGGAAGACGAGAGATGGTCTTGGGAGTCGGAACTCTGTCTGACCACTCTCGCAAGGGCGCATGCGGGGCACGAGACAGGAACCCTAAATGAGAGTCACATGCCACTCAGGGACCTGAGGTCCCTGGGAGAGCAAGACCGATCGAAGCTTCTTATCAGTAGCTGAATTTTGACTGGGGAGAAAAGGGCTACTTTCAGGTGCAAGACTAAGCCGAATGTGGACCTAAGTCTTCACAACTGAACCAGAGAGAAGCCACTCTCACGAAGACGACGAGGAAGTCCGGGACCTACTAAAGAGCAGATCTGACCAGAGAAAAAAGCCCCGCCAACATCAACCAATGAAGATAGCTCCAATCCCTGGGTACTGCTGCAGAGGACTGATAGAGATATCCAGCTATCTCCGTTGCCACTCGGCAAGAAGCCTATGCTTGCAAGGGAAGACGGCACATGGATTGTACTGCCTGAGGAACTGCTTCACATGTTGCTAAAAAAGTTAAGTATATCTTAGTTTAACCAGACCACTGAGCTGATTAACCGCTCTCCTAGGGCTGGCCCGAAGAATTAGATTTACTTTACATGACTGAGAACCAATTGGTTACCTAGCAACAGGACCTACAGCTTATTGTGGAATCCGAACCACATTATGGCAAGAAATTAATTTTTATCACCAGAAATAAATTTCTCTTATTCTTCATTGGCCAGTCCAAGGTTCAAACTCATGGCCAGCAGAGTGCTAGCTGAGAATGGAACCCACTCGCCCAATGAGGAACTTTCACGTGTTGCTGACGCAGAAGGTCGGCTCAGGGAGGAATTCTTCTCAGTACTTCATCACCTTATTTAAAGTTCAAGGACTGATGGTTTGTATATTGTGTAGGAACAATTTTTATTTATTATTTGCGCAGAGTTTATGGGGTTCAAAATAATGAGAATGAAGAGCTCTTTTAAAAAAAATTTAAGTTACAATTTCATATCATGTATTGGCAACTTATAAAATAATAATACCCAGCCATCTCCTTTACACTTACTGCCAGTTCTTCGTTGGGCGAGCGGGTTCCGTTCTCAGCTACCGCTCTGTTGGCCGTCAGTTCGAATCTCCGACTGGCCAATGAAGAATAAGAGGAATTTATTTCTGGTGATAGAAATTCATTTCTCGCTATAATGTAGTTCGGATTCCACAATAAGCTGTAGGTCCCGTTGCTAGGTAACCAACTGGTTCTTAGCCACATAAAATAAATCTAATCCTTCGGGCCAGCCCTAGGAGAGCTGTTAATCAGCTCAGTGGTCTGGTTAAACTAAGATATACTTAATTACACTTACCGCCCTTGGTGATATTCCATAGTAGACTACCTGGTAAATCTAAGCAACAGCTCTGCATGGACTATTACCAAAACTTTTAGTGTTGCTGATGAAGGAGGTGGTGGTGTTTATTGTTGATCAATTATTATTTACCTCATATCTTCCCAACATGGTTGGGGACCTTTTGGGAACGCGGGGTTTTGTATGAGGGAAAACATTGGAAGAAAGACCGGAATGCCATGTTGTTGTTATGGAATGGTTCCACGCATGCGCAAGTCATTAGAGAGCCATATGTTTAAGAAGGGATTGGCAAAGGAAACCACTTACAATAAAAGGAACTATACTAACCTAACATACCCTACCTAACCTAACCTAGCAGGCTGTTGCTTAGCCAGGGACAGAGACCCATGGACCCCCTGGTGGAGGAAACTCCATTTTTTACGAAAAGCTCCCCTGAAACACTGTGCATGAATGACAGCATTCCAAGATGGCCAGCATACAACTGCTGAGGTTAATTACATGTTTGCCTAATTACAGTCGACCGACAAAAAATAATGGTAAATTCTTGATAAGCAACCATAATGCTATAGGAGAAATCAGGGAGCGCCTACAGTTTAGTTGGCCAAGACTATCGTCTGCCAGTTTTCTAGTCAAAACCCACCACCAGATGGCAGTAGGTTCCGACTAGAAAACTGGCAGACGAATACCAACAAGATGGAGCCAGGACGGACGCTAATGTTTACCATCATTTCTATAACATAAACAGACCTAACCTTTCCTATAGTGCCAGGTCCTGACCTAACCAGATGTTACCTACCTAACCTAATAGAGGCCGGCGTGCCCTAACCTGGCCGGGGGGGCTTTGCCCCCCCTGGACCCCCAGAAAGCCAGTTAACATAGATAAACCTAACCTTTCCTATTATGCCAGGTCCTGACCTACCCAGACCTGACCTACCTAACCTCTCATAAGACGGCGTGCCCTGACCTGGCCAGGGGGGGCTTTGCCCCCCCATGGACCCCGCAGAAAGCCAGTAAAAAGTATAACCGTAAATTGAAAAAACCATAATTATCTTACTCGAATTTGGAATCATCGGAGAATTCGGGCAACTCGATTCTTCTCTTTTGGGCTGGGACGGCTGGTGCCGTCTTTGCACTGGCCCTAAACACCACTGAAATCATCCAAAAGGCCACTTTTCATCAAAAACACAAGTAATGACCTCTCGACATTGCATAAAACTGCTAAATCCAGCATCGTCACAGGATTGGCGGCGGTGAATTGCAAATGTGCGGGATGCAACGCAGACAGCATCTTGGCAACCTGGGAAAGACTGGGTCAGGTATCAGGGCACATGGGGTCGCGCGCAGGTCGGGTCGCGGAACTACTTACCTTGGTAGAGTGATTGTGGCCTGGGCTGAAGGTGTTAAGCGGCCTGGACAACTAAACAATAAACAACCCAAAATTAGTTTCCAAAGCAATACCGGGTAATTCTAAGCCGGCTGTCCGCGGTGAGCTAGACTATGGCAATTGACGTTTTCCTATGTTATTTTACTTGCTTTACAAGAATTTAAAGTAATATTTTGTCGGCCGGCTATAACTAAACTGTAATTGACCTTTGAAGACTACACTACCAACAGGGTAGATCTAAGCCGGTATTCTGCGGCGAGCCCCCCACCCCCCTCCATAGCTAATACGGCAAAATTGCAACCAGTCAACACCTCTAAAAATACCAACCTAACGTACCGTAGAGGTGTTTACTGGTTACAATTTTGCCGTATTAGCTATGGAGGGCGGTAGTGGGCTCACCGCGGAATACCGGCTTAGAACTACCCCGCGTTAGGTAATTCGGTAATTCTATATATTAGCTCCACACCTGTTTTTACCTTTTCAACTGATTTTTTCTACACTTTTAGGGGTTCTAATACTGGCTGTGCATCTGTTTGTTGTCGGCCAAATGGAATGTCCCTTCACCGTGTTTAGTACTGGCCCCGGTGGGGGTTGGCTACCCATACGTTAACAAGTTATTGCACTTGCCAGACGGGATATGAACCATTTGAAACAACGTACCCATGCTCTGGCCTGTGAAGATCGTGTATGGAAACCCCTTGTTAGATGGACTTCACGGGTTAATTACAGGTTAATTACACTCGAGTGCCAAAAATTAAAGGTAAATTCATAATTAGCAACCAAAAAACTGTAGACAAAGTCAAGTTATAGTGCCGTCGCCGCCGCGGAACTACTATACAGTTCTACCGGTAATTCAAGTCGTGTAGTCGTCAAAGGTCAATTACAGTTTAGTCACAGCCAGCCAACAAAACATTACTTTAAATTCTTGTAGAGCAAGTAAAATAACCTAGGAAAACGTCAAATGCCATAGTCTAGCTCACCGCAGACAGCCGGCTTAGAATTACCCAATACCGCATGCGGTGCTATTGCTTAGTTGTACTGACGGTATTATTTCACTTATGGACATTAATTGCTTTCAACATAAAATATAGGTTTTTCTGTTGTATTATGATGTGATTTGAATGATTTTGAGGTTTATTTCCATCGCAAATGAATACTTATCCTTCCCCGGCAAATGATATACTGTATACAAAATTAATAAAATTACGACTTGTCAGAATACTGCACCCCCCTCTCCATAGCTAATACGGCAAAACTGTAATCAGTAAACACAGTTTTGCCGTATTAGCTATGAAGAGGGGGTTGCAGTATTCTGACAAGTCGTAATTTTATTAATTTTATACAGTATATCATTTGCGGGAAGGATAAGTATTCATTTGCGATGGAAATAAACCTCAAAATCATTCAAATCACATCATAATACAACAGAAAAAACCTATATTTTATGTTGAAAGCAATTAATGTCCATATGAAATAATACCGTACTGACTAACCTAAATGTAGCCTATGTCTAGGGGTAGGTTAGGCTAGGGTAAGTTACTCAAAAACAGCCACTTACACCAGCAACAGTCGTCAAAAAATCACAGAAAGTCACAAATTGTCAAAAAAACCCTACGTTTTATGACTTGTTGAGGAAAAAGCTTAAGCTGGCACAGGCTCCTACACATCAGCAGAGTTGGGCTATCTTAATTTCCATCACAAGGCAACACAAATACGGATAAATTGCACCGTACACACTGAAAATGCTGCAATGGACCAAGATAATTACACGGCAAACGTGGGAAAGTTTGTTGCTGACTTTCTCTTACCGTAAATGGGGTTGTTTTAAAGACGATGGTAGAACGAACAAACGGAATCGTCTTGGGTCAAATGACGCGAGTGGTAGTAGTAATGGCTCTTGTTCTGCTATGCAGTGGCTCTCCCGTCAGCGAACTGCTTTTGCGCCTGTTCAAGATTTTCTTCGAGTCATTTACCCAAAGACTATGCATTTACCTTTCTGCGTTTGTTTCCTACTATAAATTTTCTTCGTTTTTTCAGTATCTTATAACGAACCACTTTTGCCGATGGTTAGTGCTTGTTTTATCTCTTATATACTTACCCATTTGATATGTTCAGCCTTTAGTTATTAAATTAATTTTAAGTTTAAAAATTCAACAAGTGCGTTTCGATATCCTTCCATTTTTATTTCATTTTCCTGTGATCCAAGTTCAGTGAATACAATTAGATCTGACGATCATTATTTCTGAATAGGTAAATGTTCTTCATTAGGTCAATGATACATATCACAATTTTGGAAAGTAAACTATTTTTCCTAACTATACAAACCTGAGGTCCTTTACATTAGGAATTACTTTCAGCGTGCGCTGGAAACGGCCGTTAAACTCTTGAGCAAGGTGGTTAGGCAGTAACTTCTCATCCCAAAGGAGAAGTAGGAGGACGGAAAAGGAGGGGGAAGAAAGGCCAGTCACTCTCGGTATCCTTCTTACTTCCAGAACCAACACCTTAGGCGAGATGCTACTCGTCCTCTTGAAGGAGCCGGGTAAGAAAACACAACTTGTTGAGCAGCCACCACAGGGCCAAGGAAAAAAGGTTCCAAGGGCCTTTGGGCAAGACCACAGCAAGACAAGAGTGTGGTCTATCAAACCACTTCTTGCTTCCAGACCGACAGTAACTTCCGGAATGCGAGGGATGGACCAAGCCATTTACTTCGTGAGCTCTCGGCTGGAGAGTATCGGTATCGTCGTTGCCGGCTGCCGAGTACCTCCTTTGATCGCTACATGAAGCCAAGAGAAAGATGTGTCCTTAGACACTTCTTCCTTGGGAGAGAGAGTACTAGCGAAAACGTCGACGACGTCCAGCTTAGGAATGTCGAGCCTTTCAGAAAGTACCACATCTCCCTAATAGGACAAAGTAACAACTGATCTGGATCATCGACACAAAGTCCAAGGAGGAGGGGAACAAGAAGGACTCGAACCCGACAATAGATGCCGATAGATTCAGAGTCCACCAGCGACATCCGAGAAGGAGTCGAGGTATTGATCCCCATCCCTGTTCTTCCATCTTCTATGCCAAGGCCAGAGCAAGATGAGAGATGGTCATAAGAGGACACATCTCTATCCGACAACTCTTGTAAGGGCGCATGCAGAGCACGGGACAGGAACCCTAGACAAGTCACATGCCACCCAGGGAACAGTTCCCTGGGACAGCACGACTGAAGAAGCTTCTCGTCCGTAACTAAGTCTCGACTGAGGAGAAGAAGGATACTTCAGATACAAGACTGGGTCGCAAGGGCCTACGTTCTTCACAAATGAAAGAGAGATGCAACCCTCGGTGGAGAAGACGAGTAAGTCCAGACTTGAAGGGAGGCTCTGACCCGAGAAGTTCCGTCAACGACACCCACCAGCGAAGACAGATCCAGTCCCTAGGACAGTGTTGCAGAGGACTTCAAGAGGTATCCAGTTATATCCGTTGCCGGTCGGCGAGAAAGCCTATGCTTGCAAGGAAAGCTGGAAGGTTTCTCAGTCCTGAACACACAGGGATGTACTACCTGAAGAACCGCTTCTTGTGTAGCTGCTACAGGAGGTTGGGTCAAGCAGAACTCCTCTTAGTGCCTCGGCTATCAGGTCGGGTGAAAGGCGAAGTCTTCCGGCATTTGTCTGTAACTCGGGGTGAGCAATGCTTGTGAACCCCTAGTGAAACAGACAAATACGGAGGGAAAAAAGTAAATATCGATTTTTTCCAAAAAAAGACAGCATGCCTCACCGTAAGAAACGAGCAGGTAAAAGTTACTGCTACTTTATTACAGATCCAGGCAGTTTATATAGCGGCCGACTGGCGCCGAACCGCGGAAGACAATGGTATTGACTGTGACCAGAGGTCGAAACAATTTACAATACAAAACATACAGAATTTACAAGATACCGTGTAGTAATTGTCAGGACATCTACGTAGGGGAGACAGGTAGATCGCTCGCAAAGAATAACAGAGCACAAAAGATCAGTGCGTTACGCCGGAGAGTTCGGGAATTTTCCTACATATCAGAAATACAGGGCATGTCATTAACTGGAGTGGGGCGGAGTTGGTTTTCAAAGTAGCTGTCCGTACAAAAGAAGGATGCTGGAATCTGCTATCATCAATCAAACCAACAATATGAACCTGTCAGGAGGACATTGGAAATCGGATGACATCGACACCTTAATCCTCAAACCCCTCATGAAGAAGATGACCCAGAAATGCGACCACCAGATCCATCGCCAAACAGGAGCTAATGAGGCTAAAAACCACTAGGGAATTTGGCCATTCTCCTCCTTAAGAAACGCCACCCCATAACATCGGAGGCCTAGGGCCACACCTTTATGTTTTTGTATATATACCATTGTAACTTTCCACCTGTCCATATTCTACCAGTGAACAGGGCACAGAAGCTAGTGTTTTATGGGCCTTCCTATATTCATATATATATATATATATATATATATATATATATATATATATATATATATATATATATATATATATATATATATACACAGTATATATCTATATATATAATATATATATATATATATATATATATATATATATATATATATATATATATATATATATATATATATATATATATATATATATATATATATATATATATATATATATATATATATATATATATATATATATATATATATATATATATATATATATATATATATATATATATATATATATATATATATATATATATATATATATATTTATATATATATATATATTTATATATATCTATATATATATATTATATACATATATATTTAATATATATATATATATATATATATATATATATATATATATATATATATATACCATCAACACACACACACACTAAACCCCGTATTAGTGGGCTCAACGTTTAAATAGTGTTTTAGTGGATTTCTCTGTGGAACGTATCTACCCATTATTCATGGAAAATTTGCCCATTCGTGGTATTTTTCACTGAGAAACATTCACTAAAATTACTGTATTTTCATATCATTTTCATGACCAAATGCACTTTTTGTGATAAAACTATTAAAATACTTAGGTATAAGCATTTTTAGAGGGCTTTTCTTGTGTTTAAACTATCAAAATAGGCAGTTCTAAGTGTTTTTAGATGGGCTAAAATTCGCGTCACTCTAGTCCTGAGTTCTCTTTCGTGGTTCGAGCCCATGAGACGGC
Source organism: Macrobrachium rosenbergii (assembly GCF_040412425.1). Lineage (NCBI taxonomy): Eukaryota > Metazoa > Arthropoda > Malacostraca > Decapoda > Palaemonidae > Macrobrachium > Macrobrachium rosenbergii. Next base: position 15,444,712 of record NC_089784.1, on the reverse strand, counting down.
GAACTTATTATCAACTAAAAAAATTCCCCTTCGGGTAACATATATGAAAATATATTATTCCTGAGGTAGAGTGAATTGGATATTAAAGGACGTTTGTAGGTTAATGCTTGTATATGTATCACGGTGATGTGATAAAAATTCACTCATATAGTATATATATATATATATATATATATATATATATATATATATATATATATATATATATATATATATATATATATATATATATATATATATATATATATATATATATCATGATGTACTCCACAATGAAACGAAGGAGAAACCAAAGGAAGAGGAAATAGAGTTCTTAATTTGTCCCAACAGTTTTGCCCTCCATCAGGCCTCTTCTGGGGAACTTTATTGACTAATCAGTTTAAGAAAAGCATATACTGGACATATGTTTACATTTGACTTCAAGACTTACATAACACATAAACAACTACAAATTGTTAACGGTGCTTACAACTGTTACAGGATATTGTAAAATATAAATTGTCTAGTACATAGCTTGTCCAATAGAAAAGTTTAACAATCTAATGAGGCTAAACAGGTAATTAAGTGAATACCTAAGTCAATATATTACATAATTTGTACTGGCTTTTCATGATATGTAGAAATAGCAGGTCTGTCTTGAATAAGGCTATACTGCCATTGAAGTTATTGTTTTCACTATATTGAATAAATGCCATTTCTATCAAATTTCTTTCTATAAAATTATTGTTTCTGAACAGGATTCTTGCTTGAGACCACTGAATTGGATAAAAACATTCTCTAGCATGTTTACTAATGGCGCTGTTTCTTTGATCAGTAGCGATACTATACTTATGTTGTGCAATTCGTTTCTCAACGTTTTTGCTGATTGTCCAGTATAAAATTCCTTGTGGTTGCAATAAATTTTATATTGTGGTCGCAATGACAGTCAAAGTGGTGACTGTCGTGTATAGTGAGTCACTGGAGGGAGAGCAGGGGCATGAGCAGCTCACAGGTGACTTAGTATGCATTGAAACAACTCCCTGGAGGCCAAGGTACTGCCAGGTCTCCAGAGTTCCTCCTCCTCCACGCCTGGAAACAAAGTTGGGTCAGAGAGGGTAGTCTCCATTTGCACTGAGGGGGATTCACCCCGCACACCCCTTAACGAATGGAGGCCACCAAAGGGAGGTTGTCCTGGCTTCCAGTCCCCCAACGAAGATCTCCGCCTGACGAAGTGATCGAAGACGACAAAGGGAAAACTTCTCCCGAAGGAGAAGTAGCAAAGCAGGGAAATCTAACTGGTTGGGGGAAAGTATCTGAAGGGTTAGCCACCAAGGAAGTCATTGGAGGGGTGTTACCCTCAGATGACAACTTGGGGGACTACTTCTGATACTTCCTCCTCAGCGAATACTTCTTCCATTACTCTGGAGTCCAGTCACAGCACTCCTCACACACAGAATCAGGATTACACTCATACCCCCTGCACAATATGCAAAGGGTATGAGGGTCAATATCAAGGGCCAAGCAGTAATGGCTGCAAGCCTTCTCCATGGTACCAGGGCATTTTCTCATTGGTACTGTTTTCCACAGCAAACACACAAAAACAAGGAAAACACAAAAAAGGCACAATCTCACATGGGAAAGGTATAAAGACCAAGAGTTTGTATATTGTGCAGGAACAACTGATCTTTCTTCTTCTTCCTGGCAAACTTTACCCACTGTTCAGGTGGTCAGACCTGGCACTCTGAACATGGATTACCTTTGTCAGATTCGTGCTTGCGGCATGAAGCACACAGTATATGTGGGTCAATTTCTACCAAGAGGAACGTATTACATGGCTGTCCTTCCCTGGATAGCACCTAGATACCCAAGGTTTCTTCTCCAACACAGAAGGCTAAGTGGTTGAGGGGGCTTGCATCCTGCAAAACTACTTAATAAATAACAATAATATATTTCAAACAAAAAGAGCAAGAAAAGCATAAAATTGAAAGCAAACAGCATGCCGGGCAGAGAGCACACAGATGTCTTCATATGGCAGCAGCCGGAAGCGTAGTGGAGTACATACTGTCAGGGAAGCAGGGCTTCCCCTACCCGTTGGTAGTTAATGACCTTGTTTGAAAGTTAAACAGTTGTTCCATCTCGTGTTTGCAAGCAAAATCCTATGTAAAGAACTCCAGGTTTATATTTGCGTAGGAAAAAATACTCCGTTAAATGCCTGACTAATGAAAGAAACAACATTTTCCTCAATTTTACCTACCCTTTTCTCCTGAACCCTACAGGAAGTATAAGGCAGAGCAGAGGGAATAAGAGAGTAGTCAAACCCATCTTGCAATGAAAATGAGGGAGGAGCAGAGGGAATAAGACATGAGTCAAACCCATCAAGCAATGAAGATGAGGGAGGAGGGGCAACACTGAAGGAAAAAGATCAAGTTGTCTTTTGGCCAGAGCTAACATATTGTCTACATTATCTATTGGCCTCTCACATCTTCCAATACCTCACAAAATTACTGTCTCATCAACCACTCCTTACATTCTTATACTAGTAAGGGAACAAAATAAAATCACACTCATTACCACTGCCGGTAACAACAGTGTGACCATCATGCCTAACTGAATGCATTTGGTTTACACAACACCCATTTGTACAGAACCTAACATTTCTATCTCTTGTAGCTGACATACAGCAAATCAGAAAACAAGCACGCCATACAGGAGAAAAGCAGCCAGATATAGCAAAATTATTTTAGCCCATTCACACTGCATGAACAAGGACACAGCATGAAGAATTCTGACATGAACGTAAACATTCCACCACCACTTGGTGGCAAACAGGTGATTACAGAGACAGTCCATCTGGGTCAGCCACACTAATTTGTTCATTTTGAATGCTGATTGCACCTGACAGTGCAAAGGTGTGTACTAACATTAGCAATAGGTAAGATTCATCCCAAATAATAAAAAACCTCTTTGTATGTTCTTAAACTTTATATACTATATAAATACAGCCATGTAAATAGAAAATAGAGCATACTACTGTATAATCATTCATAACAAATTATTATTTAGAAGACACTTATATACCACATTAGTGTAACCTTTTTAAAATACCATTATGATATGGCATACATATATATAAACCAGGCCACTGTATTTTCATTATTCAAATGATGATTACAACTGTAAATAGCAACACATGCAATATACTTTCATTTTGAAACACAGTCTGAAAATATATTACATATTAAAACTGACAAACCTCCAAAGTAACCATCCAAATGCATCTTCTAAACACGATCAACCTCTTAATCATGTTTTAGTTATACTACAATGCCATTTAAAAGATCAGCACTGATTTGGTCTATATTTCTACTGATCAAGTACAGTATATCTTAAGAATATGATTTATTGAACAAGTAACGCAAATGCATAGCATTAGTTCCTAGTTTAGGAGGTTGTCCAACAACAATGTTTGAGGACGGAGACTCCATGCTTTCTATTTCAGTTTGTGTAAGTGCAGTTTTGAGGAACTGTGTGCACGTTTCAAATGACATCTTTTGGATAGGAGAGGAGCACGATGTTATAGCTTTCCTTGAACAAGCTTTGTATGTCCCTTCACAAGTAAAATAATCAGCTAAAAGACTGAGATGCCGGAAGTCAACTTTTATATCATAAGCAGACTGCACAGCTCTTATTTCACGAATTATGGACCGCTGAGCAGCTTCAATGCCATACATTTGTGCCACTTGATGAATGTTATTTGTGTATAGTTTATTGACATTAAGTAAATGTTCAAATGCAAACATTCGCAACACATTAACACCTTCTGTTCTTAACACTAGTTCATTATCCTTTTCAACAACAAATACTCGGCGAATTCCAGAAACATTTCTAACCAACGACTGCTCTGAAAGTTCTCGCACAATAGACACCATATCATAAGTACCATCCGCTACAGGCAACATGAACTCTACCTCACACCATAACTGTTTTTCTCTATCTAGGTCATAGTCATTAATCCATGTTACACAGTCTCTTAAACCTTCTATTCTTTTGGTAGCTTCTTCCTCACTCACTGAAGATTTTGTTTTCTTTCTGAAAGTGCTACAACTTTCACTGGAACCATCTTCCCTCCCTCCTTCATTATTGTCTGCTTCAGGCATCTCTTCACCCACCACCTCCTCCTCCTCATCCTCCTCCTCCCCCTCTGAGTAATCTTGACCTTCACCTTTCAAAGAAGCGTCTTCATCATCACCACCTTCATCATCACTATTACTAACATCAATATCATCTTTTTCATCCACATTTTCATCTACCTCCTCAGCCAGTTCTTCTTCATTTTCTTTGTTAGCCCTTATCACTTCCTTTTTACGCTCTCTCACTGAGCAATATATTTTCTCACGTTTAAGACATTTACCAATTTCCCTTGTTATTTTGGATATGAAACACCTTTCAACATGTGCTAATATATCAGCAGGAGTCACAGCATATAGATGTTTATAATGCTTCTGTGGAAGGAAGCTTAACTTGACCTTAACTAATCTGCGTAACATCCCACTGGTGTCAAATTGAAGCCTTGACACAACATTCATCTTGTGTAATACCTTAGACAAGGCGACCTCTGATAACATTAATCGGAGCCTTTCTGCTTGCTGCTTGGTTACATGTGGATAGAAAGGAATTTCCATTATAGGAGTAGACATATTTTTGGAACCAGTTCTTAAAATCTCTATCATCCGAGGAACACCCAGAGTGACATTAAGCTCATCTTTTCCAGCAAAATGGAAAGTATTAAGAGTCATCTGTGTTAGTGGTTCACCAAGTGCTTGAGCGCACAATGCACCAACTGCCTCTCCAGGATCAACTGTGGACATTAGAGCTTTCATATGAATTGTTTGCTTAACTTCCTCCTGGGACAGTTTTTGTTCAGCAACTGGCCTTTTCATATAATACCCATTATAGTATTTTTCAATCAAAGTATCAAGAGCTTCTGAAACAACACCTAAATTTGAAGCACCTGCAAACCTAGAATTAACTGGGTCTGGAATCTTCTTTACTTTTTTATTGTACTTATTCTTTTCTTCCAGAGGCAATCTGTGCCAAAGTTCCTGCAACTTTAAGCTAGTGTTTGTACGACCACTATCACGCGAATAGCCCTCCAACTGAACAGAATCTTGCATTTTCTTACAAAACCTAAGAAATCCACTTTGACGTCTTGTTCCTATATTATGTTTGTCTATCTTCTTTTTCTGTTTTTCTAAAAACTTAACCTGTTCTTGGTTACTCAAAGATAATGCAGTTGATAAGGTATGGCTGTCCAAAAGGCGACTGTAATTGTTAACTAGTACATCCACAGTAGCAACATCAGACAAGAATGGAACTTTCGTAACATCTAAACCATCTTCTCCATAATTAAACTGTAGTACCAAACCATCACTATTACGAACAGTCATGTCATAGTCAACATGAATCCCCTCCAAGTGTTTAATTAGGCAACGTTGTACATAACCACTATTTGCTGTTTTCACAGCTGTATGTTGTAAACTATCACGTCCAACAATACACAAAAAAAAGTAAGATTTGGGATTGATTCCCGTCATGAAACGATCAGGAATGTACCCACCAGAGCGTGGATCAATGTCATAAGATTTGAATGATGGAAGTGATTTGCCTGCAATACTTAGTGGCATTCTTTTGCCATCAATTGCAACAGAGCCAAAAAGGGAAGCCATCTGATTCATATTAACCTTTGAGCCCTTAGCACCTGTATCAACCATCATTTTCATCTGATTATCTAAATTGGGTCGCAGGAGGTGCTTTTCATTTTTAGCAGTTATTCGGGATGTACTTGGGCCTAATGCAGATGTATATGCAGCATCAATAGCTGCGATGTTCTTTTCATTATTAGCCATATGTGCTGATTCAAAATAGTCCTGAAATTCAGTCTCAAGAACATCTAACTTCTTAAAAACATCACATGGTGCATCACTAATCAACTGCTTCAAAGATTCTCTACGTGTATGAGAAGCATAAAATGGCGTAACAAAATCTTTGGCAGTAATAGTATGGCCAACCCACTGAAGGTAATAAACACACAGACGATTTATGGCTGTCATTAACTTGTAGGCAACAGAGCCACCATAAAGCTCATAACAAATATGAATCAAACCATGACTAGTAGATCCAATGGCACACTTATCTACAACACCAGACATCAACTCACCCTCTCTCATTATAAATTCTGATTCAGTTAATGCATCTCGTTTCTTCTCAGGTATTCCACCACCTCTCCATCTTCTAGCCACTTTAGTCTGCCAAATATCAACCTTAACAGAAGTTTTAAAAGTAAATGAGGGTTTGGCCTTACCAGATGGAATAACATTATGCAGAAGAGTGGATATAACTTGTTTCCCTGACCACAACTGTTGTGGTTTCAGTATACACGGAGGCAACACCACAATTTTACCAGTTTGATTAGGTAGTGCAGCATACACTAGTTGGTAATAATCTTCTCTATTAAAAAATTTTCCACGCATTGAAATCTTTACACTGGAAACCACACAATCTTGTATAAGACCAGCAAGAGGAGATCCATCTTTTGGCGTTAGATATTGATTGTGTGTTGTTACTATGTGTTTTGCCTCACTGCGGGCAAGCTCATTTTGAGGAAAGTGCATATTTAACTCATCTCCATCAAAATCAGCATTATAAGCCTTACAGTTGGCATAAGGCATACGTAATACCCGATCTTTTGGCATCACACGGGCACGATGAGCTTGTATGCTAGGCCGATGAAGTGTTGGCTGTCTGTTCATTAAAACATAATCTCCATTCTTTAATTGTCGATACACAATCTTTTGAACATTAACTCTCCTGGTACATGATTCAGGTGGAGTTAAAAGTTTTTTGGCAAGAGCACTTCTCTGAAATTTATCCATTCTTGTAAGATGTACTTTTTTCCCTTCTTCATCCTCTATCATTAGTGCACCTGGATATTTTTCTGGTCCATTCATAACAAGTACTCTCATTTCTTCAGCATTCCAGTCATTGACAGGTACAGGATATGAAAGTTTAATTGCAAAGTCCATGGGCACTCCAACTTCATCAATAGCAATATGAGGATCTGGGGCAGCCACTGAACGAGCAGAGAAATTTACTCGTTTACCCATGAGATTATGTCTCATTAATCCAGTCTTTCTCTCTAAGATTTGTTTAATACCTTTTTGAGTGACTTGTTTAGTATTGGTTAGGTTTAATTTTGCATCATACAAAACATTGACATTACACTGTATTTGATACCACATATTCTGACACTTTTCTTCGAATGTAGCCCCTGATATTTCTTTATACAAGAGTACTAAATCCTCTGGGATTTCCTTTAGAGAGCCATTCAAGAATGACACAAGTGGCCCAATATACATTGACAGTTTTATTATGTTCTTCAAAACTGCAATACTCTTATGTTCTGAAATATAACCATCCATTATTTTGGTATAAGGATGAAACTTGGGAGGAACTACTAGCAAAGTGTTAAGAAAAAAAGTATCTGTGGGATATTCTATACCTGTGACAGATAACAGGGGATATAAAGCACTCAAAATAATTTTATCAGTTTTCCAACACTTCCTTAGAGCAAACTGTACTTGCTTCGGAGTCAAGACTGACTGAGGAACTTCACTATCATTACCATTCTCATAATTGATTTTCTGATATACACTGTATTTTTTTACAAACCGACAACTCTGCAAAATCAGCTTTTCAAATAAGCGGCCACAGAATGGGCAATTTTTTGGTACACTGTTACTATCCCAAAACTTTTTCCTTATTGTTTCTCGAACATCATTTACATTTGATGTCACCTGTCCATAGGAAGTACCTTTCTGGATTACCTCAGCCAAATAAGAATCAAGTTTTACAGTTAGGATATGAAAGATGGATGATGGTAAGCGCCTACCTCCATCCTTCTTATTTTTCCTATGAACCTCTTCCTCGGCTTCAATGGTTTTAGCACATGAAAGGACCTGTGAAACATAGTCTTCTAATTCTACAGCTTCTGCTAAGAAACCCATATCCAAAAGTTTAATCTGGTATGTGAGTTGCAGGATCCTTTCCTTCTTAGCAACAAATTTATAACATGACAAACAGATATGGGCAACAATACTCTTCAATGCCTCGTAAAAGACAGGATTATAAACAGGAAGAGGTAACTCAATGTGACCACAATGACCTGCACAACTGAAAGAATTCAAACGACATGTACCACATAAATCATCACTGGATCCAATGGGCCCTAAACGAAGATCATACAGTCCATTTGCTGAAATGTGTCCTAAACGATTAAAAGTTTCTGGATTGGATATTCGCATCACAGATATCTTCTTAATTTCTTCATCAGTGTAGATTCGAAAACCAAGGTTTTCAATAACAACATGTTCTTGACCAGAGCCTCCCATTTTCTTGAATTACTCTTGAGCAGTCAACCTACAAAACAAAGACAAAAATGAGATTTAATTACTTATATCCAGTGGAAATATATTAGAGTTACTTCCATGCCATAAATTTAAAATGGAAACAAATTTTACAATTCTACGCATTTTTCTGCTGCACATGAAAGAGACTACTTAGATATATGTACAGTTAAAGTCTGTGGAGGACTGCTTAATTAGAATCTAATACTGTACCTTATCATGCTAATCAAAAAGCAGACAATGGAGGAAAAGGAAATATTGAAGAAAGGGGATATCTATCCTCATAATGGGAGACAGTATAAATTAGGAAAACCAATAGCCAAAGAGGAAAAAAGCTCAAGAGGTACAATGGACAACCATTAATATTTTTAAAACAATTTACAAGATATTTAACAGCATAACACCACATTTTCATTTTACTTACTCTTGCTAAACCAAAATCTGAACAAAGCTGTACTGATGAAATGGGGGAAAATATTCCAAGTTAAAAAATATCACAATTTTTGAAGGTAAATTGTAATTTTCCTAACTATACAAACCTGAGGTCCTTTCCATTAGGAATTACTTTCAGCAAAGGCTGGAAATGGCCGGTAAACTCTTGAGCAACGTGGTTAGGCAGTAACTATCGCCAGGTAGGCGGAAATACCCGCCTGCCCGGATGTAAACATTCCAGTTTGCCTTTCAGTCCAGGTTCAGATTGAGGGGTGGCATGAGGTGGGCATATGTAATGTAAAGGACCTTAGGTTTGTATAGTTAGGAAAAATACAATTTATCTTCAAAAATTGTGATTTGTTCCGACACACTATAAAAACCCTCGGTCCTTTACATTAGGAAGACTCACTGGTTGGAGGGAGGAATCTGAGTGAGTCTCCTGAACTGACTGGGAGTTCTGCACACCTGGGCGGCTGCTCCTGGTTGAAAGAGCGAGGAGGAGTACCGTGCCTCTGACATATGATCAGAGTGTAGGAACTGCAAGATCAAATGTCAGATACTGGACCTTTTCACATGAGTGGGGAAACATAACTCCTACGAAATAGACTGGAAGGATCTAGAGCTGGAGGCAGTAAGGAAAAGCTGAGATAGGGTTCCCTTATTGCCAGTCTCTCCTTCCTCCCCTTGCTAGAGGAAGGGGCGGAATTGCTTCTATGATTCTAGGAGAAAAATAGAACGGGTGCTCGATGTGTAGTCTTACCGCATCAGTGCCAGGTCCAGCACGTGTTGATTCGAGTTCTATTCTCGGTAATCAGGGTTCGTACCAGGGCACTGCCTTGTTCTTTGGACAATGGCCAAGACCTTGGGGCCTTAGTCATCTTGACTCGACCTCGAGTTCAAGCCAGCCTCCCCCTCAACTCCTAAGAAGTCCCAGGCTTTGATAGAAGATTGCAGAACATAGCCTCTACTGTGTTCTGCAATCTTCTATCAAAGCCTGGGACTTCTTAGGAGTTGAGGGGGAGGCTGGGTTGAACTCGAGGTCGAGTCAAGATGACTAAGGCCCCAGGGTCTTGGCCATTGTCCAAAGGACAAGGCAGTGCCCTGGTACGAACCCTGATTACCGAGGTATCTGGCAAATCTCTGCAAGAGAAAGGCAGAACCAAGCAAAGGTTTGTTCCTATGGGTCAAGCCAACTCGGGACTTACGAAACCAGAGATCAGAATTGGGGCAAAGTCCTTCTTCTTAGCACCAGAATTGCCCACAGAGCTGCAGTCGGCCAGACCCTACGAGGCAAGAAGAATTCGTATTCTGTCAAGGCAAGGGAGAAGCTTGGTGTCTCGACCTGAATGAACTCTTTCTCCGAAGAAAAGAGTTCATCTGGTCAAGAACACTCTTAGAAGCAAGGACTGCGGCGGCCTCCGACACTCTCGGCCCCTCGGGAACTGCAAGGGTTGCAAGTGATGAAGATTATTCACTGGGGGAGTCGCGGTCCTGTCCCGGGGATCATCGTGCTCACGAATTGGCGCAATGTTATCTGAAAAATGAGGGCGATCGCAACTTGAAGAGGAAGACCCTCACTGCTTCCGAAGCATGAAACTCCTGTACCTCAGCCCTTGGACTGGAGGGAGCCTTGACAGATCCCATGAAACCCTCCTCGGCTACCTGGTTGTACTACGAGACAATCGGGGGACCGACACCCAAAGCACGCCAGGAAGCCGAACTCAGAAGAGCTCTCTCTGTCTGTCTCGCACCTCTCGGAACAACCGTCAGGAAAAGAGAACAGGCAAGGAGAAAGAGCACCCCCTACCTGTCCTGCCAGTAAGACCAGCAGGAGAGGCGGACCGTGAGTGATACTCACCCAAGGGAGATTACTGCTACATAAAGGAAGAAGAGTGCTTGTGCCATGGCAAAGCACCTTCCTGGGAAGAGCAAAAAAGTTTACTCGAACAGAGCCGAGAACCTGATTCGGAAAAAACTGAGTGGGGCCGAGCCGAACTGCACCAAGCCGATCACAAGAGCGCGATCCCAACCAGGAGGTTTGCAGTGGACTGGGAGGCAGGCGGGGCAAGCCGAGCCAAGCAGAGCCAGTCTCACAAGCGCGACCAAGGGCTGGGCGGGGCGAGCAAGCCGAGTGAGCCGAGCCAAGCCGAGCTAGTCTCATAAGCACAACCTGGGGCCAAGCTGATCGCGCAAACACAATCGGAACTGGACAGGGCGGAACTCGTCTGCCATGAACTATTGCTAGTTTCCCAAATTCTAAGCTCCTTCGAGTGCCGAGGCCTCTCAAGAAGAAGGTTCAAAGGGGAATTCTGTGTCTGCTATCCTGCATGCCTGAACCCTAAGGTTCAAGACACAAGTATGAAACCCAGCCGAGCAACCGAAGCAGCTGGCAGGCAGTATTGAGACACCTGGCGTCTCAGCACCCAGACACCTGGGTGTCTTGGCACTTTCTCTCGTCCTGTGCCTCTCGTCAGGAGAATGCTCGTGATTCATAGAATTCGAGCTACCCACGAGACTCCCAAAAATGGGGAGCGGCTGCTATAAGTTTCCTAAGAGATCGAAAGAGCTGGGCACAGAACCAGTCTTAGACACAAGACTTCCAAGACTGGCAATGCCAGGCCCCACAGGAGAATGCGAATCGGTTCCTGCCCCAGGGCGGGAAGAGCCAACGAGAGAAACTTGTCTCCCAGAAGAGAGTTAGTCCCTCAGAAGTCCCGCAGGACTCTCGAAGGGAATCTCTTCCCTGCTCATCTTCTGGTGTTTGAACCACCAGGATTGAGACACCAGGCTGGGAACTTGACCGAGCACTGGCAAGCCCTCAGAGTGTTTGTGGTGCTGGTGGGAAGAGCTGAGAGACCTGGGTGCCTCGGCCCTTTCTCCCACACTGCTCCCGAACTGGGCTGAGGAAATACCCTCCAGACCAGATCGGGATACTCGATATTCCATAGAATTTCGAGCACTCGGAACGGCTCACAAACAAGCGCCCAAAGCAGCCCCCGTCTTAGAGGCGGAACCTCTAGGACTGGGAACGGGACTGCAAACCGAGGTCTGTGCGCCCACGACTCCCAAAACACAAAACCCAGGGGTATGTGAATCGGTTTCCTAACCCAAAGGTCGGGAAGAGCCAACGAGAGACCCACTGCCTCCTCAGAAGGAGGCAGTCCCTAGATGTCGAAGGGCATCAAGAGGAAGAAGCACCCTTCCTAATGACGGAGGTCTGTCCGATTCCCGGGACCCCCTTGGACCTCGGGAGAGGAAGGGAAGACGCAGCAGAAGACGAAATTGAAGATAAGATGAAGAAGATGGCAGCTACTTCCACAGGGCGACTTCCTTCACCTCCACTCCGACATCTTCTACAGGATGGTGGACACGAAACATGGTAACCTCCATGGCAGTCAGGCAGGAACACAATGGAAGCAGCCCAGGACACGACCACCAGGAGAAGCAGCAGGCATTATCAGGACAGCTGATGCAGGAGGTATGGCAGCGGTTCGGAAGGCAGGAGCTACTGCAATGGCCAGGAACGTCACTTTCCACAGGGTGACTTCCTTCACCTTCACGCCTACATCTTCTACAGGATGGCGTACATCGTAACCTCCGGGGCAGCTGGCAGGAACACAATGGAAGTGGCCCCGGGCAAGACCGCCAGGAGAAGCAGCAGGCATGATCAGGACAGCTGATGCAGGAGCTACGGCAGCAGTACGGAAGGCAGGAGCTACTGCAACGGCCAGGAGCGTCACTTCCACAAGGCGACTTTCTTCACCTTCACGCCGACATCTACAGGATGGTGGACATCGTAACCTCCAGGGCAGCTAGGCAGGAACACAATAGAAGCGGCTCCAGGCACAACCACCAGGAGAAGCAGTAGGCATGATCAGGACAGCCGATGCTGGAGCTACGGAAGTGGTTTGGAAGGCAGGAGCTACTGCAACGGTCAGGAACGTCACATGAAGGTCACCAGCAGCGACAGGAACGATCAGGATGGCTGCGGCAGGAGACCAGGAAGAGCAGCCCAGAGACTGTTGTCCAGTTAACAGGAGCGTAGCACAGGGAACAGCAGGAGCAGATGGACCACAGATATGCCAGAGGCATTGCCACAGCATACATGAAGGCCAGCAATGACAGCGATCGATCCACATCGGCGGGAAGAGAGTCAGAACGATCCTAATGTGAAACTATGTCATCCAGCTAGGTATTGTGGTCAATCCCAAAGCAACATTAATGAACAACGGGACTCCTTCATGTGAGATATCCCGAGATATCCAGTAAACTACTGCTGTGTCTGTGATGCTCACTGTCAACCTGAAAGAAAAAGCAAAGATGATTCGAGAGGGAAACTCCTCTTGCTACGAGGGGAACTGCCCTACACAGCAAGAGGAGGTACCCAAGAAGAGGTCGCCCGACCCCCCCCTCGCAGTCTTCGCTTGACGAGCGAGCGAAGAGGGTGAAGGAGAGAGATCTCTACCAAAGGAGAGATAGGAAGAACCTATGGTGAGAGAAAAGGACGGAGAGGAGGCCACCAAGGGCGCCATGGAAGCGTGACTTACAGACGACGCCCGCAACCTCCCACCCACCCCGCAACTCTCTAAGTGCAGGCAGCAAAAACAACACTCAACACAAGTAGGAAGGAAGTAGTCATGCCCTTGTACACGGAGGGTGGAAGCCCAAGAAGGGAAGCGAACTCTTACGTCCCGATCAATGTATGGGAGCGAAGATATTGCGTCCCAATCTAATATTTCTGATTGTACAGGGGAATGCCTTCAGTATCTAAATAAAGGGCTACTGAAGAGAAGCATTACTACTCGGTTACGCTCCTTTAAATAAGCCCTTGGCCATCAAACCCAAGATACAGCACAGGGGAATGACGGCTATGCAAGGTTATCACAAATCGTGAGTTTGCATTAAATATCAAACACATAATATATACACAAAAATACATTAAGATCCCACCAGGATAATAAGAGCTTAACGACAGTCAGGCAAGGAGATCCATAACCACATCTGCAACACATGACGAACAAAAGCAAACTGGAATGTTTACATATGGCTAGGTGGGTATTCCCGCCTACCTAGCGGTGGTTACTACCTAACCACCTTGCTTAAGAGTTTAACGGCCGTTTCCAGCCTATGCTGAATGTAATTCCTAATGTAAAGGACCGACGGTTTGTATATCCTCTTCAGGATGGTGGTCAAATCCCCCATCCAAGAGGGAGCAGCTGGGGCAGCCAGGGCAACAGGAGCAGCAGGAGTGGCCTGGGCAACAGGAACATCCGTGACGGAAGCAATGACAGCAACTGTCGGGTCAGCCAGGGCAGGTGGAACAGAAACAGCAGCCCGGACGTCAGAGACCATGGGAGCAGCAACAGCCGGAACCATCATACGGGGCATGGTGGAGGTCACCATCATAGATGGTATGGCCTGGGATGGTGGAGCCATGGCAAAACCTGGAGGCGGGGGCACGGCATGCTGGGATGCCAGAACAGTTGTCACTTGTGCTCCAATGTGGGTGGTGAGGGTAACTGGCATCTTGGCGAACGCCGCCATGGTCACCGTCGATGTCGTGGCGGTGGCGGCAGCGTGAGTCACCATTGGGACGTTTGCCAGATGGGACACGAGGCCCTGCAGGGATGGAGAGCCTGAGAGACCAAGGGAGTGCCAAGCTGCCTGCAGATCACTCGCTTGATGACCGTGGAGAGATTCAATCACCAAGCTAGAAGAAGGAACAGTCGGGTTTGTGGGGAGAGACTCTTCTCTCTCCAAGGGGAAAATTTCCCCCCCCCGGAGCGAGGAGAGGCCCCCAAGTGGAGGTCCTCCTGATTGTCCGCTGCCCCCCCCCCGCTTCCATGCTTGACGAAGCAAGCGAGGAAGATGGAGAGTTCTCTCCCGAAGGAGAGACAGCCAGAGGGGGAATCTTGCCCGGAGAGAGAAATGAGGAAGGAGGGTTAGCCACTAAAGGTATAGTCAAGGGCCTGTAACCCTCAGACGACGTCTTGGCAGCCTTCCTCCGATATCGTTTCCTCCCTTTAAACTTCACCCACTGCTCAGGCAACCAGGAACAACACTCAGTAGAAGTAGAGTCTCTAAAACATACACACCCCCTGCAAGAGGAACAGATGGCATTGTGAATCATCACCAACATAAAAGCGGAAGCCCCAGCATCTCTTGCAGCCAACCCCAGGACACAAATGCCAGGGGTAGGTGGCCTTGCACACAGGGTTATCTGATTCATGGGTTTGCATAGCTTAGCCTATATAATACAAACACACATATAAACCTAACGTGCCCTAACCTAACCTAGCAGGCGTGTTACTTAGCCGGGGTTGCAGCCAAAAGCTCCCCTATATAAAACTGCGCATGCGAGATAGCATTCCAGGATGGCCAGCATACAAAAACATATCAGCTCTGATGTTACTTACGGAGCGCCTACAGTTTAGGTGGCCAAGGCTGTGGTGTAGGTTCCGACTAAGAAACTGGCGGACGAATACAAATAAGGGAAACTTTTCCTGTAGTGCCAGGTCCTGACCTAACCAGATGTAACCAACCTAACCTAACCTGGCCGGGGGGGCTTTGCCCTCCCTAGTCCCCCCCAAGGAAGTGTGGGGTCGCTGGGTCGCGGAACTATTTACCTTAGCGGAGTTATTGTAGCGCGGGCAGAAGGTGTTATGCGGCCTGGCAACCGAAACTGTAAACTACCCTTACTTACAGATTAATTACAGTCGACCGACAAAATATAGCAGTATATTTTTAATAAGCAACCAAAATATAAGAAAAGTCAATTTCCAAGGTAGGCTAATACCAGATGCGGAGCAACCCCATAGTTCTACCCTAATTTCTGTCTCCCCTACCCTAAAAATCCCAGTATCCCACTAACAGAGAGAGAGAGAGAGAGAGAGAGAGAGAGAGAGAGAGAGAGAGAGAGAGAGAGAGAGAGAGAGGGCTCATATGGACCTACATTAAGTCATTGTATCAAAGGGAATTCAGACTTGGCTAGGTGGAGCGAATGCAGCGCTTGGGGTCATGACTTCTTTAGGCATTTTACAGGCAATGTAACCAAACTAGCCCTAACATTACCTAACCTTAGCTCTGACGTCGTGTCCTAACTTGGCAAGAGGGGGGTTCCGCCCCCTCCAACAAGACCCTCTTGGGTAGCGTAGGTTATACGGTACCTTAGAACTAGGTTATTCTTACCTTTCATTAGATGCAAGATCAGAAAGAAACTCTTTTTGCTGCTGGGCTCATACTAACAAGTATGTTATTGCTCCCATCACCAATTTGTAATTTAACAAACGAAAATGGTATTTCGCACCCAGACACATGGTTAGTTACAAGTCCATGCTTGCGTTTCGGACTTTCAGATGTCTCAGCCTACAATATCGTACCAAAGTTGTCTAAACTATCGTTTTTGTAAAAAAAATATCGTACAGTTATTACTGCGCAATATCGTTGTTTCTCACCAATAATATTGTATTTGAATGACTAATAGGGAAAGGTTAAGCAAAATTCGTGATATATTTCATATTTATTCATGTATTTATTGAATAAAATGAATGTAAAACAAAAACGTTCATTTTCTGTAAGTTACATGAAACTAGAAATAAGTCTATATGGTAACGAAAAGATTGATATTCTGTAACTAAAACATAAAATCTAACGAAAAAGTTATTTCTCTGTAAAGAAAACGAAAAATAAATTAAATAAATGATACTCAGTATTTATTACACTTCTAATTATTCTTGGTCATCATCTGATGCACCGAAGGAAACTGTTGCGCCAACATCAAAGTATCTTTCCCAGAATGGGATACAAATTGGCCGCTGTCATTTTTTGCAACATTTAATTAGATGGGACAAAGGAAGTGCAGTTACTATTTGAAGT
The DNA here is from genome assembly GCF_040412425.1 of Macrobrachium rosenbergii. NCBI lineage: Eukaryota > Metazoa > Arthropoda > Malacostraca > Decapoda > Palaemonidae > Macrobrachium > Macrobrachium rosenbergii. The sequence goes on along the minus strand of NC_089784.1, from coordinate 15,427,964 downwards.
GTTCACACTTCTTTTAACAAGCATAATGTTTTTCACGGTATCAACATTGAGACTATTTCTATTTTTAGTTATTAAAGGTTGTGTGAAAAACACCTATCGCAGTCTGCATTAGCATGTGGAAGAGAGAGACAGTATAATGCAAATTCTGATACTACTTTAATTCTAGGACCTCCATCATGGTCTATAATGCTCTTAACAGGCACCCAAAACTTATCAGGATATCTTTCTTTGATATTCAGTGTTTTTAGTTTCATGTTACTGATATGTTCTGGAAGGTCTTCTATGATGAGCCTTCGCCATTAGTTTTCTAATTGCTGTAAGATTACATCATCTTGACCAGTTATCCTTGGAAGCTTAATTGCAAGTGGTATAAGACTTGGTTCACGTTGCCCTTCAACGCTCAGATCATTGACTGGATCTAACACAAATAGTTTGGTAGGATGTCATCTTCAAAGTCAAACCTCTTCTTAATTTGTTCTACAGCAGTAATCATGAAAGCTCTGCAATTTGTTCGGGATTAAAAAAACTGCTAATGGTAAGAGGGTAAAGAAGACTAAATTTCTCCATTTATTAAATTTTTGGATATAGAAAAAATTTGCAGATTATCGTACATTTCCAATAGATTATGTCACAATTTTGTGAATTATCGCATATCGTACGTATGTACAGAGGGTCAATTATCGTAATTGTACGATAATTAACGCACGTCTGAGAACCCTTGACTAGTAGTAGCAGTAGTAGTATGCGCGGTTTATCAATGAAACGGCTCTCTTACTCGTTTTATTCCTCCCTTGTGTTTGTTTAAGTTTTTGTCTCTATAATATTTTTTTATAAATTCTTTCTTATTTTCAATTTCCACCTTCAGCATATCTGTAAATAAAAGTATATTAGCTATCAATTCCTCTTTATTTTCCTGAAAACGCTATCTGTTTCTAATCTCATTATAAGCTGGGCAGTAGAGCAAGAAATGTTTGTTTTCATTTTTTTTCCTCGCGGCACAAACATTTTTATCTTCCCCTTTTAGCCTGTTGCTATCTTTTAACTCTAGTGTACCTAGTCTAGACCTACTGATCACTGATCAACATTGTTTTTTTCTCTTATGTTTTCTTTATATTTTCTGTAGATTCTTAATGTTGTTTTGTCATTCATTTATCTCTCCCATGCTTTTTTTTCCCAGTTATTTATTATTTCTTTTAGTTGCTTACCTTTAAGTGATTCAGTTTTAATTAAGTTTATGTTTAATTCTTTCAAATACTCTTTCACTTGCAGAATCCACGGGGTTTTCTTGTTTTCACATTGATCCATGGTTATCTCACACAGGAGTCTATTTCCACCACTCTCAAGTGTAGCCTATGTTTCAGGTAGAATAGTTTATTCTTCATACCTCTCGAGTGGCAGGAAGAGGCTCCTATTTCGGATCTTAACGCACATGTGTATCTTGGTGCTTTCAGGATTGTTCTATATACTTGATTGTCTAACTTTTGTAGTTCATTTATGGTTTCCTTGTCAAATTTCATGACTTCCATGGCATACATGAAGGATGGCATTGCTAATCGTTTCCAATATAGTTTTCCTATTTTCATCCTGCTACAGCTTTTACTGATGACTGCATTATATTTGCCATCTGCTTTGCTTTAATTTGTGCCCTTTATATCTGTTCTCTGAAGCAGTCTTTCATGTTGCTGATCGTTACACCCAGGTATTTTACCTGTTTAACTATTTGTATTCCTTCTATTTGCTGCATATTTTCTACATCGTCAATACTATACCAATCATTGAATATTAATATATTGCTTTTGTCTTTGTTTATATTTAGGCCACATTCGTTTGCAATTTCCATAAGGGTTTGTATTGCATTTGTCATTTCTTCAAGCATATGTCCTAGGATTAATCCATCGTCTGCATGTAATAGTGCTGCTGTCTTTATAACTTCATTTCTGAAACCTTTTGTTGTAATTTCTAATTTTTCAATTATCATGTAAGTTATCAGCAGGAAGAACATGTGATTGAACCATTGCACCCCTGCCTTATTCCATTGATTACATTTAGCATTTTTTGTTCTACTGTACATTGTTGAGGCATGGACTTATGTCATTTGTATATATCTTTGCTTCCAGTTCATCAGTAATAGTAGTAGTAGTCATTATACTTGGTGAATTTGCCTGTGAAATGGCTCCCGAGTATGGCTGTGCTGAAATTTCTTTTTGATACCAAATGCTTTTGATAAATTCTTTTATATTTTCATCTGCTGCTCTAAATAGATCTGGTATCAGATTGAGTCAGTTTGTTTCTATCTAAACTAAATCTGCCCCTAATATTAAATAGTTTGGGCACCAAAGTAAGAAATGCTCTAAATCTTCATTCATTTCTACACTTTGCAATATTTGTTTTGCTCACTTTCGAATGTTTTCCTCTTCTTCAGCTCTTAATGTCTTTTTTGTGTTAACTTAGTATGTTTTCTCTTTTGCGCACTTTCTATAATTCCGATAAATATTCAATGTTGACATCTCATATATTTCTCTTTCCTATAGTTTTGTGGCCAAGTTTTTATTATCTCCTTTATTCTTTGCAATTAAGCTGTGCAGACTTACATAGATTTAGGAATAACTCATTCATATATTCCTTTGGTTTTCACAATCTCAAGAGGTTCCCATGTTTTCATACAAGTAGGCTATTCCTGTTGCTGCCCAATGTCCAGTTACTCTTTAATGACCAATTACTAGGCAAAAATTTAAATTATCTTCATTTATAAGCATTTACAGTATCAATGACCTTAAATGATTATGAAAAAGAATGAACATCTTAAAAAGACATTAAGAGACTCACAGAGAAGAGTTTAGACGAGCTTTAAATTTATTGACACCCAGAGAGTAAATGGAGATGGCATATTAGTTCTAAACATGATACCGAGACAAAATCTGGTCATTCTAAAATTTTATATATTGCAAGTTTTATTTTTAAAAATGCTAGAAATGGTGAGTTTTACTATAAGCTTGAGAAAATAGATACCTTTGACTAGATGATGTTTGTGAAAGTAGATGGTAACTCGTGCCTGTTGGTTTGAAGAAATCAAAAGTCCACATCTGGCCTTTCATCCCATTCAAAACCTTACAATACTTAAAGAAACTAAGAGATCCAAGAATTGGCAACCAAGTGAAAGGTGATGTGGGTGTCTGAAAAAGAGTTCCCTGAACTGAAGTATTTGGTATTTGACATAATGCATGTCAAACACTGACTATAAAAGAAGTGGAAAAAGAATAGGCCAAACCTGCAGCGGAATGAAAACTGCATGGTTATCTTTGTCATATCTTATACATACATTTTTTTTATACTGTTCAATTTACTTTTCAGTGATTTCAGAGTTTAACCATCATAAAAGTTGTTTAATGAATTATATGGGATTTGATTTGTACATCCATTGGTATTATCAGGTGAGTTCCTTATCTGAACTTCATGAGCCTGTTTTGAAACATTGAGCCTTCCTAAGGCTACAGATTCCTTCATTCTTCATCCTCTAAATCTCCAAATATAAGCCCTCTGTCCAGTCAATATATTATGAATATACTGTAAATCAGCAACTGCAACCACAGTAGTAAAAGCCAGCAAGGAGACCCTTCTAAATCAGAACCCATGGGTCTCAAACTGGCCAGGAGGTCCTCCTACACAGCTATCCTTCCTGTGAAAGTTGGGCTTCCTGTCTGGATGGGAGGTCCTCCTTATGGGCTGCCTTCCACAAGGGAAGCCTAGGGGCCACCACAAAGCCAAGCTGACTTTCCTTGGTAGATCAGAGCCTCAGTTGGTGTACGACCCTCCTTTGGGCTAAATTCCCTGGGAGCTCAGAAGAGCTGCCATATGATTCTCCATTAACAAGCAGCACTGGAAAATGGCCTCCCAATAGTCCGAGGTCCCCAAATCCATGGGGATGGTAGCCCCATAGGAAACCTTAAAGCCAAGTGGGAAAGCAGCAATGGAGTGGTGTCTTGGGACAGTTAGTAGGTACTAGGCTCACTCAGGGGAAGACAGGACATGAGGAGGTCCTACAGCTTCCCCAGGGAAGGCAGTCCTGGAAGAGAGTTTTAATTACCCTGGGGAAGGGCCTCCCACAGACTCCTGATGGTATAAATGTAATCTCTGACTTTCATATGCTATACGAAGGGCAGAGGCTCCTACTTTTAGAGATTATATGGGAAAGAAGATTTGTTCTAAAGGAATCAGAAGTTTAGAGGATTACTCCATAAGGACTGAGTTCCTGCATTCCAGAGTGAAAATTCTTGATAAAAATGTGAACTTGTAAGATTGTGTTAAAAATGAACATTGTCACACACTGCAGTTTATTTGGAACCTGTAACTGAATTCTTATTGTCTTATAACTTTCCAACAGAAAAAGTTAAATGTTCATTATGATAAGAAATACAATATAAGTAATTCAGTATATTTAAAATAGTTAAAACAAACCTGAAACATCAACAACCATAAAATAAGCATAGAGTACAATCCTTTGACATGATATACCATGTCTAGAATGTACATGAATACAAACAATGCAGCACAAAATTTTAACAACTTCATCTATTGGACTTTTAATCAAATTGCAGCTTATAACCAATCTATAATATCTTATGGATGTGTTATAATAATTCAGGATAAACAAAGCTAACTCAGAGAAAATATATAGATAAAATAAATATGTGTAAAAATAGAAAATCTGCTTGCTGTAAGGGAAGTTGATATAAAGTCTGTTTGTCAAATATCATTGGGAACATATGTCAAAATTAAAATAAAATTGGGATGCCAGCAACTTACTTACACACTGAATTTACAGCTTATGCCATGCTTTGTTATAGGGTAGATGACTATTCACAAATTTTATTATGTCAAAGTAGAAAATCATGTAAACCAGAATGTAAAATTGAAAAGCTTACATGAAATTATAACGGTACAGTACACATTACTGAATGTCTTAAAATTCAACTTAACTTCTATGCAGCAGTCCTACTACTATATATGATACAAGAATGTCCTGTTCCTTAATATGGGTAAAAATTAAGTTAGAAATCAAGTTTAATTGTCAAAATTTTTTTGTCTAAAACAGAAGGCACTTTTTGATTCAAGCATTTCATCCCTACGCAAGTTCTTGCCCACATTTAGTATTTAGTAAAATATTCTGCTATAAAGTGGAATCAATTTTTGACTACAGTAGGCAGTCCCCAGTTAATGGTGGGGGTTCCGTTCCCGGCCAAGTGCTGCTAACTGAAAATCGCCACTATCTGAAAATCTGCAATAATAGCACTAATAACCCGATTAACAGTGCCATTAACCAGATATCAGCACCACTAACTGGAGATCGGCACCGCCATTAAGCAGAGATTGGCACCGCTAACCAGCCAAAAATCCAGTTACTGGCATCTCTAGACAAGTGCTGTAAAACCGGATTGCCGTTAACTGATGCCACTGGTAAGCAGGGACTGCCTACTCCAATAAAGTCACTAAGTTGGGGGTACTCACTAGAATATTTATGCCTGGGAATGTTTTTTTGATAATTCATGTAAAAATGACCTCTAAAGAGTCTAAATTCTACCTAAGAAGCAATTTCTCATTCATATGATACCATAACAATGCTATAATTACAGCGTAATTCTATGGGCACCCCTTGCAAATCTCAGCGTTATATAACATTACCTTCTCATTACTTACTATAAAACAGACAACTATGACAACAAATAAATAAAATCAAAGTAAGGCTAAAGAGAGCAAGTATTTTATTTTGTTACCATATTAATTTGGTGAAATTCAAATGGTTATGTCTTTTACCAAAAACCAATTTAGATATAACAAAGAATTGGAAAGCAATGAAACTAATTCTGGTAGTGTTTGAAAACAACAATATTACAGTAAGTTACTATACCAACCAAGGAATCTGCTACGTACAGTAGTAAATTTGTTTAAAAATTAAAATGGAAAAGGCCCTTTTCCTAAAACAAATATTTAGATTATTAGTTTGTAAAAACATGAAAACTATATAGAACCATAGAAGTGTCCTTAATATAGACAAAATACTGTATTTAACAAAATAAGCCTCATTGTTCTGAGCAGAGTGCGCTGTCTGGTTGAATTCTTCCAAAACTAAAGAGTCTACAGCACAAAAATCCAATAAATGAGGCCACAGAATTTCACTTTTGTCTAGATCTCATTCTTACATTACAGTTCATCTTGATTCCTCTTCTGTTTTCTCTAGGTCATGACCTGTGCTCCCAGGCTCAGCTGGTACAGTCCTTTGTTCAGTTGGTGCATTTTTTAGTTCCTCTGGTGAATTCCTTTGTTCATTTGGTGAACTTCTTGGTTCAACTGGTGTACTTCTTGGTTCTTCTGCTATATTTCTTGATTCACTGGGTACATCTTTTGGTTCAGCTTGTATATTTGTTTCACCCTGTGTATTCCTTAGTTCAGCTGGTGTATTTCCTGATTCAGTTGCTGCATTTCTTGAAAAAAAAAAACATAGGACGTAAACACCATGTGCAAGAGAATTTCTAATGCACTATTTCAATATGAAATATATTGAGCTTAAAAACATTATATTTCAGCCTAATGTATCCATGCACAACCCTACCTCTACCAGATTTCTAAAAAAATTGGAAAGGCTACATTTTTCAAATACAAGGACTAAATCTACACTGAAATGAAAATTCTTTGTATGGTTAAGCTTCTTGATAATTATAAGAATAAGGATAATGCTAATAACAATGCATGTTTCATGGTAGTTTTATGAGTACTGATTGGAGCACTAGAGGCTCATAATCAAGATGAGAGTTATCTTCGATTCTTTCATTTGAAATTTCGAAAGAGGACTCCATTAAATATAACATTTAGGCAGTACAGTAAACCCCCCGTATTCATGTTCTCATGGTTTGCGGACTCACGCATTTGTGGGTTTCTCTGTGGAACATATCTAGCCATCATTCGTGGAAAATTCGCCCATTCGCGGTATTTTTCACTGAGAAATATTCACTAATTACTGTATTTTCATATAATTTTCATGAATAAATGCACTTTTTCTGATAAAACTATTAAAATACTCAAGTATAAGTATTTTTACAGGGTTTTTCTTGGTTTAAGCTATCAAAATGGGCAGTTCTAAGTGTTTTTAGAGGGGTGTTAAGCATTTGCGGATTTGACCTATTCGCGGGGGTATGTGGAATGCATCCCCCGTGAATACGGGGGGGGTTCACTAAACCTTTTCACATGCATGGGATCATAAATTACATTTAAGATGTTACTGTTTGACATTTTAATTTGCATGCAACATACCATAAGTTTTTCAAGGGGAAGATAAGTCTATAGAGCTATATTGCTTTGAATTTTATCTTATCAAGATGATAATTGTCTTTGAAAAAGAGTAAATCTAATTTTAACATGGGTAACCAAGCAGTAAAATAGGAGCCTAGAAATTAGCTTGCAGAAGATGAGTCAAATCACATTGCGGTGGGCAACAAAAAATGGTGTAAGAGAATGAATTTACCTGAAAGTAGTGCAACAACAGATATTGCTTTGGGCAGGGAAATTTACATTACCCAAAAATGTAACATTTTCAATAAATGTTGAAGGAAAGATTATAAGATGTATTCAGCAAGGCTACACCAGCTACATGAATGGCATGAGATAGTGATTCCTGGATAAGCTGCCATTTAGTTCATACTGTATAAGGTACACTCTAACATATTGTAATTAATGATGGCCAACATCTTTCAAAAGTAGGAGATTCCTAGGTGACAGGGATTTTTTTTATGGTAGCACCCCTTTCCCAAGCATTTATATCAGTTTTGAAAATCATCCTTCACCTAGTAACTCAGTATTTATTTTTTTGCATAAATATTTTTCTTAGATGGATTACCCAGAGGTAGTAAATTTGTTAAACTTGGTTCCTTTGCTACTACATAGTTCTGACAGCTTTTGGCATTCCATCAGTACTTATCCCCAAACAGCTCAACATAAATATCTTGAACCAATGCATTATGTTCACTGAGAGAGTGAGCAACAATCTGTACACACATGCCATGCCTCATTCAGGTTGTCATAACCAGATTAAAATGATAATTTCAAAATAAAATTAAGTTTCATATATACTGTACATGCCAAGCAATTACATAGCTATAGTTTCAACTCACACAGCAGCTTTAATTTAAAAAATCATAGCAGTGCTTTGATTGTTCAGTGTAGGTGACAGGGCCCGGCCACTGCCGGGAATACTGGAAACGACTTAGCAGGTATCTTCATTGTGTTTGTGCCCTTATGTCCATCCAAGGGGAGGAGGGCAGGCTCTGATTCTGTAATTGTTTGGTAAGTATGTATGAAACTTAATTTTATTTTATTAAGAAAATACCATTTTCATATACAGTAAACACCCTCGTGTTCGCGGGGAATGCATACCACACCCGCCCCTGTGTATAACTAAAATCCACAAATACTTAAAAACCCCTCTAAATACACTTACAACTGCCTATTTTGATAGTTCAAACACAAAAAACCCTCTAAAAATGCTTATACCTGAGTATTTTAATAGTTTTATCACAAAAAGTGCATTTAGTCATGAAAATGTTATGATAATACAGTAATTAGTGAATATTTCTCAGTGAAAAATGCCACAAATGGGCGAATTTTCCACGAATAATGTGTATATATGTTCCATAGAAAACTCGGCAAATAGGTGAGTCCAAGAATCGTGAGAACGTGAATATGGGGGTTTACTGTAAGTAACTTACCAAGTATTTATATAGCTGAATTCCACATTGAATGGAGGTGGGATACATGGACATATTCTACTCCAAAATGTTAAAGAATGGTAATGACTTTGATATAGAAAAAGCTGCTAGCATTGAAACAATGCTTTTGTTTCCATATCTGGTAAGAAAGCTACTGCAAGTGAAAACTGCTTCTGGTTGGTGCTCATTTTAACCTGTAGTGGCGTGGCAGTTGAGCCGTGGGGCACCTCTGCTTAAGTGGTAGCTTTGTAGTGAAGGATATGACCGATGGCTAGCAAAGCATAAAGAAGTGCCCTTGCCCTAGGCACATTACCAATATACAAAACAACCATACAACACTGTCACCTACACCAAAAAAACCACAAACCATCCACTGAAAATAGTGGGTACTCCAGGTACATTGTACCCCCTGGCTCCCCAGAACTTAACACCTTACTCCAATGCAAAGAGCAGTAGGAGAAATTCCTATGCTTCCTCACCCAATACCATGCCAGTCACCAATAATGGTCCCAAGGTACTGCAATTATAAACATTGTTTTTCAAATAGTGAGACGCAAAGATTGATTTGCATGTCCTGTAGGGAGACTGCATAATATAAGTAAGGAACATATTGTGCCTGAAATAAAGTCCCTTTGGAAGAAGGACAATGCTTCCTTAGTCAGAGGGCAAGACGGGTTCTTAACAGAACACCAGAGGTTAAAGGGTGGCCCTCTGACTTTCTCGGTTCTGTTCAGGTAATTACCTGAAAGCCCTAACAGGACAAAAACTCTCGCTTATTCTTCACAGCTGAGGATGTCTGTTAAGTACTTAATAGAGCAAGAACAGGTTCAGTGTTGGGATGGGTCCTCGTTTTTGGCTAAAAATCTAAGGCAAAAAATAAAACGTGTCTCTTAGTGGAAACCTTCCCCTATCGATAGCTTGGATCTTGCTAATATATTTAACAGTAGTCAAAGGCCACAAGGAAGAGTCTTCCAGGAAAGGTTTCTCAGAGAAGAGGAACATAGGAGTTCAAAAGAGGGACTTGTCAGCCACTTCAACACTACATACTGGTTCCAGGAGACCGGATCTTCCTTCCTTTACTTGCACATATCCAAAGACTCGAAGTCATTAAGATTGGGTTGACGAAAGATCTAGGTTCCTGAGCTTAAAGACTGAGTTAAGCGTAGCTCAATATTCCTTAATGGAGGGGTACGAGATATTCTAGATCTCCTCAGATAAAGGAGGAAATATGCAGATGGGTCACAGATGTCTCAGAAGAATAGATGTGTGTCTGAGACACCAGCTCGGAAAAAGAGCTCACTTAGCCTAGTAGACACTGATAGAAGATTGATGTCAGCATCTTGCAATGGCCCAAACAAATCGAGTGACTAGAATCACTTGGATTTGATCTATCCACAGTAGAAGGTCTCTTGATGTTGACAGTAGATCCTGAGTGGACTCCTCTTGGAGGTCCAAAGCAATTTTCCTCACAGTACCCTGCAGGAAAAGGAGATGGGGTCCAACGGCAAAAAAATAAAGGGTCAACTTCTGTGTCTCTACAACACCTTTAGTTGTAAAGGAGCACCATAATTCCCCCATCTTCAATACTGCCAAGGAGAAAACAGCTGAAAGCTCAACAGATCCATCTCTGGTAGCCTTGTCTGCTCCAGACAGTATTCTTAGCCAGTCCGAGGTAATGTCATTCTTTAACTCCTTGAAATTCTCATTTCCCTTGGTCAGAGCTCTGACTGTCCAGTCCAAGAGACTGAAGATCTCAAACACCTTGAAGAGGTCCTTAACAAGTTGGTCCAGTACGGCTGACAGAAAAATAACTTTCGCTGACAAAAGCTCAGAGCGTCGGGAAGATAGATGAGGCCAGAGAAGTCCCCTTGGGAGGAAGTAACGACTCCCAAAGAAGGAGCTTCCTCAGTGACAAAGGACAAATATCTCCTACGGACTAAGGCGAGAAGGAAGAATGGTGAAGGATGCTTGCCTTGCTCCCTCTTAGCTGAAAGTCAATTATCAACTTCCTTCAGAGCTTTCTTGGACGAAGAAGAGAGCACCACCTTGGATGGAGTTTCTTTGAGAGAAAAAACCATAATTTCAGCTAACGGCTGCTTAATGGGTGCCAAGAATGGCCCATCATGGAGTACAGAGGGGATCTACGTCTGTAAGCAGGAGCTTGGCACTCAGAAGATGGAGACAAGTATTGAAGAACTGTTGCTGGGCTCTTTGAAGCTGAAACCAGGCGCTTGAGAGCTGGTGCCGGGTGCTTGGGAGCTGGGTGCCTGGAAGCTTGTGCCAGGGGCCCGGGAGCTGGTGCTGGGGGCCCGGGAGCTGGCAGCAGGAGCCCGGGAGCTGGCGGCAGGAGCCCAGGAGCTGGCGGCAGGAGCCCGGGAGCTGTAGCTGGATGTTTGGGAGTTGGCGCTGGGCAACCTGGAGCTGAGGGCAGGTTCTGTAGCTGGATGCTAGGGAGATGGCACCAGGAGCTTGAGAGCTGGTGCCAGGTGCTCAGGAGCTGGTGCTGGAAGTCTGGGAGCTTTAGCTGTATGCTTGGAAGCTGGCGCCAGGTACTTGAGAGCACGTCCTGGAAACTTCCTGGTTCCCTAAGAGGGTTCCCCAACCCAGATCCGAGGTGTCTGAGAAGAAGTCTAGATCTGGGCTCAGCAGATTAAGGGACTCCCCTTCCAAAAGTCTTGTTCAGACAGTTACCACTGCAGGTCCAACTTGAACTTCTGAGTTATGGGAAACATGCAGATGTCCTGCTATGTTTCCTGGTCCCAGTTGTCCTTGAGGAAGAACTGCAAAACTTTAAGAAGTTTGCCTAGCTTGACATCAGTCTCAGTGGACGAAAGAGTACCCAGTAGGCCCATCCATTGATGGGCTGAGCAAGATGAAAGGGCTAAAACTAGTGAACCGTCTGGAGGCAGCTGACGATTCTCCTGGCAGACGGAAAAACCCCAAAAGTCTGAGAGTTGAGATTGATCCCCAAACAGAGGATCTCTAGCGACAGGGTCTACTGGGGCTTCTGAAGATGATGAAAATGCCGTATGGAAGCACAGACAGACGAATCTTTGGAGCGGTTGGAGGAATGAGCCCACAGATCTTGCATTGACTTCTTCTGATGGTCAGATGCAATTCCTCAATAGTGTCCCGCAGGAAGAGGTGAAGTTCCAAGGAAGAAATTAGCAGAGCCGATTCTGTGTCTGAGTGACTCTCTTAGTGGTAATGGAGCACCAGAGCTTTCTTTTCTTAAGTACTCCCAAACTGAAAAGAGAGGAAAACTCTATAGAGCCATCTCTAATGGTCTTGTCTGCACAGGACAAGACTCCTAGTCAGTCCAAGGCACCTAATAATGATTGGAAGCTTAGTCTGCATTCCCACTGTCCAGGCAAGGAAGCAAGAAACCTTCAAAAAGCCTTGAAAAAATTCTTAACAAAGTGGTCTAGCTCTGTCAATGAAAAAATATCTTCACTGATGAGAACACAGAGCGTCAAGAAGAGTCAATGAGAACAGAAAAGTCGCCTTGGGAGGCAGCGACTCCCAAAGAAGGAGCTTCCCTGGTGACGACAGAAAAATCTTCTTTGAACTAAGAGAGAGGAAGGAAAGGCGAAAGACGCTTTCCCTTGCCTTCTTCAAAAAGTTCATTATTCCAGCTAAACATCTCTTAATAACAGCCAATGACAGTTTGTCTTGCTCTAAAGGTGATGAATGAAATGGAGAAACATGACTGGCAGCGGGCGCTTGGCGCTAGGAGCGGGCGTGCCATAATAGGTTACCATAATTTCCTACAGAGTTAGCATCAAATGGTGAAAAAGATCTGGTAACACTGCGCTGGTGCTCGGAAAGAGGCGCCATGTCCTATATAGGTACGGCGTAACTACAAGAAATGGAGAAACACGACTGGCAGTGGGTGCGCCATGCTAGGTTAGCATAATTTCATACAGAGTTTAGCATCGAATGGCAAATAAGATCTGGCAACACTGCGCCGGGTGCTCAGAAAGAGGCGCAGTAGTCTGTGTCCCCTACAGCTACAGCATAACTACGAGATGGTCGTGGGCTAGTACTGGCCTTCTTATATTGCCTAACTGGAATTGGATCTGAACGCCGACCACTTGAAGGGTCTTAAGCGGCCTAGAAGAATCCAGGAATTGTTTCCTGTGCCACCTGTCCGTGTTGGAATCGTTGGAAATGGCATCACTGCAGGACCTGTAGTGGCGTGGCAGTTGAGCTAAGGGTCGCCTCTACATAAGTGGCAGCCTTGCAGTGGAGGGTAGGCCTGATCGCTGACATGACATACATAAGTGCCCTTGCCTGCCATTCGTACGATAATTATCGTAAATGTATAATTAAACTGCCTCTGGTACGATACCTTCAACTATCGTACATTTATACGACAATTTGAAGTATCCATATGAAAACTTGGTGCACTCTTAATAAGATGTCTTTTTGATGGCTGCCTGATGGCACTCAGGATTGTGCCACAGGGTCAACTGAGGGAGCGAGTACCTGTGGACAAAACAACATCAGCCTCCCTTGGACTTGGTATGTCTTCTCCCAGGGTTTGGGGAGCAGGACAGTGACACTAGTCCTACTGACACCTGGGACTGTACAACAGGTGCAGTTGAGGGGGCGACTACCCATGGGCAAACCCCACCGACCTCCCTTGGATCTCTGGTATGACTACTCCCAGGTTTAGGGGAGTATGACAGAGACTTTTGTCTAGGAGAATCGGAGGGAACAAGTAGCCACCTCCTCTACTAACACTGCATTGTCACTTGTCACCTTGCAGGAAGTGGCGCCGTCTGAATACGTCTACCATTAACACCTTCAGTAACACACTCAACTCTGCCACTGAATCCACTAATAGGTTAATTTTCTAGACAAACCTAGACTCTAGACTGGCAATTGCATCAGGTACAGAAGCGAGGGAGCCAGGCACAGGAGTAGGTGAATTAAAAGTATGAGGGCTAGTAGCAGTGAAAAATTAGGAAGAGAGGCAGAAGGAAAAAGGAGAGCTATCTTCTAACCTATGTTAGGATGGAATTCTACAGTAGGCTGAGGGAAGCTCATCTCTCGGCTCTACAGGCTACTTTCCTCTTTCTATCCCTCTCTGATTGTCTAGTTGAGATTAAGTGCCTTCTACTCTTGCTAATCACTACATTTAGCACAAGTTTTCTCCCTGCTAAATTTCTGCCCACTACATTTACTGCAAATTGTATGAGAATCATATGAAGATTTGATCAATCTGGTTTGCAACTTTCGCTACAATAGCGAAGCTAGGTGAATCTGAATCAGACATAATAATAACCAAAGAACTAAATAAATGATCTTGAAAGCTATTAAAGCTTGAAGGCTACTCAAATAAATGATAATACTCACTGAAATCCAGCCATACAACCAAAAATCAGTAAACAAAAGCTGTAGCAAACCCCTGATGTTACTCGAGAGCTGGCAGAAACACAATGAAGATATCTGCTAAGTCATTTCCAGTATTTTTGGCAGTGGGCAGGGCCTGTCATCTACACTAAACAATCGAAGTGCTACCACAATTTTTTAAATTAAAGCTGCCGTATGATTTGAAACTATAGCTATGTAATTACTTGGTAAGTTACTTATACGAAATTTGTCTTTAATCTTGGTTCCTTTTCACCACCAACTGTTAGCAGTTTGGTGTTTGAACTTTTGAAGCTTTACCAGCTTTTTGCCATCCATCATTTCTTTGAAATTGCTCATACTGCTTCAACAATATGCAGTGTTTGGCCTTGCTGAGCACATATACAACATCTACACTTATCAAGCTAATGCTTATCCATCATATATATCCAACCATCTAGTGTATCAGAACTTGCTATACAAAACCCTTACTATAATGCCAGCTACAACCTGACTCTATTATTAGCTTCTGTTCACTAGCTACTCCTTTTTCTTGAGCTTGTATAATTTGCATAAATGTCATATCCTTTTGCAAATAAAATCAGTTTTCTTACCTTCCTAATTTAAAGTGGCCTTAATAATCAACTCAATGCTTTTATTGTTAATATTCAAGTTATTTAACTAAGGGCCTCTTGAGGTTTCTCTCTAGTTGGATAATGTACCTTGTCACTGAAGGTTGTATTCCTTTAGAAGTCTGGTTGAATCCCCTTTGAAATTCCTTGGTACCCTTACTCATGGTAATTTATATTGGCCCATAAACATGTGGGTCCCTTAAAGCCCTTTTGACACAAAGAATCTGTGATTATTATTGTTGCTATTATTATTATTAAGTACTTTAAGTATTATTTTCATCATTAGACAGTTTAACCAATACACTGTTAAAGAGCTTTATCCTAACAGGGTTGCCCCAAAGGGTCAGTCTCTAACAAAATTTAAATTTTACCTGGTAAATTGTAGTTCTTCAAAAACTTATTATGCGGATAAACTAAAAAAAAATGAAGATTCTGACAAAACTTTCGAGACTTTGTCATTTGTTGTTGGTTCAATTTGCATATTCATAAAAGATTTGTTTACTATGTTCAGTAGATATATAACCATTAGGTAAATAACATCATCAGCAATTAGAAGCAAAATGGTAAGAATCTGCAAATCAAAACAACTTGGTAGTATACAACAGGGCCTTACATAACCTGGTAGTATACAACAGGGACTTACATAATCTGCTAAAAATTTAATTAATAATGTAGTTATTCGTAGTAGCAAGTATTTCTTGTAATGGATATTATATGGCACACTGCAGATAATCATAAATGATTTTTCAACTATTTCTTCAGGCCCCAGCCACAAGGAGTGCTGTCTTATACCTTTCATTCATTCCCTCAGTCTTTTCCCACCAACCTGACCAACTTTAGCTTTACCTTGCACTAATTTTCTCTCAGTTAAGAACAAATCCTTAAATCAAGCCATGAAAGTCTAATAGTTATGACTCAGTAGTCCCAATAAACTACTGGTTCTTTCAATAATACTACAAAATTCCTGATATGAATATATTTTCATGGAATGATTCCTGAAGCCTTGAAGCTGATCAAAAGCCTCTACAGAACAGAATACCCAGAAGTGAAAAGGAAAAGAGCAAATAAAAGAAATAAATGCCAGTATATCCTGTGGGCATTGTAGTAGCTCAATGGTTTCACCTGGCTTCACAGTATGGTGGTTCCTACTTCAAGCCTCACCCATGGCCTGATAAGTTTCACTGGAAACATGACCTTACCATCTCTGTGAGCCCTTAGGTCTACCTGTTGGTTCATCAGCAGCGCAATGCCTGATTCCTCATGGTACTAGTTAGGGTAGAGAGGGAGCTTTGGTACCAATCATGTGTACAGTACATAAGTTCATTCACTAGAACATTGTATGACAGTGCAATGGCCTGTCCCTTGCCTCTATGGATGCGACCTTTAATCCTTTAAATGTTACTAGTGCAATGAAGGTTTGTTCAGAACCATTATGGAAATATTTGGCTTTCCTAACAACACAGCCCTTCATAAAATAATTTTACACTAAACATGAGAAATTTTAAAGAAACCTACACCTCAGAGCACATGCTGGTACTCTCTGAAGCCACAGTACAATAAAAAATTAGTAGAAAAGTATGAGGGAAAAAGCAACTTTGGAAATTAAAGTTAATTTTCATGTGAAAAAGCTATTAAAAGAACCATACAAGCAAGCAATCTTAAGAGATGAAGCTAAATATGGAAATAATACAGATGATACTAAATGAATGAGATGAATGTGTGGTTTAACAATGCTCCTGGCTCATTTTATTAGAAACTAAGTAAAGGTACAGATGATTCCCCATTACTGACACTCTTGGTTAACAACAATATATCTGTGCATTGGAACCAAGCTATCTAACAGAAGGCTCAACTTTCAGACATGAAACCTGGGTATAACAGGTCTCTGTTCTGTTGTAATTTCAGTCATGATCAAAAGAGAGTACTATATATTTTGAATGGACATATTTTTTTCACTGAATGATAGTTCTCACGCATTATCATGAGTTAATGGTGCAACATATGCTTTTGATATAAGGGTACAAAGAAAACCAATTTATCAAAAGTTTTCAAAATTCAGTATTTGTGGGTGTTAGCCATTTGTTGTACAGCATAACATAGCTAAAATACCTCTCTGATTACTGCTATGAAACTCTTACTTAGTTTCAGCAGGGGGATACATCTCAATCTTGAAAATGCAATCATCCAAAATTTTCAAAACTTGCGTAACCTTGGTGGCCATCTGCACAAAACCAGTATACAGTACACATTCTAATTCCTTGACTGGTTTGTCTTAGCTTCCACAGAGAAGTGGGTTTGCCCTACAGCTTCACTTAGTAAGGGATTCTGAGCTGATGAAACACGGTTTTTCGGCAATACCTTTTTATCAAAGCATCGGATAAAGGTGAAAGTTGGCAAGTGTATATTTTATAACCTTACCTAATTTTTGCAAGTATTATTAATACCTAAGTTTGATAGTTTTGATATTTATAGAGTAAAATGTACTAGAACTAATGAACTTAGGTACTAAATAATACTTGCAAAAATTAGGTATTGTTATAAAATATACACTTGCCAACTTTCACCTTTATCTGATGCTTTGATAAAAAAGTCTTGCCAAAAACCATGTTTCTGCAGCTCTGAATCCCTTAGTTAGTACATTAATATTATATATGATTAATCACACCAAAGTCATACTTCCAGTATAATATAACTGGCTGAAAAGATTTATTCCTAAATTAGAGGTGAAAACTGAAATACGACAGACAAGGAACAGAAGGGTGGGAATAGACCAAAGAGTATGAATACAAAGTAGAAACAGAAAACAATGCAGCCAGGGGGGAAGCTACTAAGACCTTTTAATAGCACTACTGTACAGTAGCCTGTGCAAGGACAGGGCACACTGTACGTGGCATCCACCTATAACTTTCACTTGGGAATGCTATTTCTTTATATAAACCTATTATGTCACGTCTAATTTGTTTACAGTGAGTTTTCATTTTCATTCTTTACTCTTCTCTCAAGACCAGTATTGTTTTAGGGTTAGGTTGGCTGCTATTTAGTAAACAAATTTCGGTTTGTGTTCATATTTAAC
Source organism: Macrobrachium rosenbergii (assembly GCF_040412425.1). Taxonomy (NCBI): domain Eukaryota; kingdom Metazoa; phylum Arthropoda; class Malacostraca; order Decapoda; family Palaemonidae; genus Macrobrachium; species Macrobrachium rosenbergii. The sequence continues at coordinate 15,410,148 of NC_089784.1, read as the reverse complement.
AAATGTGAATTTTCTCGTTTCTAGCTGTGGTACTGTATGTTGCCCTGAAAACCCGTGGAACAAAGCAGGTTTTCTTCAGTCCTTTCATTATAGTAGGCAAGTTTCATTCATTGTGGTGTAAGGGGAGCTAGCTACCATGGGCAGGATAGCCTTGGCTTCATATTCTTACACCTTGCTTACATTTGTAGGTCTTTACATTTCAATTCATTTCATTTGATTACAGAGAGGTGTGTACTTTATGCTGTGTGACTGAAATTTTTCTTTTAACTGTAACAGCCAGTGTACTTTTAATTCATTTTTAATTTTATGTTGTTTGATCAAGTATTTCATCACCATTTCTTGCATAATAGTAACTTTAGTATGTTTTCATGACAAAAATCAATTTAATATTTTATAGCTGTATTGGCTACATTTATATTTTGTTTTTGCAATTTGTGTTCATTTCTTTTGTTCCATCACAATTCTTTTAACATTCCTAATTAGTATTCATGACTTTTCTTGTTTATCAATTCCTACTCTGCTTTTTGTGTACTGTACAATTCCTGCTATTATTATTATTATATTAATAAATACTATGCCACTGAACTATCAATCTCAACTTTTAACGTGCTGGCCTAGCTAGTTTGCTCTCAATACAGTAAATCTTTTTTATTTAATGTAACAACTCCTTAAAAATTTAATGACTGGATGAACTGGAAATGTTGAAGATTCTGACAAAACATCTTTCAAGGATTTGTGTACAAAACTTTGACATTTGTTGTTGGTTGCAAATTGCAGTTTCAAAATCAATGTTTAATTGCTAGTGTTTTTCAGCCTTCTCAAATAGACTCCTATTGGGAGATGACAGATTTTAGATACAATAGTAGTGACACTTTATGAGCAGGGATCCAACATATCTCAAAATTGATATAAGATTCACAAAAATTGTGAAATGAAAAGTTAATGTTGGACATAAGAAATTTCTGGGCAATATTTTTGTAGGGCTTCTAAAGCACTTCTACTATCACTGAAAGTTACCAAAATTTATGGAATCATGCTTTTAAAATTTTAACTGCTGATCATTTTGAAGACAAATCTGTGGTGAAAGCTTAATCATTATGGGGGTGAAGAGAACTGGTACATTTCATTAGCTGATATTCCAGCAAATCCTACTTAAAAAGAAAAAATTTGGAGCTGACAGACTAGGGTATATGAGATAGATAATACAAAACTGTAATGTCATACTTGATACATAAGCCAAGGAAGAAGCTACAGTACCAGAGGAATCTTAGGTTTACATTTATTGACAAAAAAAATCTGTTGGTTCCAGTTGGGAATGGTAGTGATTAATTAAGTCTTTGATTGAATAGATTTGTCGCTTGCTTGGATGGTTATAGTCTCAGTTAAGATTGTGAGGCAATTTACCATTTTTGAATTGTATGGCTTTATTAGATTAAGATTTAAATAAAGTACTCAAATGCAGAATCTGAGCACTCCATTATGAAGTGGATCTATGCTTTTGATCACCATGTCAAATATGAGCGATATATTTAGCTCCAATAGTCTAAAACAGAACAGATACTTCATAAGTGTTGATCTGCCAACTGTCCAAATTGTATGTGATAGCTTTTGTATCAGATTTAAAGCATTTGTACTTTTGACTGTTATGTATGCATGTGTGCTTATCAGTGCATGTGTATCCAAGTATAGGTCCTAAGAATATTTGTTTGTAAGCTTAGTATAATTTTCAGTTCAATCTCATAACTATTCCATTTGATATATTCATGAATCGGGGCTGCTTTTATATCTAATAAAAACTAATGAGTACATGAGTGTCCCAGCAGTTGGTGAAAATAAAATTCATTGTAGTCTATGAGTTAATATCCATTTACTGTTCTTTTTCATACAAGGTTTATAATGTATACAACTGCTCTGTATGTTCTACATTTGTAGCCCTGTAATGGGCTATGCTCTGTGCCAAGGTTATTCCTTGGGATTTACCGACACCTATATTAACATTTATGCTCGGCATCTTGTCTAAGGGGTACAAATGCTCCATATATTAAGTATGATTTTGAATTAAAATGTTCAGCAGCTAGATGGCAATATGCATAAAAGAGATATAAAAGTAAAGGGAAAAATAATGAATGCAGATACAAGACAGGATACTTCATAAAGACTTCAGTACCATCTATAGCATGTCACAGGAAGTACACTGCAAAAATAGTAGCAACCTAAACTGCACAAAAGCCAATCAAAAACTTTTTCTGTACTAAGATTTATCTACTCTTTAGTGGGTAAAACATGTACTGTATTTTGTAGTTTTTCTAAAGGTTGAATGCCTACATCCAACTTTAATCATTGTTCAGAAATAATTAGATTAAAAGCAGAATGGTCATCTTTATTGCAGCAATCAGCTGTTTCCTTTTCTTGACTAATTACACAAAAACAGTGTTCTTGTCTACTAATATTCCTCTATTTTGATTATAATCAGGTGGGTACAATACAGATTCTCTTCTTATCTGGGATTAGATAAGACTGAGTGAAACTTTTGAATATTTCTAAAGAACATGGAGGTAATTTGAAATATCTCTGACTTTAACATTTATCGGATGTTTAAGCATATCAATTACTATAGGGGTATAAATATACTTTTGATATAAAAGACCTTTGTATAAGATTTAGCCTGTAGAGAATAAATGACAATGTCCTAATTACTGTTTACCTCTTCAAATGTCAGCAAATATGCATTAATAGTGATTAGTCTGTAGAATGGATATAATAATGTTGTTTGCAAGTACAAACTGGTTTATTAAACCTTCATGGGCATTTGCAGAATCTTGGGTAGTGAGACTTCAATGTTTCTTGGAGGTTACAAGACGTTTTAGTGCTTAAATGCCCAAAAGTATTCTCTTCCTGATGAAAAATATCAAAATACTGTTAAGCTACTGAGTTTAATAGTGTTTCCATATAAAGTATTTTCTATATAAAATAGGCTTTATCTTTTTATTATAAAAAAACTCTTTGTGGCAACTCATTTTTTGAAGAGCCACTCTAGTCATCACTATCCTGAATATTTGCAACAGCCTTTCCTTTTGAGGGATTAAATTTGCAATGACTTCTCTCATCCCTCCTCTTTCTTGTGCACTTTCTGCCTAAACTCCCATCAGATCCAAGTCTCCATCCTGAAATGTTTTTTTAGCATCTTCGACATTTTCTATTTATTCAATCTTTACATTTTCAAGGAGTTGTAATTTTATTAAAGAAGATCTAATATATTCATTAAAAATAAACCGTTCAGGCCAGTTCTATTAGAGTTAAAGGTAACTCAGTAGTCTGGTTAACCTATTTATTATTAACAATAATTCACTTATTTCAATGACATTCCTAATTATGGTATTTACTTTAATCAAAGCTTGTTACTTTCCCAGCAGAGTTATTTTTCTTATGTGTGGTACAGTCTGAGATGAAAATATCTTCCAAAAATTACTTCTGGACCAATTAATTTCAGAAGTGCCATTGAAATGCCAAAAATATAGGACTTCCGATGACAAAACCACAACATTCACAACAGTTTCATTAAAGCACATATTTTTTAATGACATGCATGTAAGAGGGCCTACTCACCTATTACTAATAATTTCCTTAAAAAGAACCATCATAGTATGAACTCTGACAGCACAGAAAAAAAAAACAGATATCTGATTTTAGCAAGGAATATGACAAAATTTTAATTAACTTGTATTTTTCATAGATAAATCTTCTGGCACCAGCTGGAAACCAGTTTAAAAACAATAAAAAATTGTATATGCAAGGAATCTGTGGCAACTGGTATCTGATACGCAGATGAGGTGGAAGCAGGTCAGAGACCCACCTGGAACCTCATGACACATTCAGGATTTCTTCCAACCCAGGATAAGACACAAAAGGGGTGGCTACAGGTAGGCAGTCAATGTTAAGACCTCAGGTTTGTTAGCAATGGAAAATACAAAGTAATTAAAAAATTGTTATTTGTTCATATGCGGAACAAACCTTCGGTCTTAACATTAGGATAGACTCATACTTGGTGGGAGGTATGAGAATCCTGAACCAACTGGAGGTTCAGCACACCTGATCACTCTTCCTAGAAATTAGAGTTATAAGGAAGAGGACCTAAGCCTCTGAGTTGTTAGATAAGTGGGTATCTAACACCCTAATCCTTGAAGGAGAACACCTTGTAGGCCTTGGAACAACTGGACTTCTAACGGGGGGCGGGGGGGGGGGAGGTCCACCATTTTCAACTTCTGAATCGGAGCCTTATCATCTTTCTGCCGAACTTGCACAGAATATGGAGAAGAATGAACGACTGAAGCCAACTTCTGAGGGGTTGCAGAGCGATGAACACCATCCACAGGAACATGGACGCAACTATGTCCGCATACGTGAATTGGAGACACGCCTGTGGGAAGAAGCTGGCGAAAGAGTCCTTGGCTTCTCCAACAGCAAAGCGACAAAGTCTTCAATCCTTCAACGTCTAACTCAAGCATGAGCAGGAGGAGACGACGGAGATAATGAAGAGGATGAAGAGGACAAAGAAGAAGATGGCAGCCTACACCTTTTCTTGACAGAAGAATTGCCATACCTCTCTCGAAAAACAGAGTCCAGCCTGTCCACCACAGTCTGTACAAATGCCTCCGAAGGATCGCCAACTGCAGAAGATGACATCATGGGAGAAATTGGAGGAAATGTCACGGATGCTGTCGTCACAAGGAGAGATGACGCAAGGAGTGACGTCACGGGAGCAGGAGTCTAACTCAGGGCTGATGGAAATGCTGCCGGGCAAGATGACCCAGGATGATGTGTAGTTAGTAACGAAGGTGTCCCACTAGGTGGCATCACACGAGAACCAAAGAAGTGGAGGCCGGGAGGTGGGGGAACTTCCAGAGTGAAGAGAAGAAATGCAACAACAGGCCATCCAGAGAGGGTACACCAGTTAGGCCTAATGGAGGTCTATCTCAGAAGCCAGGAAGTGGGAACATGGAAACCCTCAAACACTGGGACACATGCATCGGCCCTCACAGGGCTTCTTAGGTTGAATAGTGGAAAGCACAACAACACCACGAAACACACAGACACCCAAAAACACAAGACAATCAGCAGGAAAGTATCACAGGCTTAGGACAAAAAACAGCTAAGGGAAAGGAGAGCAAAGGTGAATGTCCACTCCAAGACGGCTGAAGAAGGCTGAATGTGTCACGAGGTTCTAGCTAGGTCTCTGACCTGCTTCCACCTCATCTGTGCATCAGATGCCAGATGCCACAGATTCTTTGCATTTACAGTTTTTTTTTTTTTTAAAATGGTTTCCAGCTGGTGCCAGAAGATTTATCCTAATGTTAAGACCGAAGGTTAGTTCTGCGTATGAACAACTAGTTTCTGTACCAAAAGGACTGTAAAGCTGAAGGTTGAAAAAGAAAAGTTGAGAAAATTGTAGTGTTTATGCTGTATTAGGAAAAGTACCTTTTGATTATTTACAGACTTAAGTTAGAGACTTACATTTTTAGTGGTAAAATCTTGCTTTTAAAGGTGAATTTACAAAAATATTGTTTTAAGTCTTCAGTCGATGTTAGGTTTAGGTAAGTTTGAAGGCAGTCAACTATAAAGTGATACAATGTTATTTATAATATTACTACTGTGTGAGTTTTAGAAACTGCTAATACAGTATTTATTGTATATATATATATATATCATCCAACAGTTTGCAAGACAATTCTTAGAGAAACAGAAATAACTTCATGAAAATTATAACTGTATCAGCTCAATTGCAAAGGTTCTGGTCCAATTTGTCAAGCAATCTTGTTGTAGTCCTTCAAAATATGCCCAAAACCCTGGAAAACAAAACCAAATTTTAAGTTCACAGATCTTTTATTGAACAGAGAATACTGTAATAGTGAAGTGTCCCCAGAACTTTTACTGTCATGTTATAACAGAATATGTCTGTATTAAAAATTCAAAAGAACTGTGTACATTTGGATTTGTTTCTCTGTTCTCTGTAGGTGAAGAAAATCAACAGAATTATTTGAAATAAAGACAGAATTAGAAGTACAGTTTAAGGTACAAATTTAAAGATTTTCTAAACTACATGGAAACAGAAACTACCGAATAAAAACCATAATTAAGGACACTAAAATATACATGGTTAATATGAGACAGCTAAACATTGCTACATTAGCAAAGATGGTTCTCTTAAAAAAATATACACAAAATTTTAAGTTATAGATAAGCTTATCATTAAAAACAGTCCTGTGCATAGTAATTACGACTAAAATGTCCCATAACATGATCCCTACTGTTGCACCTTTTCCTTTAAAAGCACCAAGATGCTTACTCCTGATTTTTCTTCAAGTTCTTCACAATGAGGCAATTGAATAGGTACATACAATATTTGAACACCCATGTTGAGATGAAATTCTGCACGAAGTGAGTCTGAAAAAAGAAAAATAGCATTATAGTACCACTTTCACATGAGAAAAGATCCTAATTTCCAAATACCATGAAAGCTCAACTGAGAACTCTGTGATTTAAGAAATGTCTGATTCAGCATGTGAAACTTGCCGTTTGATATGAGGTCACAAAAAAAAACTTAATTCAAGACACTGTATTCAAGTGTAAAGTAGAGAATGCTTGTGGCAGGGAATTTGCATATGTACTTGTTTTTATGGTACTTGCCTGCTTTCCAGAACTACTTGCTGGAATTTCTTGATATCAATACTAATACTTGCTAAAACTTATCAATGCTTCTCTGTAAGTTCCTACACCTATTCTTGTGTAAGGGACATAATACCATAAACAGAGTTCAAAGCAGATGGGAGATAGGGAACTCCTACAAATGCATGTACATACATAAATTTCATGAAAACCCAGAAATTTTTATTACAGGAGAATATTTTCCTTATGCATACAAATTTAAACAGTGATCTGGCAAGGTTTGGTATCCACAGATGCAAGTGCAAAATTATTATAGAACAGCTTTTACTACATAGCTATAGTACAAAAATGTATATGCAGGACTCAAGAAAGAAGGAATTTAATTTTACAAAGTTTGCAAATTTAGCATGGAAGACAATTTATACTTTACATGTTCTATTGAAAATACACGGCTAAAATTGTTCCAAATCACATTACATAGATTACCATCAGTAACCATCCGAGTACAATACCAATTAAAATGTCTAAATATCTGTATGTGTAATTTCAGAATTTATGTTAAAGAACATTAAATGGAAATACAGTACTTAACAATTCTATAACTTTTGGGTGAGAGAATTTTATTACTCACTTCAAAACATTAAATTATAAATTAACAAAAACTTATCTAAAACTTACCTGAATACCATGAACCCAATAGCCACTTGTTCGAGCAGTATACCCCAAAGTACTGAGTGAATGAGTCACAAAAGTTCTTGCTGTTGGTATCAAAATACCTAGAAAATAAAAAAGTGCAGTCCTGTAAAATTTTAAAAGAATAACCAACCCTGCAAAACAGAAAATAATTATAAGTATAACCACCCAAATACAATGAAACACACCTACAAAGTTCCTACTACAGATACAACCCTACTTATGAACAAGTTACATTCTGAATGGCCGTTCATATCTTGAGTTGTTTGTAAGTTGGTTTTAATATATAGTGCATAATTTTTGTAGATGTTTACATTCCCAAGTTAACTCAGAGTCAAAGATTATACTATTTTCACTGTATTTTTACATCATGCAGTATTATAAAGAATTACTTTGGATGTTAGAAAGGCAAAAATTAGAGAATAAAATTTAGATTCATGCAACATTCAAAATTTAGTATTTTTCCCATGCCCTGAAACTTATGAACTTGAAAGAGTTTCGCAGGAACAGTGTCCGATATTGGAAGTTCATAAAGTAAACAATGCACACTGCCATCTACTGACAAAAATGCATACTAAATATAAGAAATGGAATATAAAAAAATGGGAATTCATCACAGACCTAGTTAAATCAGGAAGATAAAAATAAATAGGAATATGTTACGAACATGAACAAGTATTCTTGTTATTTTAAGTAGAATATATTGTAGTTAATCATGAGACTATTTGGGATAATCAGGGAAGGAGTTAAAGGAACAGGTTCTTCTTCCTTGTGTTCTTCTGTTCTTCGCAAAAGTTCTTACAAGCAGAATAGGTGCTTGGAACAAAATTTGAACTTGTGAGCCTGTCTGTTCAGAGCTATGAATGTTCGTAACCTGAATGTTCGTAAGTAGGGTGGAGTCCGTATAACCTTCAGATATAGACCCAAGTCCGAGCATAATACCTTTCCTATTTACAGGAGCAAATAAATTTTACCAAAAGTGATAAATTCCTCAAGAATTAACCAAAATTAATCAGTATTAATATATAGGACTCTAGAACTCAAACCCAGGAACAAATTCCAGGGGTTCAAGAGTCCCCTCACTATGTCAAGGTGATCCCAAGTGTGAAAATTTAAGTTTACCATATATAGTCTTATACCGTGACTTTGACTTTCCGAAAACTAATTTTTTACCTATTTTAGGGGGGAGGGACCATACATGGATTAGATATAAAAAATATGTGACAGAGAGAGAGAGAGAGAGAGAGAGAGAGAGAGAGAGAGAGAGAGAGAGAGAGAGAGAGAGAGAAACTATTGGCTGTTTTTCAAATCAGTACCTGCTGTTCATTCCAGTGTTTTGAGTGAAACAGCAATGGGTGTTAATTTAAATTCCTACACAAGCCCCAAGTTTGGTAAGCCTGGCTGAATTTGGAATATAGAATTTAGGCCAAAGGTCAAGTGCTGGGACCTATGAGGTCATTCAGCACTGAAGGGGAAATTGACAGTAAGGTCTGAAAGGTGTAACAGGAGGAAAACCTCACAGTTGCACTATGAAACAATTGTTAGAGAGGGTTGGAAGTCCGATGGAAGAAAGAGAATATCAATTGAGGTACAGTAAAAGGAATGAAGGAGATTGCAGTTAGCGGCCAAAGGGACACTGCAAAAAACCTTGTTATGCCTACAGTGAACCATGTGAGGTCCACTGACAGCACTACCTACATATGGGGAGCCTGGTTGAATGTAGGATGATTAGCATTTAATCTACTGAACTTCTGCTTCTGGGGCTATTAATTAGTCAATAGCTAACTTGCATATAATATACACTATCAGTGAAATCTACTGAAACTAAGACAGGTATCGTAGCCTAGTATAATCTACTGAAAAAGAAGCTTGCACATTAAGCATAGCCTCATTTAATCTACTGAAAATGCATTTCTCAGTACATATTATATGTGATGATATCATGTTTTCAGACGAAATCTTACGCATCACATGATACACAAGTATATATGCAAATTACGTTCTTTTTGAAGCCATATATTTTTTAATTTTACAGAAAGGTTTTGGTGGAAATGGAGCAAGCTTCAGTTCTGAAATCCAAAAAAAATACAAAAACCAAAAAACAGCTGGCCACATGGGATTTGGATGAGGGATTGTGAACCTGTATAATCAAAAGGCCTGGGTCCATGCCATCTAATTCATACAGGTAGAATAGCTTACCCTTCAAGAGAATATTAAATTTTCATATGCTTGATCATAAGTTTTTAAATTATCTTCATTTAGATGTGAGAGTCTGGTATTTGCCTCTCAACATCACCACCACTATTGAAACTGTTTAATCAGATGAATTATGCACATGAAGGCAAACTATTTCTGGAATACCTGTTACTTCAATCATTCAATTCAGCAAATACCATTTCAAAGACATAAAATCTTACAAGGACGAGTTGAATGAAGCAAGAAAGGTCTAAAAACTCTGCAACACTACTGTTAAATTACTGAAAAGGCTTGCCTACATGATTTCCATAGCACACATTAAAAGCAATAGTAACAATTTTTTACAGTGTCAGTTTGTGCAAAAAAATTTACATTATCCCTAGACAGCTTACAGTACAGATCAAATGTGAAATTTACAACATGGAAAAAAAATTCAAGACTGTTAACTTACTTGGTCTGTGAATTAAATCCGACATACTAGTCATATTAGTTGACACATAACCTGGATTTACAGTTTGCACAGTGATCCCAGTTCCACGGCACTCCCATTCCAAAGCTTGGGAAAAATAGTCCACAAATGTCTGAAAAGTAGTAAAAAAAAAAAATAAAAAACTATTTTCAAAAAAGTAATTAAAGTAACACTTATAAGAGTAATCGGTGAACTTGTTAAATTACTCAATAAAAATAGCAGTGATAATAATGTCCACATCATAAAACGAGCTTAACATATTTTTTGCCACATGAAAAACTTCTAGCTTACATATTACCGAGTCCATAATTACTGTAAACATGCAATAGTTTTACAATTTCTTGGTAATGAATGTCACTGTCATCAATTAATTTTCTGTCAATTTTCAATTTATTTTTACGTCTTCCTACTGGTATTCCTATCTGGTTCAGAGCTTTGCCTAATTTTTTCTCAGCTATTCTCTGGCCCTTCAAAATGGTTGTAATGAGTAGTTTCATCTCCACTAGTTTGCTACCTGCTCCTAAACTCTTATCACGTGGCATCATCATCTCAAGTTCATTTTCATGCTCAAGGCAACTCCTCTAAATTACTTCCTTATTTGTAATACTATCTTTCAAAATGCTCCAACATTAGATCTTGCCATTTTGTACCTTACCTGTGTCAAATCTCCACTTCCTTGTAAGCACCCATTTCTCTACTGTATACAGAGTAGTTCCTATATTATCTGCTTTTACCTCAGTTTCATCTTAACCAGAACAATATTATCCGAGGTCCCCAGTATACTAAAATACACATTTATAAAAAATATATATATATTTCATAAAAATGTAAAAAAACCCATCCTGGATGGTTGTAAATGTTGTGCTAGCAAAAAGAAGAACTGGTAACACTGCTTACAGTCATACACAGGCTGAGCTAGGGTTATTGTTGGGGTGGTAGGGCAATGAAAATGTTTTGGGGGGGTTGGGAGGTGAGTGGGGAGAGGTAGGCAGGTGTTTAAGTTACTGAGAGCTTTCGTGACTGTTATTAACTTAAAACCACTATGTCACTTGACATGTCATCAAACATTGCTTTGTTTATCACTTTTATTTGGCTGAGACATACTTCATCAGTACAATAATGTATGGTAAAAGATGAGTGGGTAGAACACTCATGAGTTTTGTAAACTTCTGCGTTACTGACAACAACACAGATGCCTGATAGTTATGTGTCATGAAAGCATCCTAAGAATCTCCTTCCCTAATGGCAACATTCAAAAAGTACCACTGCACTTAGCAGCAAAGTGCACTTCATTCCTTTATCCAGCTGTGCATCAGTTCCTTGCTGTTCATGTTGAGAACAGTTTGTGTGTGCTTGTGCGGTGCAATGTTTTCATCTAAACGTGGCTTTTGTTGCAGTTCCTGCAACATTGCAGGTGCTCAGCTCACCTGAGACGACACAATGCAGGTGAGCAAGAGAAGACAAAGTACCACCAGGCACCACAGAAAATAGGAAGCGCAGGAGGAAGGGGGAGAGAAGTGCCAGCAACACCTGACACCACTGCCTCACACAAAACGATCTCAACAGACCTAATACTATCCCCAAATGTTAAAGCTTTGAACAGTCACTTAGCTAGAAGTGCATCCAGATTAGAATCAACTGAGGATCCTGTAACAATGAAAGAACTAGAAAGGGAAACATTAGCAGAGGGAGAAAGAAGGGCCTCCTCGACAGCCAAAGAAAACTTTAGTAAAGACTGAACAAGTGCACTACACAGAGAAAGGCAAATGGCAGACAAGGATTTAGATCAAAGATTAGCATACATGAGGCTGATTCAACAATCATTTGAGTTAACATACCATGAAAATTAAAACACCCAACTACAGACATTTTTTAATAACTCTCTTTACCTATACTATTAATCCTGGCAGTGCTAAGCATCACTGCTAGATGCATATGACTGTGAAGTCTAAATGGTGCTAAGATTTGCGATCTCCAACAATGATCCTCTGGCGATCACACTAACTGCTGCAAGGCAGTTCTGATTTTGGGCTGCAAACAGAGGGCACCGACATCTTACCTCTCAAAGGGAAACATGAAAAATATCGCACACTATGGAAGGACATCGAACGGTTCCCTGTAATCCATTTAACATTTAACTGACTAAAATAAGGTTCAAATCCTGAAGTAATGTCTTGAAATACTTATCTGTAAAAAATCGGGAGAGGAAGGCAGAGGTAAGAAGTTTCTGGTCTACTAAAAGAGTGACAGTGATAATAGCTGGAGACCGAGTACATACAGACAAATGGCAAAGGTACCTGAGAAGAAGGAAAAAGGGCAGATTATGTCCTGACTTAGCCATTTGCTTCTCAAACGGTCTGCTTTCAATCTCTAATATGACTAAGAAACTAAAGCATAAAGTTCTTCAACCAGTCTCTACATCCCTCTATATTCAAGATCACACTAGACCCCTGCAGCTGGCACATACAGTGTGTCTATCTAGTTCAAAATTAAACATCCTGTTAACTAAGTAATGATCTACAGAGCCTGATGTTCTTGCTTTGCTTCCCCTGGAAGACATCCTAAAGAACAAAGACACATACAGTATATAATACCGTGAAAACAGCTATCAATCAAACCAGTGAAATACTGACAACCACTCATAGCTGCAGCAAGAAGAATTCTGACAAGCGCTAAACCATTCAAAATACACCTGGTGGCATATACAGGTGAACTAGACAGTCAACCAGGTCAGCCAAACAATCTTCTTCTATTTGAATACCAACTCCCTGCCAGCACGAAGACATAACTATCTTTTACAGTAGGTAAGATTCATCCCAAATAAATGATACTGGAAATGCTGTAATCCACAAAAACTGAAAAATACCTTAGAGGCAGCATAAATTCCCATAAGAGGAATAGGGCCTGAAGCAGCAATAGATGCAATATTAATGATGGCTCCCTTTCCTCTGGAAATCATTGAAGGAAGAACCAACTTGGTCATTGCAGGGACAGAGGCTACATTAACATTTACATGACTCCAGATTTCGCGGTCTGCTACATAGCGAAAGTCCATTGGGTTTGGAAGCATGACACCCACATTGTTTACTGGAAAATACAAAAAATATAAATACATAATTTAAGATTTAATTTTTAAATACTTACCTCTCCATCATATAGCTTTTACTTCCACGCCAGTGGTAGTTCGACAGATTGAAACAAAACAAAAATGGGAACACAATGTTTTCTATGAATATCTGTCTTCTATCCATCTACTTTCCACACTTCCAACCAGGGGACCGATCAGTCTACTACAGTACTGTCCACTTTGATGTGGGGAGGTAGGGAGGACAATTTATGTAATGGAGAGGTACGTATTTAAAAAATATATCTTAAATTACGTATATTTTTTAAATGAACCTTACCTCTCCATATAGCTACTTCCCACATTTGAAAAAGGAGGTGGGCAAAGTGGAAATCTGCCAACCCTTTAAAAGCTACTTGGTAACAAAATATTTTGTACAAAAGTGTTTGTTTTAACCAGTGAATTCAATTGATAGGCTAATAATGCCGCCTTAGGAGGATTGTCACTCAGGTACGAAATCCTCATGATGAAGATAGCTAAGATCTCTTTGGAGGGTGGTGCCCTTCAGCAGGAGGAGGGGTAGGGTTACTGTGCCAAAACCCTCCAGAGCCAATGATGCATAACTAACGAGTACATATGTACGAAAAGGTATATACTACTACTACTCAACACTGAGTACCCCCAAGCTTCCCAAAAAAAAATGCTATCTATTGATTCAAGAAATAATATGCCCTGCACAAACCATAGGAGTTAATGCTCTGCAATAATCGTATTTAATCTCCACACCATAAAGATAAACCAAAGCAAATACAAGATTACCATGCCATTGGGTGACTCAGTATCTTATCCAAGATACGTTTTCAAATTCAAAAGTTGTAGCCATTGCTCAAATGTCCAGTGGCTTACCTTCCATTAAGGATAGAAATAGCATGAAAGTCCTTAACTAAAGACCTAATGAAAAGGACATTACATTTGTACTCTTTGGAAGCTCCAGTTTCCATACCACTGAAGACAGAACCTTTACATCAGGTTTAATCCTTTTAGTGCAATTCCAACAATCCCTACAGACAGTACTGGACCCCCAATGGGTCAAGTTCCTCAAGCCCTAGTGACTCCAGGCTACGTAAAGATACTGTTGTAAGCAAGGGCCTAGCTCAAAATTATACTTACCCCAAAATAAGGCAAAGATAATTGCCTTGTTTTTAGCAAAGCCTTTCTTATACAACTAAGATTGTGGGTCTCACACTCTTTAGCTCTGTCTAAGGTTACTGTGAAGTTTCCATGGAAACTTCTTTACAAGGAGCTTGTTCTAAATGGTTCAAAGGTCAACAAAATGAAATGAAGAACCGCATACAGATTCCAAGGTCAAGTATGTAGCAGAGACTTGGGAAACCCCAAACCTTGAAAAACATCTAGATGTCATTATCCTCAGACAAACCTATGGACAAAGCCAACATGGCTCTTTAGCCTTAAAGACTGCTACAAAGTTGTTTCCGCAACAACCAAAAACCTAACCATGTTGATAGAGGTATCGGTGCTGGAAAAAAACCCTTATAAGGGACCAAGACTTATACCCTGACCATTGGTGTTGGCAGAATTGATTATTACATTCTCCCAGCACTGATAATGGCATTACTGCGAGATCTCTCCTTAAGCTCACCAGAACCATGGACCATACCACGCAATAATCTGTAGCTTGTGGGATCGTGATGAAATCTTTCATCTCTCAGTTGCTTGAGTCCACCAATGAGAGAAACTGGAAACCCAGCCTTCTCTGGTCATCTGGGGTAATCAATGCCAAGAGACAACTTACAAAGTCACCCTAATACAGGCAGTCCCCGGTTATCAGCGAGGGTTCAGTTTCGACGGCATGATGATATGCGAAAATTGCCAATAACTCAAAATAGACGATTTTCAGCACCTCTGTTAGGTATGTATTGGCGCCAATAAGTGTAAATTGGTGCATATCGGCGCTGAAAATCGCTGATTTTCATCACTAGACAAGCGCTGTAAAACCGGATCGCCGATAACTGGGGATTGCCTGCACATTGACGACTTCCTGAAACCTAGCTTAGTGTCCCTGCCCAGACTAGAAGACATTCCACTGGTGAACAAAAATTTGGCAAAAAGACAACTCCCCTCCATAACAAGGGATGCCCACAGCCCACTGTCTACAGTCAACCTCTAGATGTTGAGTCCTTTCCATTGCTATTACTTATCTCAATGACTAAGTACATCCACTAAATTTTTCTTAATGAAATATTACCTCCAGCAAGGTAATAACTCAGGATGAGGTTGTGTGTGTTAATGTGACCAACTAACAGAAAAGAGGGCAGAGCATTTAGACATAGTAGCGTTTGCTCCTCCTTAAACATAAAATGATTAATATCGTCTCTAACACGCTTACTCTGAGTACACTCTAATTGCCCTATATGGCATAAAAGTGCCAAAACCATTACAATACCTTTAAATAAGGTCCAAGCTGAATTTAACAACCTAGATAAGGGAAAAAGCCTCAAAATAGATACTTTGCTCTCAACCTAGGTCAGGACCAAAAGACTAGTATCCAGCATTCCACAACACTTGTAATTCTCTTACCATATCACAGGTCCTATGGAATACCATGAGAGGGTTTAATTACTTCAAGAGGCTTTTACTTACGACTCAAACAGCTTAGGAGGCAAAAACTATACCCATCAAGGTTCCCAAAAAGTTATGGTGTACCAGGCACCTTAATTACACCCAACCTAAAGACCTCCTGTGGTCCAGGTTGTAAGCAATGTCTAGTATAGCATTACCTATAACACAGGAAGACAAAGACCTAAAAACTCTAATCGCTGGAAATGACAGCATTTAGAGTAACTAGGAAACTACGAATTTAATGAAGTTGTCTATAGAGGTGCATGCTCAGGAAATACCTGCAGCCCCACTCCAGAAGAGAAAAGCTAACCACTGCCTCTGAAAACATTAATACTAGTTGAACCTCTTGCCAACTTGAGGATAGAGCCTCAGTCCACACCAGACAAACCTCACTCTAGCACAAGATGGTTGTGGTATCAACGTGAACATCAGAATCATGTGGAAGCTTAGAAAACTTTAGCAAGTGGAAGTTTTAGAAGAACTTTACTAAGAATGAGTTCTAAGGAAATATATTAAAGAGGTGATAAAACCCAAAATCAATCCTTCCTAAGACACCAAGGTACTATAAGAACATCCTATATTCCTTGGACCCTCTAAACATGATAAGTATCTCTCCTCCAATCATAAAATGAGAGATGTAAGGTTTCATAACCAACTAATATTGCTGAAAATGCCCACCAAATCAGTCAGAAGACCTGTAAGTGGAAGTTAAATATTGGTGACTTTCTGATCCAAGTCATGAATATTACTATATTAAAATTTACCAGTTCTTATAGAAACTGACATAGTTTAAAATTCTGAGCCATTTTGTAGGCAGAATACTATTCCTCTTGTTTAGTTGGTCCCTTAGCACACTGTTCCTATCCAGAACAACCCAAGGAAAACCTACAAACTTCCCTGCTTCTGTCCAAAGAAAGGTCTTTCCTATTCTGAGTAAAAGGAATAAACAATAATGACATGACTATTTAGTTGGATAAAAAATATTTAATGATGTCATAAGTATTTAGAGTACATAATGTATAAATATAAACCTAAACATTATGTATATATACCTACATGCGTGTATCAATATATATACCTAAAGAAGGGAATATGGTTTGTCTGATAACATTGCTATTTGTGCTCTACTCTACATACACACTGCTTGAAGTTCCTCTAATTGCTAAAAACTTGGGATTATAGGTGTAACAGACCTCCTCCAATACTGGTTAAACTCCCAAAATTCTAGATTTTCCCAGACCTACACTGAGGCATCTAAAGGACTGGATCCTTCTTCCCATGAGGGTTTAAACTAACATCAAATCTGATAAGAGACCATCTGTTGACCTTGTCCAGGTAACAGGAAAGAACCCAAACCTGATTCTTGCCAAGTCAAAAAACTTTCCCAAATTCATATGACCTTAATGAGAAGACATCTGCTTTGCTAAAAAAAAAAAAAAAAAAAAAAAAAAAATCCTATAAGGACTGCAAACCTCTTAGAAGTGATCAGTGGCGATAAATGCCAAATAGAGATGGAAAACCAGAAAACCTTGAACAGTGAGAATAACTGTAACTCCAAATCAAACGTAGGGACTAGTCCTTCTCCTATCCCCATACTTGTCAAGAGGCCCTTAGATTATGAAGTACTGTAGTTCTCTTTCTCCAATATATGGCGGCAAGAAAGAAAAATCTTGGGAGAGACTCCCTTTACATGAACTGCATTAAAGCCTTGAACATACACAAGCCACCTAATGAAATACAGTTCAAATGAAGGTTCTATTTCCACAAAATCATACCTTAACCTCTCCTTACAGAAAGTAATTAACCTCTTCAAAAAAGAAATTGTGACCACTTATACACTGGTTGTATATCAAACACCTGATTCATCAATCAACAGAAGCACAAGCAATTGCCCTCCCACCACAGAAAAGGCAGGATAAGTCTTAGCTACCAAAAATACACCAGAGAGATTGGGGCAGACTACCACGCTTGATGGTGGAAGAGCAACAGTTGATTGTACTGAACTAATTCCTGATAGCTTTCACCGAGGGTTAAAAACCCCTCTTTGATTACCGCCGACAAAACCACTTGCTCCAACTCAAAAGGAAGATTGATTTGGTTGGAACCTGTTGGCTCAACCAAATGTTTGAAATTCTGATCCGGAAAATCTTGCAATAATGAGAACGTTCCTAAACCACAAAGGAATAGGAAAAAACGAAACGTAACCAACTGTTACTGAAAGAAACTCTCGCAACTGGAAAAGGAGTCAAAATCCCTGAAACACAACATTGAGACTACTATCGGCAACTACCTGCCTACTTAAATGGAAGCTGAAACGACAGCGCATGCCGAGATTCTCTACAGGCAGGTGATAGTCGAGCAGGAGACACGTGCACAAGCAATAGGAGCATACAAGATAAGAGAGCAATCAGTAGATGTGCAAGCAAAAAGCACATAAGTGATAGATGTACAGGCAATAGGGGCACAGGTATGTGAGTGCAAACTAAAGCACAGGCAATAAGAGAGCAAGCCATAGGTGTAAAAGTCACAGGTGAGCAAGCAATACACACACAAACCATGGGTATGCACGCGATAGGCAAAAGCTATAGGTAGGCAAGGGACAGGCTTACGGGTAAGCAATAGACACGCATGCGCAAGAATGCTGCAAACGGTGCAAATTCGTGCTAGATGCATGCTACTGGTGCGTCAAAACTGCTGAAGACAGTCTAGGCTTCCCACTAGAACCTAACTGATACAGTACTTATACTGTACTAGCCTTAAACCACTAACAATCCTTAGCTACAGGAGATTGAAGCGAAACTGATCAAAGCAAAAGATAACTTTCCTCAACAAGGCAGCTTAACTTGCTTAAATACTACCAGAAACAGACAAAGCATCACTGCTACCAAGCCAATCCAATATGGTAAAATTAAAGAGGGAAAAAAAAAAACGTCAGGAGACTCCTCTTATTCTTACCTGAGCGATCCTATCAAAGAACGAATTCTGGAGCTAGAACTGGCACCACTAAAGCGACGGACCTGGCGCCCTACCAAACCGAACAGAAGAAGGGGACAACGGGCACAGATCCACACTGCTTTCTAACATGTCCACAAGGGAGTAAGTAAGACAGGATGTGGCAAGGACAAGGCAAGAAAAAGCAGGGCACTGACCCTTCCTCTAACACAGGAAACAACCTGAAGACTGCGAAACTTATGCCTTGAATCGATGGGAAGCTCATTTGGATTAGTAATAGATCAAAGGGATGCAGCAGAGGACCTAACCAGTTACTAAATGGGGAAGCAGACAAGACATGCATCCATTTAACTAAGTCTTACTAGTATTATCCTCTATAGTTGTTTCTGCAACCTAACAAGCTCTCTCCATTCGCGATCAATTACTGCATTTTGTTCAACTACAACTCATATAGTTATCCAATCATAACCTTTCCCTCCACAAGAACATATCATGAGAGCCAATAAAACTGGAATAAAGCCTATTACGGCTACTCTCACTTTACAGGTTCTTACTGAATGAATATTCAAAAAATAAAAGAACAAACCAACAGAAAACTGACTACAATCTGTCGAACTCCTACCGAAACCAATGACAGAAATAGACTGATTGGCTACGAGTGTTTGTAACTATTGGTCCCCTGGTGGGGGGTGGGAGAAGTAGATGGATAGAGGACAGATATTCATAGAAAACCGAGTCTTCTCTTTTTTTTTTTTTTTTTCAATATGTCGAACTACTGCTGGCGTGGAAGTAAAAGCTATATAATGGAGAGATAGGGTTCATTTCAATAATATACAATAACATAAGATTTTATAAATTCCGTCATATTTTCTTGTAAGAGGAAACCTGAGTTAACTTGGAGAAACCTAAAACTTTCAACCAAAGCTGAATAACAATTAATCAAATTTTCCCTAAGCAAGATCTGCAATTGATAAAGAATATGTACCATGGTAAGGCCTCCTTGAACTGTTATATTTTTAGCAACCTCTTCAAAAAGTCATACCTGACATTTTTCACAGCAAAGAGGAATTACTTCATGGATCTGGTACCTATTACTGTCAACAAGTTATGTCATTAATTCTGTACTATTTATGATCTAAAAACTGCTCAAGGAGTTCAACATGATAATGAAATAAAGTTTTTATATATATACTTACCAAATAATTATATACGCAAGTTATTAGTTTCTACTTTACACGGCAGCTGAAAATTTAAAAATCGCAGTAGCAGTCTTTTGTTTTGGGTGTAGGTAGGCTGCCCCGCCCACAACACTGATAAGAGATCAATTCGTTTATGCCCTCTGTCCATGAGAGGGGAGGAGGGAGGGCTCCGATCATGTAATTATTTGGAAAGTAAACTGTATATAAAACTATTTTATTATAAGAATGTCATTTTTATATAAGTAACTTACCAAATAATTACATAGCTGCATCCCACATTGATAGGAGGTGGGATAGGTAGACATATACTGTACCTTACCTGGTGAGGGAGCTAAGGCAGGTAGATTCTGCCTCTGGTTGGAGCTCCTCTCGACCTGTAGTGGTGTGGCGGTAGAGCCAAGGGTTGCCTCTACTTTAGTGGGGGCTTTGCAACATAGGAGTGAATTGCAGGTTGCCAAAGCTAACAATCCAATAAAATATATATACATATATATGTGTACCCTTGCCTTGGCCGCAGTACAAACAAAACATGACCAGAAAAATTTAACCTACACCACCTTAAAATTAATCCAACCACACCATAAAAATCAATGACTGGTGGGCACTCACGACACAGTGCTCCCAGGCTTCCCAAAGACAGACGACAATCCTTATCAAGGAGAGGAGATAGAGGAAGAGGCATTCTTCCTATCCTTCGTTCCCCAATACCATGCCAGCTGCAAGAAATGGGGCCAATGTACTGCATTTCTCATACACTGTCTCTATACCACGAAGGTAATACACAGAGAAAACTCACTTGCACCTCCAGTACGTGGACTGCAAGATTGTGGAGAGAGAGAGAGAGAGAGAGAGAGAGAGAGAGAGAGAGAGAGAGAGAGAGAGAGAGAGAGATTCCGCTTGAATGACAACGAAGTGGCGACTGCCCTTATTTCATGGGCCTTAACCTTACACAAGGGTAGAGTATTCTCTTGAACTCCCGAGTGATTCAGAAATCACTGTCCTTAAAAAGAAGGATAAGGCATTCTTGGATAAAGGACGTCCTGGATCCTTAACTGAACACCAGAGATCCTTTGAGGAACCTCTTAATTCTTTTAGTTCTCTCCAAGTAACACTTCAGTGCTCTCACTGGGCAGAGTACTCTCTCCTGATCTGTTGGACTCAGGATATCAGTCAAGCTCTTGACCGTACACAAAAGTGGCCAGGGATTAGAAAGATCTTCATTCTTTGCCAAGAACCCTAAGGTCAGAGAGCACACTGCATTCCCTTGAGAAAAACCTACCTTCTTATCAAGGGCATGTAATTCACTGACTCTCTTCGCTGTAGCAAGAGCCATTAAAAATAAGGTTTTCCTCGTTAAATCTCTTAGCGAGGAGGAGTCCTAGGGTTCGAATGGAGGGCCCAAAAGCCATTTCAGGACCACATCCAAATTCCAAGCGAGCGTTGAAGATTTCTCGTTCAAATGTATTAATAGATTTAATCAAATCACTAATGTCTTGATTTCAAGACAAGTCTATTCCCCTATGTTTTGAAGACAATTTAACATAGCCCTGTATCCCTTTATGGTGGATGTAGCCAGTCGTTTGGAAGACCTCAAAATCAGTACAAAGTCAGCAATTTGGGTTAAAGTTGTTTTAGAAGAGGAGATATGCTCTTGGAACCAGCCTCGGAAAACTGCTCACTTGGCCTGGTAGACTGCAGCAGAAGATCGGCGCTACATTTCACAATTGCTTCTGCAACTTTTCTTGAAAAACCTTTCGCTCTGACAAGCTCTCGGACAGTCTGAAGCCTGTCAGAGCGAGAGTGGATAACACTGGATGAAAGTGGTGAAAGTGAGGCTGTTTGAGCAGATTTCACTTCTGAGGTAACAGCCTTGGGAAATGTACAAGAAGGCCGAGAAGGTCCGAGAACCATTCCTTGTGTGGCCAAAAGGGAGCCACTAAAGTCTCTCACCATGCTGAATGGGGAAAGGCGTAAACATCTAGGCTTGACCAGTCTTTCAGCATGGCATCTGTCGCCCATGCCTGAGGATCCAGAGCTGGGGAACAAAACAGAGGAAGACACCAGTTTCCTTGATGCTGCAAACAGGTCTATCGACGCCTTTCCCCACTGTTTCCACAAGTTGGTGCACACCTGTGGATTCAGTGTCCACTCTGTTGGTAGAACATGTTTGCTGTGAATGAATTCGTCTGCAAGGACGTTCAGTTTTCCCTGAATAAATCAGGTTACAATGCAGGTACTGTTGTCTTGTGCCCATAAGAGGAGATCCTTGGCTGCTTCATAAAGCAAAAAGGAATGTGTTCCCCCTTGATTTCTGATGTATGCCAGTGTGATCATGCTGTCCGATTACACCGTGATCGTCTTGTTGAAGGTTGCTGCTGAGAAGAACTGAAGAGCTAGATGTATTGCCTTCAGCTCCTTCACGTTTATCTGTAGGTTCCTTTCAGCTGGGGACCAAGTCCTGGATACTTCCATGTTGTTAAGAAGAACCCCTAACTCAGATCTGACGCATCTGAATATGTTAGGCTGGAGCTCGGAGGGAGCAGTGACTTTCCTACCAAGAATCCGTCTTATGCCAGCCACCACCGAAGGTTCTCCTTGATTTTGGGAGTGATGGGAAAGACAGACAAATCCGGGAGGTTCTTCCTGCACCAGCTGGCTCTGAGGAAGAACTATAACACTCTGGTGTGTAACCTGCCCAACGGTACAAAGGTTTCAATGGAAGATAGTGTTCCCAAGAGGCTCATTCACTCGATGGCCGAGCAGGGCAGGCGCGAGATGAAGTTTTGGACTTTCTTGATGCAGTTCTGGATCCTTTGATCGGATGGAAAAGCTTGAAAACTCAGAAAATCTACCTTCATCCCTAAATACAGAATCGATTGACTGAGAACCAACTGTGATATCTTGAGAATGATTAAAAGCCCCAAATCCTGGGAGAGTTGGAGCGCCTGGTGAAGGTCCTCCATGCACTGGGTTCTCAAGGGGGAGCATAGCAGCCAGTCGTCTAAGTATAAACATACATTTATTCCCATCAGATAGAGCCAATTTGCCAGCGGGGCAAGAACACGGGTGAAAACTTGAGGGGCTGTGGAGAGGCCAAAGCATAGCACCCAAAACTGGAAGACGAACTTCAGATACTTCCTGGAGTCTGGGTGTACTGGAATGTGGAAATATGCATCCTGCATGTCAATCGTCACCATCTAGTCTCCCTGATGGATGTCTGACAGGACTGACTGGTTCGTTTCCATTCTGAACTTTGTTGTTTGAATGGAATTCAGAGCACTGCTTCCAGGACAAGTCTCCATCCTCCCGATGACTTGGGAACGACAAAGAGGCGGTTGTAGAACCCCTCTGTGCTTAGATCTTTGACCACCTCCACAGCTTGTTTCTCGTGTAGGGCTGAGACTTCTCAAGAGAGGGCCAAAAACCTCTCCGAGCCTATTGAGTAGACCGTCAAGTTGATGGGCGAGGTTGCTAATGGAGGTTTCTCCCTGAAAGGGATTGCATATCCATGATACAAAACTTTCAGAACCCAAGGTTCCATGCTTCTGGCCTTCCAACTGCTCCAAAAATGGAGGAGCCTTGCTCCCACAGGGACACAGAGGACAGGATCCTCATTTGCAAGTGGTAGGCTCAATTGTAGCTTTCTTGGTAGTTCACACTGACCGAAGATTTGTCCGTGGTTGACAGCAGCCTCTGCCTCCTTGAAAGGGCTGCTGAGCCAGAGGGGAGGCTGTCCTAACAGCAGAAGTAGTCAAAGGCACTTGTTTTGGGACTCTAGATCTCTTGTTTGACTGCGCAAGCAGGTCTTGAGTCGATTTCTTTTGAAGTTCAGCTGTCACTCGTTCCAAAATCGCCTGAGGGAACAAACTAGTCTTGTCTAAAGGCGCAAAAAAGGAGGGACGATCTCTGAGAGGGAGTGACTCCCTTAGAGAATGAATGAATACCATAAATCCCTTTTCTTAAGGAAGCCTGTAGTAAAAATGGATGCTAGCTCCTGGGCGCCATCTCTAACTGCTCTGTCAGTGCATGAATGCACCCCTAACCAATCTGCAGCAAAGTTCTCTTGCAGAGAGATACAATCTTCAATCTCTTTGGCCAAAGCTCCTATGGTCCAATCAAGGAAACTCAGCACCCTGAAGACCTTGAAGATGTCTTTAAGGAGATGATCCAACTCTGAAGCAGTAAACAAAATCCTGGTCGAGGAGAACAATGAATGACATGTCGCATCGATGAGATTGGAAAGTCCCCTTGAGTTAGGCAGAAACTCCCAAGGA
The DNA here is from genome assembly GCF_040412425.1 of Macrobrachium rosenbergii. Taxonomy (NCBI): domain Eukaryota; kingdom Metazoa; phylum Arthropoda; class Malacostraca; order Decapoda; family Palaemonidae; genus Macrobrachium; species Macrobrachium rosenbergii. Next base: position 15,385,998 of record NC_089784.1, on the reverse strand, counting down.
AGGAGTTTCTCCAGTGGAGTACGACATACACATCTGTTGTATTAGGCGAGAAGGTGTACAAAAGACTGCTTTGCCCAGGCCTCTCTTCTCCACCAACCAGCTGTCAATGCAGGCCAAAGCTTTCCTAGAGGAAGAGGAAAGCACCATCTGAGGCATCCTGGAAGTTCCTGCAAGCTGTCGCATCAAGAAAGCTGAACCCAGAGAAGTCAGAATTGCCGAAGTGAAGAAAGTCGGGTAGCAGACTAAAAAGTATCTCAGTCTCCTATTTCCTCTTCTGAGGAAATAGGATACATAAGAGGGTCCAGAGGGTCCTGTGACACCGAAGCAGGCTTCTGAAGGAGGCTCAAGATGTTATCCAACCGATGTTGAATTGGCACCAAAGATGGGTCCTCTATCACAGGAGAAGTAGCACCTGTCAAACTAGACACTGCCTGCCCTACTGGGGGTGCCGAAAACTTGACTACTGATGGGCGCGCCTCAAAGAAGGGTCCACTGAAAAAGGGAGCTTGGACACTGGGCGCTTGGACACCAGGCACTCAGACACCGAACACTTCACTGAAACTGGGTGTTTTGTAGACACTGGGTGCTTGGACACTGGATGCTCATGTATTGGGCGCTCATACACTGGGCACCCATACACTGGATGATTGGAATCTGGGTGCTCAGACAATGGGTGCTCGTGCACTGGATGATCGGACACTGAACACTCGTATGCTGGGCACACGGACTCTAAACACTCAGGCCCCTGGCGGTCAAGCACTGAATGCTTGGACACTGGGCGCCTATACAATGGGTGCTCGGACACTGGATGTCCATACAATGGGCGCTTGGATACTGTACGCTCGAAAACTGGAGTATCAACACTGGAGTATCATACACTGGGTCTGGACACTAAAGATTCGGACTTTGGGCACTTAGTGGACACTGCAGCATGAACAGTCTGACTGGGGGGGCTCCCAAAAACTACAGGAGGGTATTGGACTAAAGAGCCCTCTCCATGGCTTGCTTACAGACAGGCGTTCACCGCGGAAGTATGCCTTTTCAGTGGCCTTGAAACACTGGAAAAGTGCCTACTGCACTTTTTCGCCTCTTGAGAGTCCGAGTCGCTCCATAACAAGGTATGCACATTCAATCGGATGCCTTTGCAGTGGCTATCCACTGAGTCCTGGGATTTCCGTATAACAGGGACCTTGGTCTAGGAGCATCGGTGGGACAAGTAGCCATCCCCTCTACTGACACTGTACTTGCACCAACACTAACACTGTTAAACTTGTCCATTAGGACTCTAACCGAATTCCCAATCTGGGAAACGGTATTCACCAAAAGATCAAACTTTTGATCTACACGAGATTCTAAGCTGGCAATGGCACTGGTTGATTGACTGATTATGAAATTTAGGTCTTGAAGACCAAGCACCGGAAACCATCAGGATTATTCAGCGGCGATGGCATTGGTAGGAAGAATGGGAGCCAGGGACTGGAGTAACTGGAAAAGTCGGAGGACTGGAGATAGGAGAAAAGGCAATCACAGGCATTGAAGGGACAGGTTAAACATCATCAACTACTTTTGGAGTTATCCTGACTAGCGGAAGCTCTAGCTTCAGCCCTAACAGTTGCCTTCCTCAGCCTGTCACACTGAAGTTTTCCAAATGAGAATTCAAAATTTTCCATTTTCCTTTGTCCCAATCTTTACAATAGTCACAAGAACAACAAATGGTGTAGCTGTCATATTTAGCTGACGTGAGTCTGGTCTTGCAGCCTTTGCTGCAGTATTTTACACTAGAGAGGCAAGAGTATGAAATATAAGTCAAAAATAAAGTCAAAATAGGGAAGTCACAATCAGAAAAGTCCTGAACATTAGCTAACTGAGATTAGCACGCTACCAAATACACAGAATATTTCACCAAATGATGAGAAAATGGAAACCAGACTGTGAAAAAATGAATCTAAGAGCTGCTAAACAACCAATGTTTAGTCACTGATCGGCAAAAACGAATTGAGCACTTTAGCTGTGTTGTACCTATTCTTCCCCAAACGTGGGCGGGGCAGCCTACCTGCACCCAAAACAAACGAGCGCTACTGTGACTTTTAAATCTTGAGCTGCCATGTAAAGTAGAAACTAATAACTATGTAATTATTTGTTAAGTTACTCTTATGAAAATCACTAGTAATAATAACAGCTTGTCTTTGGATATATATGCAACTTGATAAATTGCACATGCACAGCTACACAATACCACATTACCAGAATCACCAGAGTTTAAAGACATGACATAAAAAGAAAAGTAAAAACTTTTAACAAAAGTAAAACTAAAGATGTATGTATCCTTACCTAATATTCCTATTTCCTTGTTCTCAAGATGTTTGGCAATATCATCATAAATAATTCGACCATCCAAAAAGTCAGCTTGCACAATTTCTATTTCAACTCCAGATTCTTCCACTGAAAAAGACACAGATACCCAGAATTACAAGTACAAAGTAAAAAACCAGAAGAGAACCCTCTGCTTGTATGTCATACAGGAATGTACAACGCTAGATATTTTCAAAAATTAGATAAGCATAAATCCTTACAGTTGATAATGTAAATGAGACAAGCTCTAAGACTAATACCATAAAGAATAACTGAGTGAGTAATAAAACACACTCCACTTGAAAGTGTAAATCCATGAAAGACAGCATTTGACAGGTGAGAAGCAGTGGACGGACCTACCAATTATTTGTAAGTCAAAGTACCCATGCAGGACTCAGTTGTTAGTCCCTGACTGGGCATGTAGATATACATGCAAGTAAAGTTTTTTAATTCACAGGGGTACAGCATTCCTATATAAATCATAAATATGGCACTTTAATTCACAGGGGTACAGCATTCCTATATAAATCATAAATATGACAATAAGCGAAAATTGCCGATAAACAAAAATTGGCGATTTTTGGTTATCGCTGCCTCTGTTAGGTATGTATCAATGCCAATACGCGAGTATTGGGCTGATAAGCAGAAATCGGCGCATATCGGCACCGAAAACCACTGATTTTCGTCACTAGACAAGCCAAGAAAAACCGGATCACCAATAACCGGGGACTGCCTGTACTGTACTGTACAGACAAGTCTACTCTTATGTATTTGCAGAAAATGGGGCCGCATTGGCATTAAGCAAGGAATTCACATTGCAGTACTGTATATAAATGTCAAAGCTGCATACAGTAACCAGTGACATATGATGAAGGGTAAAATTCACACAACCTTAATGTTCTAATTTTCAAGTTACTAAGACTGCAATGACATGTTTCCATATTATGTATATACAGTATCTATCACTAATACAAGTGAGATTATGATACGGAAGTTGAAAAACAGTACATCTTGCATAAGATTCAAAGTGACACTGAAGCCCATAAAAAACATTTGGAAAAAGGGTTGAGATCAATGGAGTCAGATTCACCAAAGAATAAAAGAAAAAATCTAAGAGAGCAAAAGAAAGAGACTAACATACTGTACTGTATAATGAAAAGGGGATGCAACACTATAGCCTTCAGGAGAAGTCAGATGGGCTATTGTTCAAGTTACAAAAAAAAAGAGATGAGAGAAAACCAACATATGCTAATTATCCAGTAGCAAAGAGGCAAGATGATGAAACATCACTAAATTATATATAATACTAAAAATACACAAGCTTAAAAAGAATAACCACTTTCTCCTCTTTCACAACACAATTCAACTCTGCTGTAACAAACTGTGAAAACAAACACCCTCTCCTGTCAGTGCAGAAGGTTGCACATCCTCTCCTGTTGTACACCCTATATAATCAAAGCTTCCTTAAAAAGATTACTACTTATGCATATGACAGCAGAATCTTATTTTTTTACATTACGTAATCATCTATTATGAGTCTTCCCCATATTTGGGAAAAAAAATCCATTATTGAAAATACAATTCACCAAATTTCAGAAATAGGTGACATATTTAAGCCTATTTTCAAGGTAAATATTGTTCTAAAAGTTACTCATAAAAGTAGAAAAAATCAGACTCACCTATTTCCGCTGATACTTTCTGCAGTTTTTCCATTGTTCGGGATATAAGGACTATATTCATTCCATTCTTTGCCAGCTGTCGTGCATACTCTTTTCCAATTCCGTCAGTACTTCCAGTAACAACTGCACAGGAATAAAAATAATTACTGTTAAACCAAGATTACCAATGTTAATCAGAATAAAATCAAATACTGCTTACAGTAACCAAATGCACCATGTACACAAACTGAAAATAGACAGTAGACAAAAGACATTTAAAACTTAAAAAAAGTTAACATGATTCATAATTTACAAACACTTATAATGAGCTATTACTGCCATTTGAGAGTGTGAGGTGACCATTACAAGTGCAAGGAAGGGTAACAGGCACACCCAAACTGTACTTTTAAACTGTTTGTTTTGACACTGCAACCACAAGAGCCTGCAAAATTTCATCCTCTTCAGGCATTTACTGAATTTCATTGCTGAACAAAGAATAGCAAATTGTTTCTTATGAAATTTGGTACATAAGTGGGACTTACTGATGACCATTCCCATGCGTGGGTCACCTTTGATGAGGTGTGCAATTCATTAACTCTGTTGGATGACACAAAGTACTACTATATATGAAATACAACACTCCAGGTAGGATATTTCCTGGAGTCTTGAAGGAGCGAATTTAGTTCCCTCATTAAATTCTTCAGATCTAGGGCTTTCATCTTCATAATGTTTGTACATACTGAGATTCTCTCCTTACGGAGAAATACTGTATATAGAAAGCTTATTCATGGCATCACATTTGGTTAACACTAAAGTAGTTTATAACTGTCAGATGTTTTCAGACTGAATTTCAGAGGTGATTTCCACACTCACCCAGCCAACTGTTTCCTTTGGTTTTTTCAGCATGATATTTCCTTTACTGGATCACTTTGGCAACAGGTTACTTGAGTCTCAATGATGATATATTTTTTGTTTACAACATCAGAAATCTTTACCAATTTTCCTTCCCAAAAATGGAACTAAAATGGACCAAGGTTTGGTCTAGACTAATTTTTGTTTTCCTTTGTTTTGTGCTAAGGTTATCAACATAGCACTCAATTGGAAGACTCTGCCCTCGAGGACAAATCTTAGGTATTTCCTGGACTCCGAATGTACTGGGATATGGAAATACACGTCCTGCATATCCAGAGTTATCATCCAGTTGCCCGGTTGAATGCTGTATGAAGAAGTGCAAAGTGCTGACATTGAGGACTGGTCTCTAAGCTCCCGAAGACTTGGGGACTACAAACAGGTGATTGTAAAAGCCTTTGGTAGCGTGGTCTTCTACTTCTTCTATGGCCCTTTTCTTGAGGAGAGACAACACTTCCTCCACCATAGCTGCGATCAGCAAGACACAAGAGGGGGGTACTCCTTGAAAGGAATAAAGTACCCCTCCTTGAGCACTTTGATTGTCCAAGGTTCCATGCCTCCAGAGCTCCACTTTTCCCAAAAGGGGGGAGTCTGGCTCCTACAGGTGCCAAAAAGGGTTGATGAGTCATTTCTTGGAAGAAGAAGGTGGTCTGGATGAAGTCTTCTTGATAGACATAGCGGTGAATCGTACTTTGGAATGGGGTTTGGTGGAGAAACCCTTTCTGCCTCCACGAAAGGGCTGATGGTGAAGAGGGGAGACAGATTTCACTGCAAAAGTAGAGGACTCTTTAGGGCGCTTGGAAGAGTGGGCCAAAAGATCCTGAGTCGATTTCTTCTGAAAATTGGTGGCAATCTCCTTCACAGCCTACTGCAGAAACGGGTACTGCTTGTCCATGGGAGAGAATAACAATGCCGACTTCTGAACCAAAGTCACTCCATTCGTGGTGAAGGAGCACCACAACTCCCTTTTCTTCAGGACTCCAAAGGAGAAGAAAGATGCAAGCTCTGAGGAACCATCTTGAATGGCTTCATCAGCGCATGACAAAAGCCAGAGCCACTCTGCTGACAGGTCTGTCGCCAAAACATCGCAGTCCTCTATCTTCCTGGCGAGGGCCCTGATCATCCAGTCGAGGTAACTAAACACCTCGAGGACTTTAAACATGTGCTTAACTAGATGATCCAGCTCCAAGGAGGCAAAGAAAACCTTAGCCAATGAGAAGGCTGATCAGTCTAGAGAAGTCACCTTGGGATAAGGCAGCACCTCCCAAGGATGGTGCTTCTCCCGTAGCATACGATAAGTATCTTCTGGCAATAAGCCTCACTGGAGGAAAAGCTACGGCAGCCTTCCCCTGCTCTCTCTTCATGGCGAAGCCAATCCTCTACTTCCTTCAAAGCTTTCCTCACAGATGAAGAAAGAACCATCTTGGGGAAACGAGTGATAGAGTCTACCCAATTCCTCATAAGGAAGGTAGAGGCAGGAGAAACTAGAGCAGCTGGCTGGAAATGCAATGGAAAAGTTGCAAAGAAATACCTCAAGAGAAAAGCATTCGCCGAGGGAGTAGGTTCTTGAACTACCTCCTCCTCCACGGAAGAGAGTGGAGACAAAGATACATCTTGGGAAGGTTTCGGTATATTGTCTTCTGCAGCAGGACCAGAACATCTGCTAACTGTTGCTTTACATGAGTAAAAGATGGATCCTCTGTGACGGGTGCAGGCGAAGAAGGAGGGTGCTTGGTTGGCGCTGGGCGCTCAACTGGCACTGGACACTTAACAGCTGGTGTCGAGCTGGCAAGAGGCAGGTACCGGGCCCTCAGGAGTCAGATTTGGGCGTCTGGTGACAGAAAACACCGATTAACACTCAGGAGAATACACTTAGTGCTCGCGTGGGAGCCTGAACAAAGATGAATATCGTTTGCTAGCAGAAGGGCGTTTGGGCACCAAAAACTGGCGCTGTGAATGGGAACACTCAGGTGAAGAGCAGCCTGGGCTGCGCCATGCACTGCAGCCTGGCTGAGGGCTGAGGAACGGCTCTCTAGTCCGCTTCGACGGAACGGAAGAAATCTCACTGGCATGATGCCTCTTGAGAGGGTGAGATTCATCCTTAGTGTGCCAAGAACGCCTCCTGTTTACAGTTAAACTTACTCTCAAGGCTGGCAATGGCATCGGGTTCTGAAGCATGGGAACTGGGTAAAATATTTAATGGCAAAATATTAGGAGGACTAAGGATGGGGAATAAGGCTAAAGCTGGGGAAAAGAAGGAATGTTACTGTTGGGACTGGGGTTATCAACAGAAAGAATAGTAACAGGTTCTAAACTATGAGCCCTACTCTTGGCTCTAGAAGCTGCCTTCCTCTTCCTATCCCTGTCTAATTCCTCCAAATGAGATTTCAAAACCTTCCACTGATTTTCATCCCACCTTTACATTCCTTGAAGCACATCATTACAGTACACTGTATATGTACTGTAATGGTGTGCTTCAAGGCACAGCCATATGTATTGAGTACTGTATAGTAATTGCATGATGTTGACGTTCAAATCTCTTTGATAAATGCTTTGGAAATTATTCTGCATATCTTCATAAAGGAACTACACCTATCCCTTGGTCAGTATCATACAGGATAATGTTGTTTTAAGCAGCACCAAATATACTTTCCCAAAGGATATCCTAAAGTTCCAAAATATTATTGTGTGGCCTTTTAGAAAAAGATCTGGTCTTTACTTGGAAAGCAGGTTATCTAGGTTTTTTGTAGTTCCTGTTAGCTTTATATTTATCTATTCTTCACACAGTTTAATAAAGTGTAAGATTGAAGAAGACTGGCTGTACAGATTTTGTTTATCAGATAAGAGATAACATTACTATATCATGAAATATTTTGTGATTTCATACACTGGTAAGTAACTTACCCAGTAATTACATAGCTATACTTTGCTACTCACGCAGCAGCTAAAATTTGAAGTTCGCAGTAGTGATGCCCACTATCAGGAAACAACAGGAACAACAACAAAGAGGAGCTCCCTTCTTTTCTGCTGGCTTTAGACGTAACATCTAATGTTTGTGGCAGCTTTGTTTGGAGTTTTTCATCGTTTTTTCGCAGGATTTGGTGATGTACAGTATTCTTTGTTCTTGTCAGGTCCTTAACATTAGTCTAAGAGTGAACTGGCAGCTCTAGCCAAGAAATAATGCATCTCCAAGGCAATTCCAGGGTACTCTACCTGACCTAAGTTTTTAACTGTCAGACAAAAGTCAATATCTCAAGAAATAGGAAACTGAATGATGTTTGAGTACTAAATTTTACTATGACACAACATCTGGTGTAATTAGTCTAAGTTCTGAGTTTTTACAGCAATTCTGCTTCCAAATGCATTGCTCCTGTTCCATAGTTTATACATATTTATATTTAAAAATTTTTTCAAGTACTGTACCAACAATTTTTAATCCTGTTCTAACTGAACGATTCTAAACACAGTACCCTGTCCTCTGAAGCAGTTAATAATATCAATATGATTATTATTAAAATAATGACTGTGATGGATGATTCCCTCATAACTAATCCATAATCCTATTATTTAACAATAACCACTACTGGTCAATCCCAATCTATGTTATCAAAAGCAAGAGAGTAACAGATGCCAGTTAGTATCATTTATGTACAGTACTGGTCAAAACCACATCATCAGCCAAGACAAGGACTTTCTGTGGACAAGGCTACCACATTATTACAATGTCTGAATACTCGCAATAAGCTTGCTGGAGGTAAGTGATTAATGATAAGTCACGTCAAGTAAAAACTGATGAGAACTTTTTCAAATGATACCATAAACTACCTCCTAATGGTGATAAATGATAACTTTACTGTCAATTAATGCAGTATATCTGGTAAATAAGTTATGCTGTGCTGAACAACAATGAATCTATGCTAGTCTGAGCAGTCACATTTTCTTAGGCTAAAATGGTGGCTCTACTCAAAATGGGAGCTTTTGAGTTGACAAAATACTTCAAGGTATACATTATGGAATGCCAGCTACCATTCACAGTAAGTGGTGGGTTACCGTATATTTCTAGGTTTATATTAACACTGATTTTTGCCAAGATGGAATTAAATATCATCGTTGGACACACTACAATTGAAGTGTTTTTCCTTATGGAATACACCGTGATTATCGTAAAATATTGTGGGTATTCTCAGAGGTCTCTGGTGGCTTTTTACATTAATGCTGCAAGTGCAATAGGTATCTAATGCCTAGCCTACCAGTATTTTGCTCGGCCCATAATATGATCCCACAGGCTGAGTTACATAACAGTTTTAGCACAGGAAGTCACTAAAGTCTCAAAAGTTAGCGTTAGCAAATATTTTCAGATCCCTCCAACACTTTAAAATGGTAGTGCTCAAAGAAAGGACAAAAGCAGTATCATGAAGAAAATAATTGTTATTCGATGGTAATTGTCAATATTTACCCTGAAATCCTCTCTTTACTAGATATAACCTTCATGGGAAGTGAGAAATCTGTCACCATTGCAAATTACTGTACAATTAACTGAAGAATATAAATTAAGTATGTACCATGAACCATCAGTTGGTGATGTGCGGGGGTCTGTTATAGAAAGTTGATTTAGTAAATGTTAGCAACACCCAGCTGAGAAGCATTCAAAACTCTAAAATGTCACAAAACCATTCTACAAAACTTAGATAAAAAGTTAATGGGGTGTGTGTGTGTATGTGTTTTTTGCCACACCAGATGCTTCAGTCTAGGTTAGGGTAGGATTTACACCTTGAGTTGTTATTGCCACACTTTTTGGCTAGGGTGGCTACATTATCTCATTTTCTTTTTGATAATAAAAGCATGCAGGCATAGTATATATTATTATTTCACAGTGCTTCTCTTGTAGGATGAGCATGTTACATCAATGCTATTATTACCATTCACTCAGTTATCTTCCCCAACCCAACCACCAGAATTTCTCACTGTGGTCCTTTATATACTGTTGGATGGACGGTCCTTTATATAATGTTGGATAGATTGGTAGGGAGATCACAAAATACTAAGTGGTTTGCTTCAACAATAATGGTATAAAACTAATAAATTATTTTTAAAATATGCTTTGTGTGCTTCTGCACTGATTCCACAACGAGGGATACAAACTACCCAAGGCATAATAAGTATCCAACAACTTATAGTAGGTGAAAAAGGGATTCACTGCATCCCCCTCCCTTCTCAATCCCTTGCCTCCCTTTTGGGGCTGAGTCTGAGAGGGTGGCAAAACAGGCTGTGAAGACACAAAGACCTTTCTTAAGGAAGGAGGAGGTTATCTCTTTACTGAGGTTTCATGGATAACTATGTTTCCACGTAGCCTAACATTGCAAGGATACCCATCTGCAAAGGCTTGGCTAAAGTCCCATTAGAAGCCCCAAAATACTTCAATGGATGCTACATAGTGTCTCAGCTACTGAAATGCAACTTTTCTCTTCGGATCACTCAATCTTACTCTTCAAAAGTGTAGTAAATCCAAAAGCAGTCCATTCCCCAAGGAGTAAGACGTACGCTTCTGCTTCTTCTCCTAACCCTGATCACAAGTCTCACTCTCCTCTCCTGCAATGCCTGAGGACATCATCGAAGAGGGCAAGTTGCCCAAAAAGGTCAGTAGTACCAGGAACAAGAGGAACTATAGAGGTTTCTCCCACAGGCCCTACTACTGCAATAGGAGGATCAACAATGTTGACCAAAAGCGCATAAGCAGCAATAATACCAGGAACAGAAGACCCCTTTGCTGTAACTAAGTGATCCAACAACAAGGTAAATGAAAGGTCACCAAGAAAACCTAAGGTAGGCTTCAATGCGTTCAGATATTCCAGAGACTACGTTGATATACTTGGAGCAGATGGCATCACAGGGGAAGTCAACTGCCTTTGCAACAAGGCTTCTCACAAGCATGAGTGTGTGTGGACAACCCACTTCCATGTGCATACAACCCTAAGGCTGCAAAACCACGAAAAATAAAAAACCAGTAAAAATGTGCCTTAGTTTCTTTGCTGCGATTAAGTATTTTGTACAGTGTATAATGCTGCATGAAACTCTCAGCCACAGCCCATGAAACTTTCAGCCACGGCCCGGTGGTGACCTGTGTTGTATGCACCACTTTAGATCATGGCTAACTTTAACCTTAAGTAAAATAAAAATTACTGAGGCCAGAGGGCTGCAATTTGGTATGTTTGATGATTGGAGGGTGGATGATCAACATATCAATTTGCAGCCCTCTAGCCTCAGTAGCCTAGTTTGTAAGATCTGAGGGCAGAGAGAAAAATGCAAATGGACAGACAAATAGTTTCCTTTTATAGAAAACTAAAAAAGTAAGACAAATACTGTACGAAGTGGGGGGGGGATTAAGCATAATAGAACCAATAAGGTTCGGGGGGGAGGATCAGGCATAAAAGACCCAAAATGCTTAAGCAGTGTCAATAGTGGTGTATCTTCATGACTAATACTTTGGTAATGCTAAAGAACAGGTCCATAAGAAGGCATCAAGTTTAACAGCAATGCAGTGGATGTAATAATATTGAAGTGCTGTAATTTTATAAAAACTAGTATGTACAATACAGGATACTTCCAAAATCAATAGCAAAACGCTTGTCATAAAAAGTCATGTTTTTTCCAAGTCAGTTTATAATTTGACACTTTGCTGCCCACTGGGTTATCAAATGTACTGCCCACTTTTTACTCTCTAGCATGTAGTTCTAGTATGTCATCGTTAGGCCCTTGACTAATTGGCTTTGAGATTTTTTAATCAACTGACCAATAATGTCTCACCAGGCAATCAACATTGGTAAAAAGCAAGATCATATTTCTTCTGATTCAACAGATAAGTATTTCTTTATTAGTTAGTCATGCATTAACTATGGCTTATCCTACAGCTTCAGTAACATCTCACAACACTACTCCAACCTTGCAAATTTGAGAGATTTTTGTGTCCTGCTGCAAATTTGTTGTAAATGGAAAATTACACTGTCAAGTTTTATTTGGACAAAACTACAACTGAAAAGGAAAATGACCTGTTTCTAACCAGTTTGACATCTGCAAGCTAGAAAAATTGCTAGCCCACTTAGGAGGTAAGTGATTTGAAATGTAAAATAGGCTACCTATTTCTGAACATTTTAAATACCATTTCGACCAACTTCATAAGAAAATACTGTATTTGGATTTGTTTAAGATTTTACTTGACTTTTCCTAAAGTAATAAATGATTTTACGTGGAGCTACTACCTAGTTCTACCGATTTTACTAAAGAAGTAAATGATATGAAAAATATAATATGTTTTTCCGACAGTTTTCCATATGGTTGGTATTAATTTCACATTTAATTCCTTGGGAAATGGTTGGTTTACATATATATATATATATATATATATATATATATATATATATATATATATATATATACATATATATACCTATGTTAGGCTAGTTTATGTTAGGAAAAGTTGAGTTAGGATGTATAGTGTACTTTACTCTTTAATTTATAGTATTCTGGGTCAAGTTTGGGGGGGTCAAAGGGGCTACACACAACCCCTACCCCAACCCACCCCACACAAGGCAAGGATTTGGTGTCCTAGATTAGGATGAATTCCTGTAATTGTCTTGATTATATTTTCATGCTTTATAAATTCTTGGGTGACTTCTGTTGACAAAGGAGTTACACATTTTTTGACTAATTATGATCTATGCATTTCCTACTTTTCTGTCTTGTTCCTTGTACTGTCTTCTACATTGGTCGCCTGCCCCCGAACACACTGAAATCTCACTGGGAACCCCCAGAATTATTGGGTATAGTAGGGGAGGGGCATTGTGTGAAGTTTAACGTACTCAGCAAGATTTTAAGGGCCTCCTCATTTATATGCACACAAGCATAAAAAAGTTTTTTATAAAAGTTTTTTATTTTTACAACTTATTTATAAAAAAAACTTCCTGCAAACCCGTTCTGTAGAATTACCAATTTTTTATTGTTCTGATTACAGACAATCCATACAATTTTCCGACTGTTTTGTGCTTAAGGATTTTTTAACCATTCCTACCTAAAATAAGTTTCACGTGAGAGTCACACCATAATTATTTGGCAAAATACGTGATAAATCGTACGAAAAAATGCAGTTCATCTACACTAATTGGCAATTATTTTATATCCAACCATGATAGCCTAAGCCTAACCTCGGATCGTGAGGGTAATGACCCCTACGGCTAGATTCATTGGTTTGACTGACATTCTAGAAACCGCTATCTTTCCTTGGCAATCTGTTGCTCATGTTCAGTAGGTCTGCAGTTGTCTTACGGCAAGAGGAGTTTAGAACTACAGAGATAACCTAAGGAAGGTCAAGTAACTGGTTACAAGAATAACGACTGAAGTACATACATCCTGGCCGAGTTGAGCAAATAAACGGTACGCATGCAAATGAACATCTGGATATTTGGCTCGCTGTTAAAACAGCCTATTTGAGAGTCTCCAGCCCATCAAGCATATTTCCAGTTGGCTTATTCCATTTACAAGTGTGTCGGCTATTACATTCCTAATGAGATGACTACCATAAGGTCCTATTCCGCCCAATTAACGTCACTAAGAGTCAAAAGAAAACGGGAGAAAGGCGACAGAGAAACCAAGAAAGATAGAGACTTCAACTCACCTGCCCACTTTCCGTAATTCTCAACGAGACGTTTATTCCACAACCTGGACCAAACATGAGCTCTGAAGCCTATTAACAGATCCCACAGCGCATAAATGATTACCTTCCCTGCGTATAAAAGGCCTATAATTGTTAAAATTTCCTCCAGAGGCCCGATTCCAGGCAACATATCGCCCGTAAGTTCTTCTTTCACCTCAGACATCGTTATTGCGTCGTCTGGGCTTCACACTTTCCAAAAGACTACCACTATGATTGCCGGGACGGGCCGACAGAGACGGCACTTCTGTAGGGTTGGCGTGCGTTTGTGCCTCCAGGCATCTCAGCTGTTTTCTTTAAGAAATCGCCAGTTACTTGATTATTGATTTATAACAATGCATACTACACAGTAGAGATTCAATGTCTTTTATCATTCTTATAGTTATAACTGAACTACTTGTATGTAAGTGTTACCATAAATCCATTTGTAAAAGGTGAGCGAAGTAAACAATAGGACTTTAAATACGCGCTGGCAACTACTTTCAGTTCTATAAGGGCATGCGAGAGCAGCGAGAGAAGTATTTGCTCTGGGCGATGAACCGTTACCTGTTGCAGTATCATATCTAGTACAAAATATTTGTAGCACCTATTGATCATTTTTTCCTTTATTTCAAGCGAAAAAATCTTAATTGTTAAAACTCTTGTCAATGCAGTACAATTGGAAGTTATCTGTAACCAGTATTATGGTTATCAATAAGCTATCTTAATGAAGATAGTGAAATTGCTTTTCGTAGATAAAGAACTATAACGAGAGAGAGAGAGAGAGAAAAATGAACCATTCAAGGTAAGTTCAAGTCCCGATCGCAAGCAAACGGTCAAGGATGTTTGAGGATGACAAGAAGAATGTGATAAGCATTAATACGATGAATTTAAGAAGCTACCTAATACATTAGTGATGAGGTCCTGTCCCCTCCACCCCCCTTTCTTTTCATGTTACTATATAGGCTACGGAAATACCATCGAGCAGTTAAAACGATAGAAAAAATTGGGCCTATAATGTAGGTCTTTCATCATTTCACAATTAATGCCATCATTATAGATGAACGTGTTGATGTCATTTCACTCACAAGTAAGGAAAGATAATGCAAAAGTATGGTGAGTTTTTTGCGTGTTACTCATATTACATTCTTCCACGTAAGAGAAACATAATCATTAAGAATTCTTCCTCTTCTAATGTCCTTTACAAAAAAAAAAAGAGTACCAGCAAGATGATAATATTTCATAAGTCCCTCGGGTTAGTGGACTGTCTGGCTCAATGGAAAAGCATAAAATGAAATAATAGAATCTAAAATGGTTATTCAACACCCGTTGACGAACCAGGGTAAATGAATTGCGTTTATGAGGACTTTCCCTAACTATCAGTTTACGTGTCTCTTTTCTCCACTTGTCCACCTCTTCTTTCTTAAGTTAACGCAGGGCGTGAGCCTCTAGTATACTTCAGCTACAAAAGGTTGAGACTCGAAGGCGAATAACACCTTGTCACATTTCCTTAATCCCATTCAAAATTTTCAGGTAATATAGTGATAACCTAGTATACTTGTTTTTTTTTTTACCTGCTGTGTTATTTCCTGTACTACAGATTTAGTCTTTCCTTAGCACGTACGAAGGTACTATACAGGTAATAGTGGTGAAACATCCTGGACATAAATACCTGAGCAATAACGACCTACTTCTTCCTTTCATATCCATGAAAGCATTACAACATGAATTAGCTAAGAATGAGACGAAATGTTCTTATTGAGAGAAACAATATAAAGGTTAACGCTATTGAGACGGAATCAGTATTATTATTATTGTAAGAAATTTCTCCAGGATATAGGCTACTTCATAAGCCGTCTTTCGCAACCCTCAAAATTTCACCATTCGCTTTGA
>NC_089784.1:15335503-15365503 GCF_040412425.1 Macrobrachium rosenbergii | reverse complement strand
TTTGATAGCCTAGGCTAGACCTATACCCTCAAATTATTCATTTGGTAAGACGCTATATCATCTAAACATTTCTCTAAGTACAAGTTGTTTTAGAATATATAAAAATAATTTCTTTATAGTGAAAGTTATCGAATCATCACGGCAAGGAAAAAGTAGTCTTTAAGAATGGTAACAGGAAGGAAAAGAATCTTAACCTAACAAATGCTAGGGCTGTGCCTACGGACCTGCATGTATTTTTATTGTTAATTATTCTAAATAAGTCCAAAATACTTTATGCCATTCCTTACTTAACTCAGTATCGTTCTAAAGCCAAAGTTTTAGAATAGAAAGAAATGACTGCTAGCTTTTTCTTTCGTTTCAAGAACATGGTAATTAGTTATCTTATTTGATTATCCTAGTAGCCAAACATTCCGGAGAAACGAATTAATCAGTCTCAGACAAGAGATTATTTTCTGAGCTTTAAAAAATACAATGTACTTTTTGTATCTTTCATAATAGAAAATGGGGGTGGGGTGGTAAAATAATTTGTAATTCGGGCTACTTATTAGACCCAACTCATTGGAAATGAGGGTAGACCCCGCAGAGTTGCATCCTTTTCAACTGCATGGATACCTCAATGACATATTATAAAAATATATGTTTATATAATTCATATTTCAAAAGAAAATAGACTTTTTTTTATCCGTGAAAATTTGGTAATTCTTAGTATTAGCTCCGCGCCTGTTTTTTACCTTGGAAACTGTTTTTTTCTACACTTTTAGGGCTTCTGATACTGGCGGTGCATTTGTTTGTTGTCGGCCAAATGTAATGTCCCTTCGCCGTGTTTAGTACTGGTCCGGGGGTTGGGGGTACCCATACGTTAACAAGTTACTGCACTTGTCGGACGGGATATGAACCGTTCCAAACAGACGTACCCGTGCTCTGTCTTGTGAAGATCGCGTATGGAAACCCCTTGTTGGATGTACTTCAGGGGTTAATTACAGGTTAATTACATTCGTGCGACAAAAATTGAAGGTAAATCTATAATTAGCAACCAAAAAACTGTAGAAAAAATCAAGTTAGATGGAAATCGCCGCCGTGGGGCTACTGCTTAGATCTACCGTTTATTTAATGATAATAGTAATATTAATAATAAAAAAAAAAAGCCACAGGTTCTGTATAAAAAGCTCATCTGAAAATTATAATGGTTCACGAGAAATTATTTAATATAAAAGAAAACGTAATCATTCCTGTTTTAAAGAAAATACAGCAATAGAATTTAAAAGGGTAACTAGTAAAAATAGGTTAGCTGCTACATTTCATTGTATAAAGCGAAAAATTGTTCATACATTCCTGAGCACCAAATTGAATTAAATAGCTGGTTGTCAGTTTTAATACGGATAGCATATTACCAGGAGTTGTCATTCAATAGAACCGTGTTATAATGGCTAGCTCCAAAGAAAAAGAAGACAACAGTCACCTCCAAGTTCATATTTTAATCAGTGAATCAAGACAAGAAACAACCTTGCTTCCTCCGGCCGCCCCCTCAAAAAAAAAAAAAAAAAAAAAAAAAAACAGAGAATGAAGACCTACGGAGTGGCTCCTCTCCCTTCTAATGCCAATTCATTCTATTCACAAGTGATAACCACGTTATCATATTGTCGTTTCTCTACTCTTCAGTCTTTAAGTGTTACTTACTTCATAAATAGTTAATTTCATCTTCCTTTTTACTACCATTCAACTTTAAATTTTATTTCTGTAAATGAAAGATAGTTCAACAGTCCTGCCATTCATATTAACTTTTGTTTATATGGAATGTTCCAAGAGTAATGAACTGCCCTTGTTATCCTTTGTGCTTCACTTTTTATGTGAATCACCTCTCTCTCACCTTACCATTATTTAATGAATTAATTCCAAAGTCCCGATATGAATCAGTCTTAACACACACTAGCGTTTTACTTTCCACCTTCGTGGTGAATAGATGGTGAATTATATGAAAACGTGAAACAAGGTTACTTGTAAATAGATAACTAATTTCGTAAATTTTAGAAGTTAGAAAGAAAGCTTCAGCAATGTATGGAGTTAATTAATACAACATGTTATACAAACACATTATATCTATGTAAAAAATCTGGAAACTTGCAGGGATAAAATTATGGGGAAAAAATTATAGAGGAGGAATGGAACGGAATATTTACGCCAAAAGCCAAGCGCTGGAACCTACGAGGTCATTCAGCTCTGAAAGGGAAATTGAAAGTAATAAGGTTTTAAAGGTGTAACAGGAGGAGAGCTTCGCAGTTACACTATGAAACAATTGTTAGGAGAGGGTGGAAAGCAAGATGGAAGAAAGAGCATAAGAACGGAGGTAGAGTAAAAGGAATTTACAAACAAGTCTCGAACAAGGGAAATAGAGAATATAATCTCAACAAATAACGTAGAATAATTACATATGAAATACAGACTTTTATGAATAAAAAATAAGCAAAGAAATCTACAGAAGAGCACCAAGCATAAAGAAATCGCTTACATAAGAACTGGTCTTGGTTAACAAGCAAAGACGAAATAAACACTTGAAAAAATAAGTTTAAAACATTAAAAAACAAACGCACGCAGAGAGCATATCTCAGCCAACGCCAAACCTCTTAGCTTCATCGAACAGAAATGGTTAGACATCGTGATCCAAACGAAGGTTTACTTGTTAAGAGAGGGCATAACCTATGTCCAGTCTTTCTTGGTAGACTGATTGTCAAATCTGTTGCCAAACTCTACAGCAGTGGTGCATAGGATTTCGGTCTCTTCAAAATGGCACTTTTGCTGTGAGGCTGACCCTCTGAGTGGTCTCTTGTCCCCCCAAAAAATGACATTTCATGTCCAAAAATCTGATCACTAACTTCTTCTCCCTCACACAGTCCATGTTTAATTAAACTTTTAGTTGAAATCCGCGGAACAACTGACTTGGACCATCGATGGATGGTCTTTTGTTTGTCACTTTTTCATAAGCTGTATTTTAACAGAGATCTTTCACATTTACAGTTGATCCCTGATCCCCTCTTCCTGCTGAAAGCAACCAGATTTATTGAACAGCAGCACCAATATGCAGTAAATATGCCTCGCTGTCGAACTTCTCAGCTCCAGAGGTTCTTTATTCCTCACACCATTGAACTGTGGAACAGTCTCCCTGAGAATGTCGGGTAATTGGAACCTCAAAAGTTCAAGCGCAGATTCAATTCATTACTACCATAGAACAGTTCACCTTGTATCTTAATAATGTATTTATATTTTTAACTTTATTTATGAAATTTATCAATTAATATTTTTTCTTTTCTAACAAATGATCTCTTATTTTTGTGTTTTCGATTACCTTCTGTTAATTCTCTCTAATGAACACCATTTTCTTTGGAAGCTTGAATTTCAAGTCAATGGCCCCTGTGGATTTATACCATATGAATAGGGTTCATCTTTTATTTGCATTCGTATTATTTCTGTGTAAGCTTGCTAACAAATAGACAGAAAATCAAACAAACAAGCACAAATAAGTAAAAAGAATTAACAGTACGTAATAAGCAAACAAAAAAGGCGAATCATCCAGAATTCTAAATAAAAGTGCAGCAAGCAATGCACTGCACAGGAAGTATAAAATCTCAGGCCGAGGGAGACGACAGTGCATAAGAAGAAGAAAGTCAACATTCAGATTTAAGTGTTACTTATATTTTTATTTGTCAGTTCATTAGACCGATGAGAAATACAGGCCCTTGCATCCGACAAACAAACGCTGAGCATGATACCAAATTTAGGAGAGCGAAAGGAAATATTTACTCATGAAAGTTTCATCATTAACAGACCTCGAGAAAATACTTACAGGAATTATCATGTACACAAACATATAAGTTGTCGTTTTCTAACCTAAACGAAAACGTATAGGAACAAGAATCTTAAATGAGTGAAGGACAAATGTGTTCCCTAAATTGTGGCACGGACGTAATGGATAAGTTACTTCCAATTGATTTTCAGAAAACGGCGAATTTCAGAAAGTAAAAAAAAAAAAAGATTGATTGTCGTCGTTGCGCTTGGAAGTTTCATCGTTTAAATGACCAGGAAGATCTATCTTCATTTTAGACCTTGATTCCTTTTATTCCTTTTATCTTTTCTTCCACAATTTGTTCCAGTTAAAGAAGATTAATTGAATTTGTGCGGCCATCTGAAATCACTGGTAGTGATCGATATTATAACGATACTTTTCAGATTGCTTATATATATATATATATTATATATATATATATATATATATATATATGTATATATATATATATGTATATATATATATATATATATATATATATATATATATACAGACATATATACACATATGCATACTCTCAGAGTATATATATATATATATATATATATATATATATATATATATATATATATATATATATATATATATATATATGTGTGTGTGTGTGGAATAATTACAGTAGAGAACTACTCCCTGGGTAGGACACGGTTTCCCTAACCACCGAATAACATCCCGTGAACTTGGTTCCCAAGCATGCCATCATAAATCTTCTTTAGGCAGTCCAAAGATCACCGCTCAGACTGTTTGCCCCGATGTTCTTCGAGAAGATTTATGAAGGATCAGGTGGATTAAAGACACTCATTTTTCTTGCAACAAAACATCACAAAAAACGATAGGAAAAGAGGAAGGTAGAGTGACGTATTATTATCCTGGGTTGGGTTATTAACTTTGGACCTCGGGTTATCCGGTAAATACCAATTATGGGCAGTAACTCTGACGGTCAAACAAACAAACAAACAAACAAAAAAAAGAGAATAACAGAAAACGAAAAAAAGAATAATATACATACATATATAAATATATATGTATGTAAGTTAAGTATACCTTAGTTTAACCAGACCACTGAGCTTGATTAACAGATCTCTTAAAGCTGGCCCGAAGGATTAGACTTATTTTGCGTGGCTAAGGACCAATTGGTTATCTAGCAACGGGACCTACAGCTTATTGTGGAATCCGAACCACATTATAGCTAGAAATGAATTTCTGACCCCAGAAATAAATTCCTCCAATTCTTCAGTGGCCAGCCGGAGAATCGAACGCGGGCCTAGGCGAATGGTAGGCGAGTACGATATCGACCCATCCAATGAAGAACTATATATATATAAATGTGTATATATATATATATATATATATATATATATATATATATATGCATATATATATGTATATATATGTGTATATATATATATATATATATATATATATATATATATATATATATATATATATATATATATATATATATATATATATATTACAACAAATATTATATCTCAATTATCATTCAACACATATTTGTTATTATCATTTCTTAATGAATATCTAGACCAAACAAATTAAATCCAGTTACGTTCAGTATCACATTCAAAATCCTTAAGCTTGTGGTACGCATGCCATAGAAAAGTATTGTAAGCAGTAATTGATTTTTCACAGAATGGCGAATGTAAAAAAAAGATTATATCCAATACGTGTTTTGTCCGATTTGGCTTTCATTTCCTCCTTCTGTTTTCCAAAATGTTTGGGCCAATTTATCTGTTCATTCAAGTATAAAAAAGAATATTTTCCTTGCGAACTCAAGGACGCAGCTGTAATACAAGAGCTAATCAAATAATCCTCAGGGAAGAGAAAAAATAATATATATATACGACAGTTTTCTCAACAGACGTATAACGCTCTAGTTATGTGGTTACTGTTCTCATTATGCAGCATACCAGTTGCATCGTAAACTGAATCAGCGAAAAGTTAGAATAAACCAGACGGTAATTGTAACGAATCTGTAATAATTTTCGCAGCTTCCATTTTTCTCATCTCGTATTAAAGTTCATTTTTGTCTTTGTTTTTGTGCCAGGGGTTCCTAAAAATTTTTGTCTTTCAATTTCTTGCATTCACTTACTTGGCATTTTTGACATTCGAAGGTTATTTCCTGTACGCTGGACTTAACGCTGAATGGCTGCCTTGTATTTTCGTGGACACTATTCCTTATTCTCCAAGGGTATATCTGCCAGTTTCATTTTTTCTCCTTTCTGAATTTCCGGGGAAATATCCGCTGCTTTTTTTTTTGTTTTACCTCTCTTGGGAAACATCAGGATTCGAGGAGTAACTGAAGTTTTTTGAGATTTGAAGATTCGTGAAAACAATTAATATATAGCAATGTCGGCAGTAGGTAAAAAAGAAAATGCTTGAATTACAAGGAAATTACGGCTTCAGAACATGAACATTGCCGAGAAAAGGTTTTATATACTTATGAATATATAATTTAATATATATATATATATATATATATATATATATATATATATATAATGTATATATATATATAATATATATATATATATATGTATATACATATAATATACAGTATAAATATATGTATATGCAAGTATTTATAGCTTTGTTCCAGTATTATCTTGCAAATAGCTTTTTGCTATATATCATATATATATATACATATATATATATACATATATATCTTCATTCTTCTTCTTCTTATGTGTATATATATATATATATATATATATATATATATATATGTATATATATATATATATATATGTCTTATATATATATATATTTATATCACAGGAAAACGGCAAAACCTGTCCTCTTTAACTTTAGAACAAAACTCATATATACAGTCGAAGGAAGGAAGATACATATTATTATATATTATTATTATTATTATTATATATTATTATTATTATTATTCTGTTCACATGGAACAACACAGATATGTATATATTATATATATATATGAATATATATATATATATATAAAAAAAAAAATATATATATAAAAAGAAAAAATATATTTATAGGGCGATTAAAGTTATTTATTAAACAATACTGGAATAAAGCCAAAAATTTATCTTATATTGCCCTTATGATATTCTCCATCTTAGTCACTGGCCGTTATTCCCCTCACAGGAAAACGGCAAAAACCTGTCCTCTTTAACTTTGAAAGAACAAAAACTCATCTTGAAGTGATGAGGTGGCAGTCGAAGGAAGGAAGATTTCTCGCGATTTGCATTTTTCTTCTTCTTCTTCTTCTTCTTCTTCTTCTTCTTCTTCTTCTTCTTCTTCTTCTTCTTCTTCTTCTTCTTATTATTATTATTATTATTATTATTATTATTATTATTATTATTATTATTATTATTATTATTATTATTATTATTATTCGGTAGATGAAACCTGTTCATATGGAACAAGCCCACAAGGTCCATTGATTTGAAATTCAAGTTTCCAAAAAATATGGTGCTCATTAGAAAGAAGTAAGAGGAGGTGTAAGCTGAATACTGAAAGGAGAGATACTACTTACTAAAAAAAAAATTAAATTGACAAATAGATAAATAGAAAAAAATGTATCAAAATGCAAGAAGAATAGTATTAGGGCAGTAATGTATTGCATTTTCACTTGAACTTCTGAATTTCCAGCTGCACGACATCATCTGGGAGGCTGTTCCACAGTCCAACGGTGTGAGGAATAAAGAACCTCTGGAACTGAGAAGTTCGACAGCGAGACACTTTTACTGCATACTGGTGCTGTTGCTCAGCGAATCTGGTTGATCTCGGGAGATAAAAGGGATCAGGGATGAATTGTGAATGCGAAAGATTTCTGTTGAAATTCGCCTTATGGAAAAGTGACAAACAAGAGACCATCTGTCGATGGTTCAAGTCATAACTGCTACGATTAGGAAACAGAAACCTACCACCAAGAACCACTCTCTCTCTTCTAGTTATGTTAATGAAAGGATTTGAAACCTTGATGTCGTGTTTGAAACGTTTTCTTTAGATTATATACACACAAAGGTACGAAGGTACTATATCTCAAAGGACTGTCGTCATTCAACACATATTTGTTATTATCATTTCTTAATGAATATCTAGACCAAACAAATTAAATCCAGTTACGTTCAATATCACATTCAAGATCCTTAAGCTTGTGGTACACATGCCGCAGAAAAGTATTGTAAGCAGTAAGTGATTTTTTACAGAACGGCGAATGTAAACAAAGATTATATCCAATACGTGTTTTGTCAGATTTGGCTTTCATTTCCTCCCTTCTGTTTTCCAAAATGTTTGGGCAAATTTATCTGTTCATTCCAGTATGAAAAAAGGAATATTTTCCTTGTGAACTCAAGGACGCAGCTGTAATACGAGAGCTCTTCTAGTTATGTTAATGAAAGGATTTGAAACCTTGATGCCGTGTTTGAAACGTTTTCTTTAGATTATATATGTTAATAAACACTACATTTTCAGTATTTTCCTTAGATATATATATATATATATATATATATATATATATATATATATATATATATATATATATATATATATATATATATATATATATACTTGTAAGGGCGCTGAAGTTCAGCTTGCCCTGAGGGCGCCAGCAACCCTATTGAAGCTTTTTCACACCTTTCATTTTCCATTTCAGTTCCTCTTACGTCTCTGCTACTATGCAAATAATTAAAATCCATCATATATATATATATATATATATATATTTATATATATGTATTTATACACGCTATAAAAGGGGGAGGGAGGGGGGGCGGGCAAATAAATAGCCAATATAAATTAAAATGTAGTAATTTACATGACAATACCATGTTTAATGTGTTGTCTGCCGATTAGCAAATAAAGAAAATGAAGGAAGACAGCCATTTTACTGGCAAATGAAAGTTATAGCTTTATTACCTCAAGACCAAAATCCGAAGTAAGACCTGTTTAAAAATAATAAACAATTAATCCTGGTCTGAACCTACGAAGGACACCACGCGAAACGAGGTTTGGTCAAAACTATTTGTTGTTATTAAGATTTATCCGTTAGATATCCACCTTGCGTCCTTTCTGAGACAACAACAATAGCCCAAACAAGAAAACAAAAGACAACAATAGATGTAAAGCGGCTTAACCAGCGTCAAGGAGGTAACCCGTTTTCTATTATCTCTTACCTGTCCTAACCGCAGGGGACACTTAACAAGTTCCAAAGATATATTTTTCAGTGATCCGCTCGGGACAATTTTTAGACTAAGGAAAAGGGTAGGCCATGTCTCCCCAAGAGAAGGGGACACCGTGGGGCGTTCCCTTTGCCTCAGGGTGAACATGTTTTCGGGATGGATATTTGTTTCGGGATCTAGAGAATGGAAATGGGGGTGTTTTCATCATTCCTGGAGAAAATAGTATAATCCGTTGAAATATTTCGCGTCTCTTCTTAAGGCCAATACGTTACTACGAGAAATGGCCTCGCTGGAAGAAAAGTTGATTAAAACTATATCTAATTCTACATTTATTGTAATAGTAGATACAGGTCCTTATTCACTTTTCATTCAAGATTCTTGCAGATCTAAACTTTTTCTCATGAACTTTTTTTTTTTAGATTCTGTCTACAATCATTTTATCAATATGATGCTTTTTTTCGATCCGCAGATCTATCTCCCCCTTACCTTGTACTCTGGTTCGAAAACTGTCATGTCTGAATGGAAGGAGTTTCACTTGGAAAAAAGTGTAAAAGAGTAAGACTTCTTTTCTTTCCGCATTTATTGTTGCTGTTAGGAAAGAGTGAAATAGATAGATAGATAAATAGATAGATGACATGATCATAGTAAAAAAATGATTTAATTAGTAGGCATAAATCGGGATGCGAAGGAGGTACGGCATTCGCAAACAACCAAGATTAAGAAATGCCAGGTAAACAGCAAGTGGAACTCTCACTTTCCCAGCCCTTTCTGTAGGTTAAGTCTAGGTCTGATAATCTCAGAAATCCACCTGCAGGTATTCACAAGTTCGTTCTCTTATTTTGTAGTTAAAAAAAAAAAACTTATACATTTGATAAAGCATTAATATGAAAACAAGAGAAATAAACGAAATGGTCCATGAACAATTTTTATCTTAATCATTCCCGGAGGTTTTAGATTTTATGTTGTAGATGATAGTATACAGCTTTCACAATCATGACAAATTCATCTGAATAAATAAATAAAAAACAGAGTCCTCACTATGGTTTTATGCCTTTGTAGCACTAGACAATTTTTATTGTCTCTACAGGTGTCACGTGGTAAGAAGGATTTGTTGAATTGAATTGAATGTAGAATTTAGGCCAAAGGCCAAGCACTGGGACCTATGAGGTCATTCAGCGCTGTAACGGAGATTGACAGTAAAAGGTTTGAAAAGTGGTAACAGGAGGAAAACCTCGCAGTTGCACTACGAATCAATTGTTAGGAGAGAGTGGAAAGTAACACGGAAGAAAGAGAATATGAAAGGAGGTACAGCAAAAGAAACGAAAGAGGTTACAGCTAGGGGCCGAAGGCACGCTGCAAAGAACCTTAAGTAATGCCGACAGTGCACCGCACGAGGTGCACTGACGGCACTAACCCCCCTACGGTGAAGAAGGATTTGTTCTAACATCTCCGACACCGTCGGTGCTGAAGCACAAGTGACCGTAATAAAACCTGCGACAGACCTTGGGAGTCAGGGTGAGCGGCAATTAGTTACTATGAAGATTAGTTACTAAGAGGCCAGACAATCTTGAAGAATGAAAGCGTTCATATAGCCTCTTCCGTGATTGCAGAATGAAAACGTTCGTACTTTAGGAAAGAAAGTATTGGAACCTGGTCCATAAGTCAACAGTGTTAACACACTTTCATTACTAAGTGACCGGTTGTGTAGCAAACAGGCTACGACTTGATATTCATCGGCGATCACCCAACCAGGAATTAGCCAACCCCGATGGTCGGAAGATGGCTTGCAATATGTGGAAAAGAAAACGATACTGGCCGTATAATCATCCATATGTAGACAGTGGAGCTAAGATAACGTCTAAAGAAAGTAACTAAAGAAAGAAAAGCCGCAGGCAAGAGAGCAGAACACTCCATAACAATTAACAAAAGGGAAAGTAGCAAATACCTAACCACCAACCACAACACACACTGCGATTAGAGGAAGAAGAAGTGAGAAGAAAAGGCCACAGTCACAAGTAGTGAGGGTGGTCAGCCGAGTGTCTTTCGCCACGCCCTTCTGAAAATCTTAGAAATGTCAAGAACGCCGTAAAATATTAAACCTTTTTTCGTTTGATTCTCGTAGTCCAGCACCTGCTTTTGACACATAATCCTTTAGTTGGATATAATGTACTTTGAAAATACTATTGACTAAAACCTTTTGAAAAAGCCTTGTATAAAGTTTGACTATTGTCAATCGGTTTTGATATGTGAGTGATCGGCAGTTGATAATGGCATTGTTTAAATGCTTTTGGCAGTGAAACAAACAATTACAAAGGAAATGTAACATCGCATTGTGTACATTTATTTAGCTAACTGAAAATATACTCCCGTATTGTATATTTCAGTATGTATATGTTAACATAATTACAATTATCAGCTACTGCTATGTTTCCAGTGTATAAGAAGACAAAGCTCGACACCATGTAAAATGTTCCCTGAGTTCACATAACCCTATTTCTTGATGGCGTGCTTCAGCTGCAGTACGCTGCATAACATGGGCAAGCAAGTACAGCTTCACACATGATTTGAAGGCAGAAAAATGGATCTCAACTAGGTTTAAGAATGGTGAACAGAGTGGCAAATACCTCACCCCTACATCAGGAAAATGCCTAACAATATCATTATGGATAGGAGCAGTGTTCATGATTATGACAGGCTACTCGTCACGTGACACTGCGACGAGAGAAAATACCCTTTGTTACAGACACGGTATGGGCCAAGGTCCTTTCTTTGGACCTTGATATGGACCTCATAGTAGAACATTTCGTTTACAATCACCACCGACTACCCTGAGCACTCTTTCATCAGCTCTCCCAAATGTACTCTTTGTCCAGAGATTGAGTTGTCTCATAAACATATACAAAATGCCTTTGCATACCCTTGGCTAACAGCCACTCAGCATGAGTATACCTGGCCTCCTTCGCTGATTCACAATCATTCTGGGCAGACACGTCAGAAGCTGTCTTTAAATGTATGAGCCCTCCTTCCAGTTACAGAGATAATGTTGGAACTGAGAAACAGGGTTTGGGTGGCCAGGTCTGTCTCATCATAATTCTATCCGATTTAATTTAAGAAGGGGGTCAGTTTCAATCAACATTAAAATGAAGTTCAAGGTCTCAATGTCTATGACTCTTTCTACGCCCACCAACGTGCGCAGCTTCAACATTTGTTTGCTGATACGTACGAATAATCTCTTAAGCAGTTATCCGTTTGATTCTCAGTATGGCTGCAAGGGCAATGAAATCTTCACCATGTTCATTGCTGTTAATCGTTATAGCCACATCCTCATTAGCAGTTCCCCTTCTGGAGCACACGATCAAATGTTAATTAAGCTGTGTCCTCCCCTTCCCTCTTCCATCCCCCTCCCCTACCCCTTCCTCCTCCACCCCTCCCCTCTTCTTTCCCCTCCATCCCATTTTCCTCCCCTCCCTCTTCACCCTCTTCTCCTTCCTCCTCCCCTCACCTGCCATCTTCCCTCCTCCTCCCCTCCTTTTCCTTCTTCCATCCCATTCCCCCTCCCCTCCCATTTCCCCTTCCCCTCACCTTCCTACTCGCCCTCCCCCTTCCCTCTTCCCTCCCCCGCCCTCGTAAATGGATATCACTTGCGTTAACAACAATCATAAATCGTTACAATTTCCGTCAAATTAAAAAGTCTAAAATAAAAAAATATTTCTTTTAAACATGCTTCTATTAAAATGCGCTAAAAAAGTAAAAAATAATTTTTTGAGACACACCAGGACTTTCTTACAATTAATCATGTCTGCAAAAATAAAAGCGTGTACTCCAAACATGAAAGGAAATGCTACAAGAAAAGAAATACATTTTTTTTATTTCTCGTAGCATTTCCTTCCATATTTGGGGCCCACGCTTTTATTTTTGTAGACATTTTTACTTTTTAGTGCATTTTAATAAAAGCATATTCTCACAATAAACATTTCGTTGCAATTGATTCCATGCTAGGCCGAAATTTTCTTAACTCCCGGACTAAATCAACTATGTTTCATATGAACAATGTAAGTTTGTCTACTTTTGGGGTTACTGTAAAACTCAGTCTGGTTTGCTAAATGCAAAAATGGACATCCTAATAGTTCTTATTTTCCTGACATCTGAGAGACAAGAAGGAATATAGGAAGATCAGATTTAGGTCCGATGCAAAGAGCTGGGACCTATGAGTTCATTCAGCGCTGAAAGGGAAATTGAGAGTTTTAATGGTGTAACAAGAGGAAAACCTCACAGTTGCACTATGATACAATTGTTAGAAGAGGGTGGAAAGTAAGACGAAGAAAGAGAATATGAACGGAGGTACGGTAAAAGGAATGAAAGGGGTTGCAGCTAGTGGCCGAAGGGACGCTGCAAAGGACCTTAAGTAATGCCTACGGGGGTGGGGGAGGGGAGACAAGAAGGATTCTGTAACTAAATCCAACATATTTCATGCAAGTCTGTCAAACTTTGTTTGATTCATACTATTGGTGACGAGCCGTAACACTTCACGTGTCGCCTCATAACAAGCTCACAGTTCACATTCTTAAAGATATTGCTGAAACAAAAACCTTCGACCACAAAAGTACGTCCGATTTCTTTCCCTTTCAACATTTAGATTTGGAAATCACTCTTGTTCTAAAAAAAAACGTCACTCATACTAGCAACAATTTCGTATAGAAAACAATACACAATCCCTGTTACTTATATTTATTTATGTAAAAGAGCTCAACAATCCTCCTATGGATAAATTCTCTGAAAACCCAAACTAAAACTTCCGAGAAAAAGTAAGATCTATCCCGAGACCAGAAAAAAACTGCTTAGGTTTTTTTTATTTGTTTCCAGTTAGGACGCGCATGGCAGACCTAGGTCTCCCATGCACGACCCTAGTCCACCTTTGCCTGACAGGCAACAATTTAAGATTATAATAAAAAATTGAAATAGGACTGCTAGATCTGCACCAGTCACCTTGTATATATACGCTCCGGTTGACCTAGGAAATCTTAGTTGAAAGTAATGAAATTTAAATAGCAACTAGTTCGAGTAGGATACCTAAAAGAGATGTAGGTTGCTTATTACCAAGAGTATTTCAACGACAAGCATCACGTCCAGCCGGCGGCCGGTAATAAAGTCACAGGAAAAAAGTCACAATTTTGGCCAGGAAAAGTCAGGAAAAAGTCACATTAATTCATGGTGGCCGGTAATACAGTCACAAGGGAAAAATTCACAATATTTCTTGGGGGTCATTATCTTTATGATATTTACAGTCTTTTGTTTATGTTTATACTGAAATCCCCAACGGGCTTGTACTAAACACGCCGCAAAGGTCGATACATACCGGGTTAACAAAAAAAAAAAGATCCCAACGGGCTTGTACTAAACACGTCGCAAAGGTCGATACATACCGGGTTAAAAAAAAAAAATCCCCAACGGGCTTGTACTAAACACTCAACACAGGTGGATACATACCGGGTTAAAACCCTTGGGGATCACTATATCTAGGAAAGATTATTGTGACTTTTTTGTGACTTTTTTCTGTGACATTTTTACCTGGACTCGTGCAGCCACAGCCAGTACTTTAGCACAACTTTAAGTATGGCGATCATCTTTGGATACAACTGGTAATGCCCTAACTTTTTAATGCTCTTACTTTATTAAATGTATATCAAAGTCACCTAATTCTCTAGCAATAATAAATTAGCGTATACTTGTAAGTAGCAATAAAATAATTGCAAGACCCTTAAAACGTCAAGGCAGAATATCGAGTGTAATTTTAAAAATTATACAAGTGAAAATGCTCCCAAAGTAAAACCTCTGGAAGGAATTAACTACAAAATGATTACAAAAATTAACGCTTGCGTGCTGCAAGTTAACTTTGGATATGCAGTACTGCACCAAAATACTTTTCTGTTACGGAGATTTTATTACAAAAATGACTCAATTTAAAATTAAAGTCACATTAGATTACTAGAGCTAATTTGTAGTTAAAGACAAAAGAATGCATCTGAAACAGCTTCCTCCATATTAAAGACAAATCATGAAAGATTGACACTTAAAAATCCTGTCTTGAGAAAGGAAACATTTCCTGTCATAGATTTCTTCACACACGCTGCCTGTCTAACCGTTGAATAAACAAATAAAAAAGCAACCCGACCCTACCTTGAATGTAGAAATAACCCACATGTTTAAGACATTTCGTGAAACCCTGAACGGAAAATTTTAAGTCAACCCAGCGATGACTATTGTCATAAAAACTAACAAATTATCATACTGAAAAAAAAGACTGAAATAAACGTTCTCATTAAAGACAACCGCACCAACTTGTTTTGTTAATTCCTAACAGAAATCAAAACTACGGACAGCACCTACAGTTTTTTTTCCTTCTGAAAAACACAAACATATCACATCAAGTAACAGAACTGGCCGCATCAGCAAGGACTCTCGAGCTACTTCACCGGAGCTCGAGAGTCCTTGCTGGCTACTAGGCAGCGCGGCGGACCAGTGCCTAGCAGCCTAGCAGCCCTGGCTAACATCTCATTTTGACGTCGACTAAGTTGACAAGCGTTTTATCCGAAAAAGAGGTGGATATCTGTTGGCTGTAGCGTTAATTACTGCGAAAGTTATTATCCAGTGAAGGTTGGTCTGTGCGGTTTCGTTGATAAGTATTTTTGTTTCCTATTTGTATGTTTCTCTTTAATTTGGTTTTAACTTTTTAGTGCTCAAGAGTATTCTTTGCTGGAGTAACTTTAGATTTTATTTTCAGGGCTTCGTGAGTTGCTGTTACTTTGTGTTGGGGCAAGGCAACGTTCGAGGTAATGTGAAACTGCTTTTTATATTTGTGCAACTGTCGGAAAGTCAGTGATTGAGGAAACCGTTGATAGTTTTCTGACAGTTGCCATCACACAACAGGATTTTTACTTTAGATTTAGGGGGGCTTTCATATGCTTTGTCTTTAAACTTGCGTTCAAGCAATTTAAGGTGATGTCAGTCTAGTTACTTTGTGTGGGGGCAAGGCAACGTTTCGGGTAATGTGAAACTGCTTTTATGTTTGTGCAATTGTCGGAAAGTCAGTGATTGAGGAAACCGTTGATAGTTTTCTGATAGTTTCCATCACACAACAGGATTTTTACTTAGATTTAGGAGGCTCAGATGCGTTTTGTCAAACTTGCGTTCGAGCAATTTAAGGTGTCAGTCTTTTCTTCAACGGAAGGGAAGTTTGGTTTAAATACCTGTATATTCCAAGGTAACTATTTCCTAAGCGCAATTTCTTCCGTTTTAATATATTGATTCCATTACGAATGCTTTTGTTCGGATTTCCTAAGCGCAATTTCTTCTGTTTTAATATATTGATTCCATTACGAATGCTTTGTTCGGTATTTTGTCAGTGTTATACCTTGACGTGGTCTTACAATGTTTTGTTGCTAGTT
Organism: Macrobrachium rosenbergii; assembly: GCF_040412425.1. Classification (NCBI taxonomy): domain Eukaryota; kingdom Metazoa; phylum Arthropoda; class Malacostraca; order Decapoda; family Palaemonidae; genus Macrobrachium; species Macrobrachium rosenbergii. The sequence continues at coordinate 15,349,037 of NC_089784.1, read as the reverse complement.
TGCCATTTAGTATATAGAGTATTCCAGTAACTTTAGTTACGTTGTCGTAATGTTTATAAAACATTTACAAAATATACAAAATTTCACTGCACTTGACGAATGGCGTTGGGCCTTCATATTCACTTCCTTGGTGTAATTTTAGTTTGTTTTAAACCAAAAATTCTAAAGTTCAAGTGAAATAAGTTTTGCAATATTCGATCATTTGTAATGTATAACTTACGTCATTTTAGTATTAAAAAATTCGAAAAATCAGTAACCTGTATTTAGTAGTAAGGTACTAGTCAGAGGTATTAATAAAATAACGCTAAAAATACTTTTCACTTTTACGTATGAGGCCAGCTAGTAACTGTTTATATTTCGTGACCGAACTGGAATTTGCAGGGTTACCCATAACTTAGATAAGTATCTGGTGCAGCTGTGGCTAACTTGGCAAACTTACACAATTCTAAAGGAGAGCTCCGCATGCGGCCATTGTTTAATTTTTTGACTGAATTTAGGGAAGGGTGTGTATGACGAGAGTACACGTGAGCAAAATAAAACTGTAAAATTTAGAATTCTTTTTACCGAACAATATAGGAAAGGTTTGTATGGTGGAGTACACGTAGTACACGTGAATAAAATAAACCGTAAAGTTAAGATTTCTGTAAATCTAAGTTCTCACCTGGACTACTTCTTATACACCTTATTCTGTATTGTCAAAAAAAAATCTCCGTGCGGAGTTCTTATTTAAAATTGCTTTTTAATTTAATATTTTTTCCTCATAATTAATTGAATTATATTTACTGTATAAATATTTACTGTATAAAAGTCCACCTTTGCCGGGGTGGCAGAGCCGCCTGTCAGGCAAAGGTGGACTAGGGTCTTGTATGGCGGACTATGGTCTGCCATACAAGACCTGACTGAAACTAGTAACTAATCGGCCCTTTTTCAGGTTTACATAAGCAAGGTTTTTAGGACCCAGGGGTTTGGCTTTGGGTTTTAATGGAATGTCTTAACCGTTGGAATGTGTGGAATGATTGTTCAATTTTTCAAAGATTGACGAATGTGAAAAAATTTTCGTGAGATTGGTACGTAGTTGAAATGTTGACCAGGTAAGGAATTGGGTTTCTTATTGTGGCTAAAAAGTTTGTTCGTTCTTCAGTTTAAGAATTAGTGATGGTAGTGTGATAAATTAAAGTAAATGCTCTTCAGTATAACTGTTTAGTCTTGGAAATGTGATAGTGTCAAGCAAATAAGCTCGTGGTATTTCGGAGTTTGACATTTTTAGGCTAGGTTGTTATAGGGTTCATTTTGATTGCATCCATTACAGTTCAATTTGTAGTTCGTAGTGCATGTTGCTTTCTTCTAGCCGTCGTTTTGCAGTGTAAGATGGCCACTGGGGTATTAAACCATTTTCATATTGGGTTTAAGCTCATTCCAGTTGTTGCCGAATAGGTCTTCATGGTGGTTCGAAGGTAAACGTGTACTCGCAGAGTTATGTTCTGGATGGTCTAGATGCCTAGGGTGAGTTATCCAAAGGATCTCATCCGATTAGCAGAGCCTTTTTGTTTTTCCTAGTCTTGGTGTGATTGTGTTGTGAAATAACTGTTCTTCGTACTCTGACCCCAGGAATAGGTCATATACTTCCCCCTTAAGGGGTTAGTGTTGTCAGTGTACCACGTGGTGCATTCGAGGCATTACTCGAGGTTGTTGGCCGCTTATTCAGCCACCTAGCTGCACCCACTTTTTATAGCCTAACTCCGTTCCCACTCACTCCCTTCTCGTCCGACCACTCCGTCCTCACTGTTTAATTGCTGAATGGCTGAAAGTCTATTGCTTGACTTTATTGCCAAGTTTTCATAAAACCAAACAAGTCCATAGTTTATATAATTCGGTTTTTTAGATATAATTGCTGTATTGTATTCTTAGCTTTGGTCTAGTTTTTCAAAATGTTTTATAGGTTGTTTGAGGTCTGAAACACCTGACCTATAAAATTTTGATGACTTTTGCATTGATGCTACAGATCTGGAGCTTGTGCCCTAATGAAGTGTTCTCGGCCACATGCGGCTTCTCATTTTGGCTATAATGAAAATATTTAAGAACATTGGTATTACATGAGAACACCGAGGGTTCTCTCGACATTGATATTTTATAGTACGGACACCTTTACTTAATTTACGTGTGACCTTGTTTTAAATGTAGATACTTTGAGGTTTAGGGCTTATCTTGTTACAATTAACGTAAATATTTTTTCAAGTTTGACTGTAACTGAAGTTGTATAGTAATTCATATTTGACTTGAACAGAGGAAGCAGTTGTCGATGGTTGAAACTTCTGAGCTGGTCAGCGTATTGAATTGGTCTCTTGGAAGTTTCGCTGCCTGAGTGATGCAACAAATTCAGTTAGCTGAAGCATTTAAGAAGGAATCCGATGGAACACTAGCAGAAATATGACAGCGAGCAACACTGCGGGACGCACTAGTTTGTGATGTGTAGCGGATGGAAGTGTTTTCTGTAACGAAGAGTACTATTGACGAGAGGTTGGAAGGTCTGGCAGCGACTAGGTATTGGGATGTGACCCAGTCTTTAAATTATTTCTTGTCGGCTCCTGCATATAGACATTCACCAGTGAAATTCTCGACGATTTGGTCCCTCAGCGGATACACAGACGACGAGCCAGACGCAGGTGGCTAGGCTCTGCCATTCTGAGTGGCTTTGATAGGGCATTCGCAACTGCCTCCTGTCCTCCCGGTTACGGAATCTTTAAGAGACCATTGAGGGGCAGCATTCTGGACACGTAATTGATTTCGTTGTTTTGTAAGTAGGCGGCAACGATCTGGCAGTGGACGACCCGAAAACCGTTTGGGATGAATTTAAGATCTTGGCGGAACGAATAAGGACGCTTTGACTCGAACGCTGGCGGTCTGCAGTGTAGAGTTGCAAGAGTACCCAGCTCGTAAGTCTCAATGTAACATCCGGTTCGAAGGACCAGATGTCGAGAAATGCCCCGTAGGGGGGTTGTGGCGTCAGTGCACCTCATGGGGTGGACTGTAGGCATTACTAAAGGTTGTTTGCAGCGTCCTTTCGTCCCCTAGTTGTAACCTCGTTCATTTCCTTTTACTGTACCTTAGTTCATATCTATTTCATCTTCCTGTCCACCCTCTTAACAATTATTTCAGTGTAACTGCGAGGTTTTCCTCCTGTTACACCTTCAAACCTCCTTTACTGTATATTTCCTTTCAAGCGCTGAATGACCTCATAGGTCCCAGTGCTTGGCCTTTGACCAAAAAATTTCCATTCCATTCGACAGGTAAGGTAACACCGGAGGCAGTTTGAAGGCGTTTGATACAAGGTAATTTGAATTACTAAAAATCTGGATGATGGAATTTAACTTGCTTTCTTTGGATAGAATTCCTTGAAGTTGGGGACAATGTTGGAATAGCTTGTAAAAGATGGGCAATGGGACTTTTCAATTGTAAGGATTGAATTTCTGTAGAACTCTTAAGGTAATTCGGATATCTTAACATAAGCTTGCTAAAATTTCGATTGACAAAGAAACAAATTCCAGATATTTTCCTGTAATACTTGTATTTATCTTTGTTGTGCAATTAACTGAGTAATCAGGAAAGATATACAAATAAAAAGTAAAATTGTTCATAGTTTTTTACTAAACCAATGTTGTAACATGACTTCATGCTGCATATGAAGCCAAGGTGGCTTAGTTTATAGTATTCTACAAAAATGGCAGTGCTACAGTGATTAAGATATTTTTCTTGGTGTAATACTGAAACTGTGATCGTTTCAAGGTGAGAACTGTAGTTGAGTGAGAATTGTGTAGTTAACGGACGACCCCTCAACTCTGTTGAAAAGTATTTAGGCCAAAGGCCAAGAACTTTGAACAATGAGGTCATTCAGCGCTGAAAGGGATATTGACAATAAGGTGGTTTGAAAGTTGTAACGAGGAAAACCTCGCAGTTGCACTATGAAACAATTGTTAGAGGGGGTGTAAAGTCAGATGAAAGAAAAATTGAAAGCTACAGTATAAAGGAAGAGGTTGCAGCTAGGGCCGAAGGGATGCTGTAGAGACCCTTAATGCCTATAGTGCACCCCACAAAAGTGCATTGGTGGCCTTACCCCATACGGGGGACATTGTTGTACAAGTTCTTGAATGCAAATGGTAATTAAAGGTTCAAACAAAACTCCCGAAGGCAGGACGCATTGCAAACTAACCACTTTCGAAGGGAGACTGAACTAATTAATGACCCTGAAAACAAATGTACTTAAGGTTCGATGAGCACTGCAAATTAATATATAAATTTGCAGAATCGCAAATACATGCCGATTGCGTAAGGCTGTGGTGATTTGGACAACACATGAAAAATATCTTGAGCTTAGTCTTGGACAAGTAATTGATAAAAATTTAAGACTTTAATAATTTAATTTAGTGTAATTTGGGAATAGCTTGGACGTAATGCAAAGTACTGAATAACAAGTCTGATAATAATAGGAACCATCTGATACTACGTAATTTGGAGAATATTACGGCAGATAAGGTTGAAATTGAGTTTTAAGCAATGAACATAATTCGACCAAAGGCTGCTTGAGTGCTGAAGTAAATACGCTGGAAGCTCAAATATTACCCCCCGTAGGGAGTAGTGCCGTCATACGGTGCACACTGTAAGCATTACTTAAGGTTCTTTGCAGCGCCCCTCGGCCCCTAGCTGCAACCCCTTTCATTCCTTTTACTGTACTTCCTTTCATATTCTTTTTCTTCCATCTTACCTTCCACCCTCTCCTAACAATTGATTTTAAAACCTAATTAATATCAATTTCCGTTTCAGCGCTGAATGGCCTTATTGGTCTCAGTGCTTGGCCTTTGGCCCAAATTCTATGTTCAACTCAGCTACTTCCTTCGACTTTCTAAGGTGCGCCAGGTTTTTGTTTTTTTTTTTTTTCACTGGCAATACTGATTTAATTTAATGACTGTCCTTTATACTTTCATCCCAAAATCACACAACTTGTCATTGTAAAGCCCTCCATTTGAATGAGAAGTCTTTATTTTTCGCTAAGGATGTAAACCGCATGAGTTTTAAACCATTTGACCCTTCGACGCAAAGTCAAAAACAACTTGTCATTAAATTACCAATTTTAGATAAATATTCCCAAAAGGTTTAATATTTCGGTACAGTAAACCGCTTCATCCTTTGTTTTCTCAATGTTTGTAATTACCGATTTTAGATAAATGTTATTCCCAAAAGGCTTAATGCTTTAGTTCAGTAAATTGCTTCATCCTCTGTTTGGTCAACATTTTCAATATTAAGTCATGTCATGTATTTTGGTTAAACCAGTTGTTTAGACGCTCTTACCTCTCTTTAATTTTGTTTGATATGTATAATTGCGTTGGTGAAATCGCATTTGTACTTAATATATTTGTTTAATAACTGATATAGTTCTCAATACAGCAGCTTTGAAGGAAAACAGTTAAGTGAATTGAATTGGAGTCGCTTCCATAATGAAATTACATTTTAATTATTTTTAAACTAAATCTTCTAAGCTGGTGTACAGGAAACTAGAGCAAAACTAGAATATTTTTTCATGAAACCAAAGTTTTAACAGACCAAAGAATGAAGTTTTACGCATTTTCCACAACTCAGGATTTAAAATTTCACTCAAGTTATTCCTGAACATTTCTGTGCCATTTAGATGAATTTAATTCCTAAGATTCCATTTACCCCAAGTTCACTCTTTAAAACCAAAGATAGATTACCTCCCTATGTCCTATGGTGTCTTTTATAAGCATACTTGTCCTGAATGTCAAGCAGGGACCAACGTGGGATCCACCAGTAGACTACTTACGGTGCGTATCGATTCCCATCGTGGTGTAAGTTTTCGTACTGGTGACAGAATTTCATACCCGGAATACTGGAATATCAGAGATCATTTGAAAATTTGTAAAATTTATATTGACAATAAGGACTTGTAATACAGGCCACACCACGAATGCTCGAGACCTTCCTATTTTGTTATCACCATCATCAAACCGCATGTTTCGTCATTAAACTCGCAGTCCTGACTTGTTTTTTTTTTTTTTTTTTTTACGCTGTTACCTATCACGGTAGGTCCTTAATCTTGCGTTGTGTTCTATAGTTTTTTTATTGCCCTGTTTATTTTTTTACTGTGTACTCACTTTTAATTTAATTTTTTAAAAGTTTTGTAAGCATATTTTTTTGGTTTTATAATTTTATTAGTTTTATTTTTTTTAACTGTCCTGAAGATGTATGTAAATAAAAAATTACGATGTGTTAAAATAAAGACAGCTTGTACCTCTGCGTGTCCTCATCCCTTTGTAATTGGTTTTAATTTATCTAAAATTATATATATATATATATATATGTGTGCGTATATATGTTACAGAATTGAAGCTATGAAATGCATATATGTGTATTTAAATATATATACTGTATATATATATATATATATTATATATATATATATATATATATATATATATATATATATATATATATATATATATATATATATATTTGTGTGTGTATGGTTTCTAAGCTTTGTTCATTTGCTTTTAATAATGGCAAAATGATTTAACAAAAGACATTTTGAAAGTGACATTATTCAAAATTCACGAACATTTTACATTTTGAGTATGACAGAAACGAATAAGTTTGACAGCTAGTCTTTTGTTTTAGACATGAGTATAATTGCATTAGTTTTTATATCTTTGCTTCTGACGTTTATAACTATTTGAAATAAGTCTCACTTTAACTAAACATTCACCAAAAATTTTTGATATTCGCCATATTCTTACTTGATTTAAAAGTTTTTTTTATTTTCGGAAGTATACTGTACTGTTTTCATAGTTAAAGCTGTTAAACATTTCATCTAGCCAAGGATTATGAAGTGTATTTATGAAAATTGGTTTTGTAGCATATCTGCAGTGAGTTGCCTTTTTTCCTACGTTTGCAGATAGTCTGTTAATCTCCTTTCAACACTGCTGTACTTACAGAGTGCTATCTTCTGCTATGGTAAAACCTAGAGACGCTCGTTATAACACATCCTGTGTCTTCATTCAGATAAAATCTTGTAATGAAATAACAGAACTGCTGCTAATGAGGACAGGCTATACTGATTAACAACAATGAAGGTGAAGATTTCATTGCCCTTGCTGCCACGCGGCAAACAAATGTTGCTGAAGCTGCGCATCATGTTGGTGGGCGTAGAGGAGTCATTGACAATTTTTTCTGCATGCATAATGTGATTACATAAGCAATGGAGGATTTTTCTTGGATTTTGATATGTCAAACAAAAACACTCCTTTGTACTTTTATGCGTTTCATTGTCAAAACCATTTAAACAATGTCATCACCAATTGCCGATCGTTCAGACGTCAAAAACCATTAACAATTGTCAAACTATCCACAGTTCTTGTTCAGGAGGTTTTAGTTAACGGCATTTTCAAAGTACTAGAGGATTTATGGTGCTAACATAGTATGATATCTACCATCCATTTTCTACATTTGACCCCTCAGGGCCTAGTACTAAACCCGGCGAAACATTGTAGGTGAGTCACTGTTTCGCCGTGTTTAGTACTAGCCCCTGGGGATCAAATAGTTTTGTATATAGTTTTGGGAAGTAATTGCCATAGGCCTTAATTGGGTTGTCTGGTAAATAGCACCCTAATTTTTGGTAGGTCGCGAATAGCTCGGTGGATATCATACTATCGTAGCACCGGATTTATTTGCCAAAAGCAGATGCTGGAATAGGGAAATCAAATGAAAAAAGCTATAAACCAGATATAAAAGACTGGAAACATTATCGATCCGTCTCGCATTGTATTTCCCGCGCAGGATTAAGAGCGAATTAATGGACAGAAAGGTCGTTCTAGTCAGGTACTTGTTGGACAAGAAGACTATGGGTTCATGGGGATAAGCCTGCATAGATTTGCCCGCTCTCTGGACTGAAATTACGTTGTAAGACAAGTTGGTTAGTGTGAATGACCTTACAAACTGGAAGTGATTTATCTTATGAGCAGGAAAAGAAAATAAGATAAAGAAAGGTTATTTTTATTAAAAAGAGAGATACAATCATACAGCCATATCTGTATTATTTGAAAAGAAAATGAATAGCAGATAATCTGTCATGCGCGTAGACACACCTTATGCTGTATATATATAATACATATAACATATGTGTGTGTGTGTGTGTGGGTACATAACAGAATCCGAAATAAGGTATCTTTTGAAATAATAAAAATATGGGTGAAATTCAGTATATTGTCATATATCTGTAACAAATACGAGCAAAAGTGAAAGTATAACTGGGTGAATAAGGTATGTAAGGCATGTCTACTTCAGAGAAAGGTTCTTGAGGGAGGAAAGGAGGTGATAATTGTCCGTTTTCGTGTAAGAAATTTAGGAGGCGAGTGTCAGAATTACAAGAGTATACCTGAAAGGTTGAAGTTGCGTTTTGATTGTCTAAGTAAGGTGACTTACGCAACATAGGGAAACCGCCTTACGGACTTATAGTTTAGAAGTGAGCGTGTTGACCAAGAGTTTGCTGTGGAAAGTTGCTGGATAAGATTGAAAGTTCTGGCAAAATACTGTTTAAGCTATGTGTACACTAAGAGTTTATTATGATGGAACTGATGAGTCCCGTTGGAGGTTAGTGCCGTCAGTGAACCTCAGGGGGTGCACTGTAGGCTTTACTAAAGGTTATTTGCAGGGACCCTTTCATTCCTTTTACTGTACCTCCACTCACATTATCTTCCATCTTGCTATCCACCCTCTCCTAACAATTATTTCACAGTGCAACTACGAAGTTTTCCTCCTGTTACACCTTGCAAACCTACCTTCTCTCAGTTTGCTTCCCAACGCTGAATGACCTCAAAGGTCCCAGTGCATGGCCTTTGGCCTAAACTCTAGGTTTCATTCCATTCCTGATAAGAGGTTACCGAGAGATTGCTGAGAGTTCTTGATGTGGGACATTTTGAAGTCTTTATGAATAACATGCTGTGCGTGCATGGGTATGTTAATGGGAGACACTGGTTTAGTGTTTGATAATTTTGAAGAAAGGGTGTTTCCTGTTAGGCAGGTTGGCTCAATGGAAGTTTCCCCGTGGTGGGGGAGGGGCGGCGGATAGCGCCGTCAGTGCGCCTCACGGCGTTCATTGTAGGCATTATTTAAGGTTCTTCGCAGAATCGGTCCCTAGCTGCAACTCCTTTCATTCCTGTTACTGTTCCTCCATTCATAATCTCTTCCATGTTACTTTCCACCATTTCCTAACAATTGATTCATAGTGCAACTGCGAGGTTTTCCTCCTGTTACACCTCTCAAAGCTTTTTACTGTCAATTTTAGTTTCAGAGTTGAATGACCTCATAGGTCCCAGTGCTGGGCCTTTGGCCTAAATTCTATATTCTATTCTTTTCAATGGAAGTTTACAGAGAAAAGTAAAAGCTTTGAGTGGTAGGTAAAATGGCTGATGTTTCCAGTGTTAAGGTTAGCACCTGGGTACATAGTGAGAAAGCTTTGGTGAGTCTGAAACATCTAAATTGAAATGTCAACAATAATAAAGTTTATATGACTAATTAAACTCAACAATACTGAATCAACCTATTTGTCTTGGTTCCTTTTCCCTCTTCTTAACTGCAGGCACTACTTTGGCCATGGTGCAGTCGAAATTAAAGAGAGACGCAGAGAGTACCAGAGCCACTCAGGTGGCTTTGTTACAAGTACTGGGCTGCCGTTTAGCAATTTTTTTTCGGTGGAAAGTAGTATCAATCGGATTTCTTGGACTGATTATTGTCTCTGTTCTTCTGCTGACTGAATTTGGCATTCTCATTATGTTTCATTTGCTCCTATAACCATCCCTGTCCCAAAAAGTGCTATATTGCTTCTCTTTTTCAACGCTTGACTTGTTAACTTCAGGCGTGTATTGTACAGATCAGGACTCACTCAGAGTGGGTCCTGGTACAGATAAGGACATGTTGCTGAGCCTATGGAACTCCCCTTACATGCACACGCACCCACACACCATAGTATATCCATCTATCTACTATATATATATATATATATATATATATATATATATATATATATATATATATATATATATATATATATATATATATATATTGTAATTTCATAATATAGCAATCAGCTCAGTCATTTTTTCATGCATATTTTTCCTTTGTTACCCCATTCTTTTCTACCCTTTTTAATCCTTTTACAGTGAACCCCTTTCGTTTAGTAAAAGGAATAACGAAACAGCATTTTGTTATATAGATACAAATAAGGAACTCAGAGACATTCTCATTTTTAAATGATTACAGCAGAAGTAGCTCTTCTAAAATGAGATTGAAGATTAAACAAAGATAAAGATGGCCTCGTCAGCTTCCCAGTCACTAATTTTTGCCCTATTTCTTATCCTGCCTCCATCTTTTCTCTTCCTCCAAAGGTGATCAGACACATGCAGCCACAGAAGCCTCTAAGAGATGACTGTTTCTACGAGAGGCATTGCAGTGGCGCCACTTTGTTGGAGAGTAGACAGGCAGGTCACACATCCCTGACCTGTCCTGCCAATCATCTTGTGTATGGCCACTCTTCTGCAAGACCGCCTTTACCAGTGGTTGCCTTAGCCTTTTACTGGACTAGAATCCTTAGCATAACACTGACTTACCCAGATCCAGGATTGCTTAAGTTTTCTACACCGCATCTCAATATCATAGTTCCCATTGTAGTTATTGGGGTTGGATAACTTTCCTACACCTTTGCTAGTCACACTTCCAACACAAGCCCTGGTTTCATACCTTCCAGTGTCACCTAATGTATGTATTACACAAGCATCAGTGGTTCTAGTTGCAAAGCCAATTCTTCTATGAGCAGCAACAATTCTATAACACCAACCACTTTACCAGTGAATGAAACAGGGTGTTGTGGTTCATCAGGGAATGTCTTGTCCATCACAACAAGCAGTGGCTCTCATTCATTAGTTAGTAATGCCAGTTTGCTGTCCACGATGATTTTGCAGTGTCACAGTTGTCTGTGCTCCAACAGGAAGATCCCGTAGGAGGATAGTGCCATCAGTGCACTGTAGGCAGTACTCAAGGTTCTTTGCAGCGTCCCTTCGGCCCCTAGCTGCAACTCCTTTCGTTCCTTTTACTGTACCTTCTTTCATATTCTCTTTCTTCCATGTTACTTTCCACCCTCTCCTAACAAGTGATTCATAGTGCAACTGCGAGGTTCTCCTCCTGTTACACCTTTCAAACCTTTTACCGTCGATTTCCGTTTCAGCGCTGAATGGCGTCGTAGGTCCCAGTGCTTGGCCTTTGGCCTAAATTCTATATTCAATTCAATCCATTTTGGCTTTTTGCTTATTTCTTTCGATTCTTGAAGAAATTGATTGGAATATGTTTTTTTTAAAATAGAATTTTGCATACTGCTTATTGCCTCTGTGCATTTAACAATTGAGTGTCGTAATTCTTTTTTTTTCCGCTTTGATAAGGAAGCAGTATGTATTTTTGCGATCACTCGCTCTCTCTTATTGACAACTTTCATTTTTACTTTTTGTTTATCTTTTGATTTTATCTTGACGCAAGTCGCTTTTATTGTTAATTTCAAGTTGCTTTTAATTATTGTTGTGTATCTTCAGAATATAACAGTCGTTGCATATATTCTTTCTTATTAGGTGCACTTGATGCCGTGTGTTGTGGTGGTTTCAGTGAGGAATTTATGAATAGAAAGGATGCTATGCCAAGGATAATGGAGAAAGTTCAAAGACAAACTTAATACTAGATTGTTTTCTGAACCAGATTTTCTCCAGATAGAGACTTGATAGAAGAGACAAAGTAGGTACTGGTACCAATGCATAATAAATGGTCTTAGTAAACTTGAGAAGCATTTCAGTCACTGAAATGTGAAGATTACAGAAAAGAGTGGAATATAATGAACATTCCCTTAGTCGTTATAACGAAAGAAGTCTATAAACTGTTTAAATCAAGAAAACTTACTAGTCTCTATAAAAAAAAATAACATATGTCATCTGTAACACACTTCTGTCATTCGTTTTCAAGTTTCCTTACATGTATTGCTTCCGAGGATAGACACCTCTCTCTTTCTCTTTCACTACTCTGCTCACATGTAGCAACAAAATCTGTAAGCTGTAATCGATGTAAATTGTTTCCATGTCCAGGATTTCTCTCTCTCTCTCTCTCTCTCTCTCTCTCTCTCTCTCTCTCTTTCTCTCTCTCTCTCTCTTGCTTAACATATGTGTTATCATTAATCTTCATGTACAGAGTTTTTCCTTGGAAATTTTCCATAGTGGCTATCAATTTTTCACGATCATGCTATTCTCTCTCTCTCTCTCTCTCTCTCTCTCTCTCTCTCTCTCAATGTCTGTCTGTCCTCTCTCTCCTGCCAAGCATTCCTCCCCTTGTTGTAACCCGTAACGGCCTCTGACCCGATATAAACTTACTTTCACCGCCTGTTTTTTAGGCCTACCGTGGGAAACTGTCCTTCGGCTGCTTTCCTGCCGGGTCTTTCGTTCCCTATCGCCCGCCCTCCTCCTCTTCCAGATCTTCCAGGGCACATGGGGAAGGATCGAAAATAGGGAGAGGCGGGCATAACATGGAGAGAAGGGGAATGTTTGTTGGGTGGCAGGAACTGAACCGTCAGATGTATTTTTAAAGTGCCTTCTTCTTCTTCTTCTTCTTCTTCTTCTTCTTCTTCTTCTTCTTCTTCTTCCAGCAAGACATGAATAAGAAGAAATAAATAAATAAATATATATATATAGATATAGAGATAGATATAAAGTAGATATATATTATATTATATAATATATATATATATATATATATATATATATATATATATATATATATATATATATATATATATATATATATAATATATTTAAAGATAGAGACTTTCTTCTTTTTCTTTTTCTTCTTCTCTTATCTTCTTTCGCACGCTATCTTCTAAAAATATTCTAGTCTTCTCATTGATAATGCAAGGCCTGAAATCCAGCCTTTCCATGAAAGTATACATTTTTCTTTTTTTGATCCAACTCCCCGACCCAACAGCACTCGATTTGCTAACATTTCATTCGACTTACCCCTTTCACTGACTTTTGCGTCCGAATTGCTAAAGACCGGGGTTCGTTCCCGTGGTGAGTCAGAAATTGATTTCAGTGAAACGCGATTCCATGTGTTCATTTCCATCATATCTCACTGTGAAAGGGGTAAGTCGAATGAAATGTTAGCAATTCGAACGCTGATGGGTTGAGGACTTGGGTAAAATTCACTGGTATGTTAGGCCTTAGTCGCCTGCCCGGGAAAAACCTCAGGTACGTACTACTTACTTAGGTTCTAACTCCTTTTATGACCTTTGCATCCGAACGGCTAATGCCCTGGACTGTCACTCGAAAGACCAGGATTCATTCCCTGTGGTACGGGAGAGTCAGAAATTTATTTCTGTGAAAACGTTGCTATGTATTAATTTCCATATATAATTATGTATATATGTATATATATATATATATATATA
>NC_089784.1:15308003-15330503 GCF_040412425.1 Macrobrachium rosenbergii | reverse complement strand
TGCCTGTTTGTTAATTTCATTCATAATGGACTGTAGTTGGGTTTTAATGTCTCCACACTGAAGAGGGAGCAAGACGCTCCGAAACTGTATGTGGTTTTGAATATATTCATTCTCCAATTTGTGTGTTTTTTTCGTAAGGTTCAAAGTTCGATACAGTTCTGTTATCATTACGGAACTCCATCAATCGGCCAACGCACCAGGTCAGCTAGTCCGCCATTTCAAACACACCACGCGGAAACAGACACCTTTACGTAAATAAGAGCTTTGGCATTTCTACCTTGGTGAAGGGTGGTACAGACGAGACACCCACCAATATAATCCTTTCCAAGGGGGACATTCGAGGAAGCTGAAATTCCCTCTAACGACGAGAGGAAAGATGGACTTTGACTGATGATAACTGCAAGGAAGATTTGATGCGCCCTCTTCACGCAAAAACTTCCCGGGATCAAATAACAGATAAGTGTAAAGAAGAACTGGTGCTGAATAAGGCCTAATTTGAAGTTTCACTAATACTAAGTATTAGCAACTGACCTGTATAACGCGTTGTGGAGATTCTCTATTTTCGTTCTTAAAAGTTGTCGGAAAGAAAGGTAAAGAAAAGAGAAAAAATGTCTTGCTGTCAGATAAGGGGATGCAAAACGCCAAGACCAGTAATCAGACATATCTTAATGAAAATAATATAGTTAAGGTAGCTATCAAACCAATGGTACCAGCAATGCAGTGTCTAAACTGCTGCTCTTGGACGGAAAAATGTATCAATAGAAATATAAATAAAAGGAAGACTATTAGTAACGTATTCTGGTTAAAGTTTCGGTTATCCTGATCATACAATGCTGGGAAGATAAACAGCAAATGTAAATTATAATAAATGTAGTGCACGGGACTCGCTAAGCTCTAAAACAATTGACGCAAAAACGCCGCAGGTCTGAGTTTCCTCAAATTTCGCAAGAAACATTAAAAGAAAGAGAGTTGTTTCTGTGTTTGGAGCACTTTTTTTTTTCATCTTCATCTGCTTTTAGTATTAAACTTAGTAAGCAACAAGACCAACTCATCCACATGTGGAACCACTACAGCACCACCAGAATATTTTGATGATGACCCAACAGGGGCGCAAGCATATAAGGGATTAGTATTATGTACGGATGTTACCAGTCATAACCTGACCTAACCTTAAGTATCCTTACCTGGCCTGGGACTCAGCATCCGGCAACGGGCCACCCTCACCCCATCCACCCTCTCCCACCCCCGGTCACCAGAACACCGCTGTGGCCACCTATATAATGCAGTAAACCACAATTCACCTTTAATTATAATGTCTTTTTGTAATACTAATTTATTCAAAAAGTCGCCCAATCATGCAGGCTACGTCAAGGGCAGCAAGTCTAGGCTCTGATCTTGTCACGTGACAGCTGCTGCGTGTCTCCCTTCATAAGGGGACCTGTTTCTTTTCTTCTGCTTTTTCCCTCATTTACTTTAGTTTTCGGTAAAAGAAAACCATTCAGATGGCTTTGTCTGTCCGTCCGCACTCTTTCTGTCCTCACTCTGATCTTAAAACTACTGAGGCTAGAGGGCTGCTAATTGGTAAGTTGATCATCCACCCTCCAATCATAAAACACTCAGATCTTAAAACTACTGAGGCTAGAGGGCTGCAAATTGGTATGTTGATCATCCACCCTCCAATCCTCAAACATACCAAATTGCAGCCCTCTAGCCTCAGTAGTTTTTATTTTATTTAAGGTTAAAGTTAGCCATGATCGTGCGTCTAGCACCGCAACAACACAGGCCACCATGCCTGCTGAGAGTTTCACGGGCTGTGGCTGAGAGTTTCATACAGCATTATACGGTGTACCGAAAACTCGATTGCGCCGAAGAAACTTCGGCGCATTTTTTACTTGTTTATAATCTAGCTTGTTTCGGAGGCGGGTTATCTGCTTCCTTTAGAGAGAGATCTCACCCTTTGATTTAGCACTCACTCGAACTTTCTTTTTTCTTTCTCTCATTCAGAAGAGGGTGTTTTGATTATTTTTCATCTTTTGTCCTTTCTTTCTTATTGCTTTAGGTGCTTATTTGTTAAGAAGTATGCAGTTGCTAGTCCCATCGGCCTCCATGTTAATAAGAAAAATCGTAGCTGAATGTCGACGGTTAATGTCCATTATGGAAAACATTTACTGACTTTCTATTCAAATTAGACCTATTAGAAGGAAAAGAAATATAAGAAGAGGAACTAAAATTATTCAGTAATCTTTCGAATATGCATGAACCACCTTGACATAATTTTCTCTACTTGTTGTCTGCGTCAGTAACCCAGCCGTTGTGACGCCAGATAATTCACAATTCCGTGTTTTCTAACTCCCTTGCCTTTCCCACACCTCTTCCAATGGACGGCGGGAGGCCACCCTTCCAAAATACCCTGTACTGTAGGTCTGGGGTATAGGCCCACAAACCTACAAAACACAAGTTAAAGGAGGAAGAGGATAAGTAAGGGTGGGAAGGGGATCATCTGGTAAAGAGAGAGAGAGAGAGAGAGAGAGAGAGAGAGAGAGAGAGAGAGAGAGAGAGAGGCGGAAGATATCCTCTGTAACGCTCGTATTTTTTTCTTTGCTTTACTTCCGGTTCCCATGAGGAGGCGTGTAGTATCGAGGGTTGGTGCCTGTATCGGTTTTATGCTTTCGTTTTGGGTAAAACATTCAGAAAAGAAAATGTGGAGGGAAGACTATATAACGTTTTCTTGCGTTAAGGACTGCCAGTGATAATTTTCCCAGAGAAGGTTAAAAGCATAAGGCTGCCCATTTATGTTCATGAACCACTCGAAAAACTGTAAGCAGTATTCTAGACTCTCTCTCTCTCTCTCTCTCTCTCTCTCTCTCTCTCTCTCTCTCTCTGTCTCTCTCTCTCTCTCTCTCTCTCTCTCTCTCTCTCTCAAACACACGTACACAGATCAATAAAGTAAAAGTACAATTAAAAAAAGAGGCATCTGTGTCCACTGACAATAGTCAGTGCGAAGCATACTTGAAAGGATGATATAGCTACCATACGTAAACTGTTTTTGTATAAACTGCATACATACTTTTATAAAAGAGAGAGAGAGAGAGAGAGAGAGAGAGAGAGAGAGAGAGAGAGAGAGAGAGAGAGAGAGGACGATGACATGCGTAGACAAAGAGGACAAGCACTGGCTCAGATGTGACATATCAGTTTCTACTTCTTCGCCATCATTGTTTCTTTCTTATTAACAGTGTCCTTATTGTCATTTTCTTGCTTTTTATCAGTTTGATTTTTACACTGCATTAGTTTCCACGTTTCTTCAAAGACTAAGCTTCTTATTGTAACCCTATCATTTTGGAGAGCAGGCTTTGAGTGAAGGGTTCTAGCATTAGGAAAAGTCTGAACCCGTGGAGAAAAAAGTCAATAGTTGCTTGTAGCCTCTATTCCTATGTGATGTTCATGTTGGCGAGCCTGAACCTGGAAAACATGAAGGTATTCATAGCTTTCCCTTCACACGTGATACCAACCTTTCTTTCTTTACGACAGACAGTTGCCTGATCTCTAAATTAAAGACCAGTTCCTGATGGGCAATGACACGGATTACATCAAAGTGCAGAGCACAAGGAACGTTGGGCGGGCCATTCATGAGTATTCAGCCTAGACGTTTGAGATATCTTTCTTTATGATTTTCTTAGGGTTGGAGAAGGTAAGATTGCATGTATTTTCTTGTTATACGTCCTACTTGAATTTATATGTGGTTCGAATGAAAGTAATTATGCGTTGAAGAACCTCACTTTGTATTTCAAAGTGAACATCTAGGAACGTTGTCTCCGATTTTTCTTCAGTAATATTCATCTTAGACGTTTGATATATCGTCATGTTTTATATATATATATATATATAAGACTATATGTATTTTCTTGTTATACGTATATATATGAATTTATATGTATATTCGATATGATAAGTAATATGCATTGAGGAATCTCATTTGTATATGGGAACATATATGATATGTGTGTGTTTTTCCTCAGTAACCATGTGTGTGTGTGTGTACTTTACGTATTTTTCTCCTTAAATGTGATAATTATGTGGTGGGCGGATTTTTTTCCTTAAATGTGATAGTTCCGACTACACCCTAGCTTCGACTAATTACCAGGTACATGAGTCACTGCTTACGGCAGCAGAGTTCTTTTGGGCTTTAAGGAATTCGCGTTGACCGCTAAGCCTTCTCAGTATATCAATAACCAAATAAAAATCATGTTTATGATGAGTGACAATTTCTCCAGTACAATCGCCTTATATAATATATATTTATAAATACTTAAATTATATATCTAAATATATATTACATATTTATATATATAATATATACACACATATATATATATATATATATATATATATATATATATATATATATATATATATATATATATATATATATATATATATATGTACATGCACACACACATATATATGTATATATATTTCGCCAGTACAATCGTCATTCGTATGCATGCATGTATACATATATATATAAAACACATAGAACACAATAAAACAAACACTGACGACCTAACAGTGCAAGATAGGTAGTAAGAGAATGCGGAATTTCTGAAATAAAACGCCAACCACATTTGCGATCATGAGTCGTAGTACCGCAGAATGGTCAACCATTTGTTAGGTTCTGTGTCACGCTCTTGAGGAAAATGAAGCAGTAATTCCTTAAAACCCGTTCGAGATAAAGAGCAAATAGGCCTCGTGGCTGGTGGAAGAAAACAACTACAATAACAAAGAATACTTTCACTTCTTCTTCCATTAAGGGTATCATGAAATCTCTTCGGTCGTGTTCCAGTGAATGGGGCGGGCCGGAGATCGCGTCTTGCGGAATGGAAGAAATTAGTATCATCATCGTTCTTCTTGCTAAGAAATTCACAGCATTGTGATAAATTTTTATTCAATAAAAGTCCACAATTATATAAATAAATCGTATTAATATGCAAAAGATTAAAACAAAGTCTTTCGAACTCTTGAATGGTGTTCCTCCTCAGTGTTTACGTTCGAAAATCTTTGTTATTATCTTTTGCATATTAATACGGTTTATTCATATAATTGTGGATTTTTATTGCATAATTGTTATTAATATTGTTGATGGGACAGCCTTCCATCTGAGGGATTCCAACCGCTAATACTTTAGATGAGATACTGGTCAAAATTATATATCTATTCACAGGCGAGAGCCGCGAGATTGCTTTCACATCATTATTATTATTATTATTATTATTATTATTATTATTATTATTATTATTATTTTAAACACACTATCTATTCTTGAGAGAGTAGAATCTGATATTAACCTCCATAATGCTGCAATGATTTATAATGGAACTTGATTAAAATAGGTTGTTGACACTGAGCAAACCTAAAATTAAACTTGTTTTAACCCTTTAGCTGCGGAGGGCCCGGGAGGATCTTGGTTCCTTTATGTTCATACCAAACAAGACTAAGAGGAAATGAACTTGTTTTAAACTTCGCGATGAACAAGTCTAAAATGAAACTAACTTGTCAAACACGAATATAACGCCTCGAGGGAGAGAAGAGGAAAACGGCAAATACACAACAAATAAAAGTAACCCACGAACGGACGAACACACACACACACAAATCTACAGAAGTCAACAATGAGCAAATTCTCGACTTCCAGGAAAAAGTTCACCCGTATCCTTCCTTATTCTTTGGACCTTGCTTCCTTGCCTCACCCGTGGCTTTCAGAGAAGAAGACTCGTCGAGGTATTTCGTCTTGAGGCCAAGTACCCCCCGGCTGTTTACCTCAGAAAGGTGAGGAGCGTGAATAACAGTTAGGTCAGGTCAGGTCAGATTAGCGTCCCCACTAAATCCATCAGCCGAAAGCGTAACACTTGCGTCACTAGGACAAAAGACCTGTCTGACACTTGATCACAACAGAATTTTATTTCCTGGTTGTAGTGAATTTTTTTTTATCATTGTTTATGCTTTGGATGACTACGTTTAGATTAATGAATATGAGATTTTGTTCTTTTGCTGAACTGGAAAGGATTGTTGATTATTGAATTCAGTTTTGGGATAAAATCCATTTTTCATAAAAGAAAAACAGTATGTTCTTGAATTCGGTAGATTTTGCTTATGATCTGTATAGTTTCGAACGCTATGCATGTCTAATAAACTGAAAATAACAGTTCAATAGATAGTTTAGTTTTGAATGAATACTAGAATTTCTTCAACCAATTTACAGCTATGCCTGTCAATCCATCTGCTTCTCTTAAGCGCGTATCTGTTTACAGTTATTTAATTTTTTTTATAAACAATCACACCAGTACATGCCAATGCATCTATCCCTATTAACACAATATCCGTCAAGATATGAAATATCTATCGGCTATACGTTAGTTTGCGTGACAGGAATGAAAAAGAAATACGGAATACGGAGCCACCTTAGCATAACAGGAGCAGCACACTGATGGCTGGTGGAACCCATACAGCCAGAGGGGGCTGGAGGCGACGGCGATGGTGCTTTGGGCTTCCGGGGTAAAAGGAAAAACGATAATGATAATAATAAGAATAATAATAATCTCCTTATTTGTCTTCTCGCTGTTTCTCACACCTTTAACGTGCGTTCGTATTTTTTGCTTCCTCGTCTTCGTCACCTTTTACGGTTTCTTATGCAGATGCATTTATGCTTTTGGTACCTCGAGTTCTTGTTGTATAATTCGTTTATACGATCATATATATATATATATATATATATATATATATATGTATGTATGTATGTATGTATGTATGTATGTATGTATGTATGTATATGTATATATATATATATATATATATATATATATATATATATATATATATATATATATATATATATATATGATATTGCTCTTTAAACGTCTGCGTACAATTTGTCTTCATGGGAAGATCTCATTTTGGCCTCGTTTGATAGATAAATAGCTTTGTTTTATCACATTATGTTCAAAATAGCAAAATTACAAATATAAAGGGTAAATCTGACAATTTGAAAGTATTCGAATCCAAAAAGGTCTAAATTTTGCTAATTCGCTAAAAAAATAAATAAATTCTTTCTTTCTACGCAATATAATATAAACTTGAAGCAAAGTTTACTACTATTTATGTCAGCTACTGAGGATTAAAACTTAGGGAAAAAGATGTACGGTAATCATTTTCATTTATGGCATGGAGCCAAGACAAAGGATCAGTGTGACCTCTACCTGATTTTTCTTATATTTTATTAACATCCAGAACCAGTGAACTTGGACGAACAATGGAGTTAATATATTTGGTGTATTTAAAGTGCGATGAAATTACAAGATTATTTAAAATTTTTCGTCATATTGATGGCATGGGTGCACTGATCAAGGTCTAGAGAATTGGGACTGATAATGATAATAATAACTTAGAAGACTGAAAATTAATAATTAACCCTGGAAGATAGTGGTCTCATGGAGAGATCAACACTTTTTCGACGTAGAAATAGAAGAAAGAGATAAAAAGGGAAAACTTGCTAGTTCTCATTCAGGCCAAACAGGAAGGGATAACATCGTCTATGGAGGTAAAGAAAAAAAAAAATTACGTAAATCATCGAGCGGAGGAGGATGTGAGTCAAGCTGCTTTTGTCTACATCACGACAATGGCACCACCTTATTACCCAACTCAGCCTTCCTACCAATTCCCTGTTCTTGTTTACGAGAGAGAGAGAGAGAGAGAGAGAGAGAGAGAGAGAGAGAGAGAGAGAGAGGCGTCCCTCATGTTTACTTGTTTTTCGAGAAGCAACTGTTATTCGCCAATGACTCGGAGCATCGCCATTGGTTGGTAACCGGTGGCCAATCACGGCCGACGGGGCCAAAGCACATACGTATGGAGAAGAGGGCGAAAAGAGGGAGAAGAAGAAGAAAAAAATAGGGGAAAAAAGGCAGTTGGGGAGTGGTTAGCGATTGAGGGGTTTCTAAGGAGGGTGAACTCGAGAGAGAGTGGTGGATGTTGGGGCTTTTGCGGGGGGGTCGTGGAACGTAATTCGTCCAAGTTCTATGGTTTGTTATGGAGGGGGTTTTTACCGTTAGATTCTGTAACAACTGCCGTATGGCGAGGGTTTTTTGACGAGCGAAAATCGGCCTCGGTCATCTGGAGTGCCTGTGGAATTGGGGAAATGGGGGTTGAGATGACCTCGTTTGCTTGAATGCGACTAAGCGACGCGGAATATTTTTCTTCATCCCTAAGTTCTACAGAAAAGAAATTGTATGGAACTGTCGATGAAATGGAGGGCGAAGCACGCGAAGAGGAGCGCCCATTCAAGGCTACTTCTTAGATTTCATCACTGAATTCTTGGAAAATATGGAATTTCAAAAGCAATTTATGTAAGTTTGAAAAACTTCTATAGCTGGTGTAACTATGGTTGAAGATCCATATCAATGAAAATATATGTTCAGGGCATTATCATTTAGGATATGAATTTGCTCTTTGAATTATCATGATCATAGCATCATTTACAATAGAATTTAGCTGATACACCAGTGAACTGTAATACATTAACTTTTTTAGGAATTGTATCACCGTTCTCTCCATGTAATACAATTTTTATAATGAAAGCTCGTAATATATATATATATATATATATATATATATATATATATATATATATATATATATATATATATATATATATATATATATATATATATATATATATATAACACACACACACACATATATATATATATATATATATACGATATTTTCATTATAAAAAAATTGTATTACATAACTGAGAGGAGTGTTATAAACAATATCTAAAACTATTAATCTGTTGCAATTCAGTGTATCATCTGAATTCTAAATGATGCTATGATAATTCAAAGAGCAAATTCATACGTTAAATGATAATTCCTAAACTTGTTATATTTTCATTGATATGGGTCTTGTACCATATAGTTAAGCATAGATACATAGATACATATATATATATATATATATATATATATATATATATATATATATATATATATATATATATATATATATATATATATATTTATATATAATATATGAAATATATAATATCTATGCGCCTTAATCTCTATAACCATGAGAATGTTACAATAGTTCATCGCAAGACAACCATACAACTTCCCATAGTTTCCAGATAACCAACGTAAATTTGATGGTCGCGTGACTCGTAGCGACTCGAACACATTCTCAGGCCGTGTAAATTGTGCCACAATTACACCGAAGGACCAGTAAAACCTACTTGTCTTTTAAAGAGGCCACGTTGAAATACATCTATTAACAGGGCTGCGCTATTTTCAGCGGAACTGATGTGCTCTGGGGATTTTACCCTTCACGATAATGGAGAATATTTGGGTAATTATTTGCCAGTCGGAAGTCTGTATATGTGTGGGATTACGTTTGTATGTGAGCGTCCGTAGTCAGTAGCTTAATTTGCCTATTTCCCGGTATATATGTGTCGGTTATTTTATACTTTTCTATATACAAACGTGCAGACACACGCACACACACACACACACACACACACACACACACATATATATATATATATATATATATATATATATATATATATATATATATATATATATATACACACACATATACAGTATATATTATATATATATATATACACATACATACATACATACATATATATATATATAAATAAATAAATATATATATATATATATATATATATATATATATATATATATATATATATATATATATATATATATATATATATATATATATATATATATTACGTGCAATATATCAAGTACATCAAGTAATTGTGTACAAGTTCAAGTTTAATGCTTCCTGAATATTAAAACATGAAGGTGAAATATTATATGAAGTTGAAATTATATTTCGTCTTGGTCCTATCTAGAAATGAAAAAATCTCTTGTGGAATAAATAAAACTTATGCCGAAAAATGATGGTATAATACTTTGCTGCGCAATAACTAGTATAAATAACAATAGGCTATATACCATTACCCAGGAGTTTTGCATGACATAAATATTTAGAAATATTCTATTTCGGCTAACTCTAGGTCTTTGTTCTTTTATATTTTTGTTATTTTGCTCTTTTGACTGAGGTAAATAAATGCTATTTAGATTTAAAATGTTACCTTAATGAGTAGGCATGACCGATCAAAGAAATATAGAATCATAAAATTTCTTTTACCATACCTTTTTGTATGGTAGGGAATAATTTATATACCCGTAATTCTTATTATTATTATTTTTTTTTTAGCAAAGTACAGACATTTTGAAATGTGTTCGGCTAACCTTATCTGATACCATTTATTTTTGTTATTCTGATTTCCTGAAGATATTGCAATTTGTATCTTAGGCTTTGTAGTGACAAACGTATCCAAAACGTGTAAAGAGTTCGAGAACTTAAGAGGGGATCGTGGTTATTGCAGTTACATGCGTATCTGGTAAAAAGTGACTAGTAGATTCTATGTATATTGCGATGAATTAAACCTCTTATAACCTATTATTTAAAATGACGTCGAAATCAGTATCTTCGCATAAGTAAGTTTGCGCGGAACGTTCGGAGGGAAACATCGCTTAGGGAAAATGGGGCCAGGAACAGATAGTTGGAGAGATAGTTGCACTGTGGTCTAGTTGTTGGCCCACCAGAAGCAAGGTGTCTGGACAAACAATAGGTTACATGTTTATATTGTGTGTCTGTTTGTGCCTGTTAGCCCTTCTCGTACTTAAATATAAAATCAATATTAGAAATATAATGTGAATGTTTCAAAGAAATAGTTAACCCAGCATTCAAGGGTTAGTTGTATTAAATTTGCTTTCATGGCTCTTAAAAGTCATTTCAAAGTATTGACGTGTGTGTGAAAAGAATTCTTGCTCTCAAAATACAGAGATATTCATGAAGAATTCAGAAGAGAGAGAGAGAGAGAGAGAGAGAGAGAGAGAGAGAGAGAGAGAGAGAGAGAGAGAGAGAAATTCGTGACTTCTAAGAGACTGCCATTTTCAGTTATGAAATCATTTAAAAATACTGTATTATTTTGATACAATATCAAGAAGAAAACGACAAATGCGAGGAACACAAGGCAGCTAAGTCGACCATCTACTCTACACACGACAGTCAACCTTGAGCAGCAATCCGGACACAATACGGATATCCAAGCGGGCCAAAAGAGAAGGATTCGGGTAATGAGGAGAGGTGAGTTAGAAGAGCTTGAAAAAAAATGTTGACGTATGGGGAGAGAGACCAGGCCCATTTCCAAGGACAGCAGTACACCGCAACCTTTAAAACGAAGCCGCACATTCCTCGCAGGCCGTCGATTCTGCCCCCGTCTCCAAGAACAAAGGAATTTATCGAAAGTGGTTCACTGGAACACCTTCGTAATTAGAGTAAGATCCCGCTAGGAGTCTTAAAAATTAATATTTTACCAGAGTGCACAGCATTATGAGTCATGTGATAATGAACTAATGACAATGCAGAATCCAAATAGAGCAAAACATATTAAGTCTAATATTATTAGGGGTTGGACAGTAATCTTGACTGGAGAAGCAATTATTCGACCAACTAAAAAAGAATATTTTGTACTCAATAATTTACTGTAGGCAAGAGCATTAGAATTTGGTCAATCGCTAAAGAATAATTGAAAAATCATACTTTGTTGGAATAAGGAAGTCATCCGGTTAATAAAGAATGTTTTTAATTTAATACTTTACTGGACCAAATAATAATATCTAGCAGCTACTGAAGAATGTTTAAAAATCAGTATTTTATTGAAGTTGAGAATATTCATCCAATTAATAAAACAATATTTTACTAAAACAAAGACTATACAATCAATCAATGAAGGTTGTTTAAAAGAACTTTCGATCACCGACTTGCTTGAGGTGCAAGCATGTAAAAAAAGCAAGTGAAAATGAAACGCTTAGGAAAATAATTTGTTTTTTATAAAGAAATAATTATTAGGCAATATTACTTCAACTAAAAAGAGAAATTCTGGAAAAGTGATTTTTTGTTGTTGTAATTAAAAGTATCTCTAGATTAAACGTTTAGTTTTACAATACACTAACAAACATATCGTCATGTATTTTTTTTGATTTTTCGCTTGAAAAGTGGGCTATTATACAGTATCCTTAATTCAAAATGGGAAGCGTATTTATGCCTGAGTTTCTTTACCTACTTTACAAAGAAATAATTTCAATGTTTTGCTTCAACAACTGGTGCACAAACATGCATGGGTCGTCATCATTAGTCATACGCGCAATCGCAAATCAGAAAGCCAATAAACGCGCAATGAATGCTCACGTGAAACCTTCCAAATCGTCACAATTACGCTGTATATGGAAACGATTACATTACGCCTCGGGCGAGAAAAACATGGCTCCTCGCTCCCCCATCGCACGAGAGTCGTCACGAAACGAATGACAAGAGACGAGCACTTTCCAGCAACTTTAATGGCGGCGATGAGGGATTGATGGAAGGTTGCCGCAAGAGAGCTGTCAAAACAAAATGGCTGATGTCGATAAGAGGCCGCAGGAAATTGCCAGAGAGAGAGAGAGAGAGAGAGAGAGAGAGAGAGAGAGAGAG
Organism: Macrobrachium rosenbergii; assembly: GCF_040412425.1. NCBI lineage: Eukaryota > Metazoa > Arthropoda > Malacostraca > Decapoda > Palaemonidae > Macrobrachium > Macrobrachium rosenbergii. The sequence continues at coordinate 15,317,879 of NC_089784.1, read as the reverse complement.
AGAAAATTATCAGCCCGTTGCTAAGTTGCGGTCGCATTTCACGTAACTGTCGAGGCCTTCTTTAGGCTACTTTCTTTGTGTCTGACGGGTTCGTCGTTCCTTTAACGAATCTTCTTCAGTTGAAAAAAAAAAAAAAAAAAAACAATCCACTCGGATATGAAAGTTCACATTCTATGGTAGGAATAGTCTTTGCATGAGTCAGACTATAAAACTATCAGGCAGCCATACACCATACTGAATGGAAACCTATGTCCGTGAGACCGACATTCTAATGGCTCGATTCCGGGTAGGAACTATAAAAAGCTCTCTACGACTGGAGACATGATGAGAATTGTGAAATATGAAAAGCAAGAAGGCAATTTAGGCTTATAAATGGGATGAACTGACTAAAAGCAAATTAAAAAAATCATTGCAAACAAATAGAGGGAAACCAAGCAAAAAGGAGAAACGCCTCGCTCGCGCAAATGTCGGAGAATATTTTCCCCTCAACTGTCAGCTGCTGTTGCTAAGAAGGCCGAGTGGTAGCAATTTGCCTTTTTGCGAGCATAATTTGCGGAAGGCTACGGCGAGGGAGGGGGGGGGAAGGCAGAGAGAGAGAGAGAGAGAGAGAGAGAGAGAGAGAGAGAGAGAGAGAGAGAGAGAGAAGCTATGGAAGTCATGCGATTCTCAGTGTATGGGGAGCTATGGCTTTACCTAACAGGATGTCATCCTTTATAACTGTGCTTCGTTAAAAGGACGTTTTAAAAGGTTTTGCGGTTAATGACGTCTGGCAAGGGAGCTTCGTAGATGAATATTCTCTAATATTTAGTGAATGAAATAAGTGCTGGTGCTGAATGCAAGGACAGTAGGACTGAAAAAGTGTGGAGGCAATGCACCGAGGGATGTTTTGCAAGCGATTCCCTGGTTGAAGAAACTGCTATCGAAGTTGAAGAGCCACATTTACTGGAAAGAACATCTTTTCCTCGAGGGCTTTATGGAACTCCTCTTCAGTTGCAAACCAAGTGGGAGCAAAATCGAGCTTTCACATATCACGATAGAGGAGGCAAGCAACGATATTTTTGGACTGCGCAGATATTTTCGAAGTAATTCAGGTAAGTTCATTCCATCTTCAGTTGAGTTTCATGTATTTTTCACAAGGGAAATAGTGAATAAAGACATAAAATTCGTAATGAATTTTAGTTCTACATTATTATTATTATTATTATTATTATTATTATTATTATTATTATTATTATCGCGAAATATAAACCGCAATCGTAAAATCCCGGTTATTCCAATTGGATCTCCGTGGGGATTAACATTTCTTCTGAATAATAATAATGATATTTATAGAAATATGAAATATTAACGTAGTATGATAATAATAACAACTATCTTTCCCAATGATTTTCAATAATAAAGCAAGAACTAACGAGGAATGTAAAATATTCCTTACATTTCAAACCAGGACGATTCAGCGTCGTGTCCGAATCCTTACCTGGGTTTAGCTAAGTAACTTGCAAAGTCGTTTGTTTTCGGTGGTGGGCATCTTTGGCATTGGTAGAGAGTTTCAGTGACCTTTGACATCAAATCATTAGGCGAAGGTCCTCTTTCGTATGAAAGTACCTTTGGCCATAGGCGAAAGTTAAATTTTGCTTCGAATGTAAAATATACGTTGTTTTCGGAATGTTCGCCGACCGTGTACAAGCCCCCATATCTTTGCCCTTTTTAGCTATAATTACTAAATAGGTGTAATAGCATGCATTTTTGCGGTCTATGAATGCAATAAAACGGGTTATGGCAAAAAACAAAAAAAAACAAAAAAAGAGCTTTCACCATACTATGACAAATGAAGGTGAAATTTGCAAGTTACAGTAAAATTAACGCGTATTTAAGGTAACTTTTCATATATTTTCTGTTAAAAACCTTTTTATTTTTCATCTCAGATTAGTACTCAGATTTTCCTGCTAATGAGAGCAACTCTTAAAATAATGGAAAAACTGTAAGACTGAGAGAAAAGACGCCAAAAATTGGTATGCGTATTATCAAGAAGTTGTAGATAATACACATTAGCTGCCAGAATTTATTACATTAGTGGCGGTAGTGCTGAAGGCGTAGTGTAGTTTATTAAGACGAGTCCAGGTCTCTGGCACAAAATTGTAAGAATAATATTGACAGAAAGCTGAGAGCGCAATAAAAGAACAAAAAAACGTGAAGAGTCTGTGAGCCCAGGAAGTAGCGTTAACTCAGGTCTTCGGAGCAAATGTCCTCAGCAGCTACAGTATATGAATTCATCAGTTATTATCATGGTAAAAAGTCTCACTGGCAATGGCGTTCTTGACACTCCTATATGATGAGCGCATTGTTGTTTTGGGCTTTCCAAACATATTCGAGGGGTATTAAAGACCTGACTCCAAGCATCAAATCTGCAAAAGTGAATCATGGCTGGCCCTTGATTTTGTTGATGACTAGAGTAAATTATTGTTGATGTAAAAAACAACACATTTATTGTTTCCGTTATAATCAAGTAGACAAAATTTTAAAGAAAGATTTTCTCTTTGTGGAGCAAGCTTTTATAGGATCCCTGTAACCTCCAGTGGAGCTCATTCTCTCTCTCCCATGCTTGAGTTCGTTCCTACACGTGCTTCTTGATAATCAAGTACTGATAAGTCACCCTTATAACTGAGATTTCCTAGGTCGCATAATTCATTCGGCAGCAAATAATTTCCATCTCTCTAACATGCAGATCGAGGCACCTGGGAAGACTTTTCCTCACCACATAAAACCGAGGGAAACACCTTGCTATATCTAGCAATAGAACTACCTCAAAATGGCAGTGAATCAGTGGTAGATTTATGTCGTTTGGCCCCTTGAAAATATCCAGTACAGACTGCAAATTCAGTGATCGATCACTGAGCAGATTGGTGTTTTGGTCCCACCTCAGCGAAACAGGGGTGTGTTCAGTTCACAGCTGGTGGTTTTGATAAACACTGACTTTACTTCATCTTTGTAAGTAGCAACATCAACCCCCAATGTAACATACTTTAGCGCTCAGAATCACTTCTTTTCAGAAAGCCACCCTTCTGAGAACCTCTCTGACATTCTATATCTTACTGAGACGGGATAGAAGCATGTGAAATCCCTACTAGCTCTCTACACAACTGTCAAACTGGTTATTTCACAGCCAACTGATGAGGTCCTCATTGTTTCTGATCTAAATGCCAACTGTCATCCTCATCCAGTTTACAGTCCTCCCTAAAAGGTGGGATTAAATCAGCTTGGCAAAAAGATGTGAGACTTCTGTAAAAGTCTATGTAATGTGGAGATACTTCTGCAGGAGGATTTTGGATGTTTTAAGGACGAAGGAGAAATCAGCAGGTGTGTTGTTTTTCTCATCAGGTCATCAAAACTAATGGACTAGCCACAATTCATTCTTACTCATTTGATTTCTTGAATTAGGCATTCAGTTTTCTGTCAAGGTATCTGATGTTGCTTCTGATACCTGGAAAACCCAGATCAGCGATGTGCTCGTCCCATAAAGGTTGTCTGGTAAGCCTTTGCCAGTGAGTCTCCTTAGCCATGATAATCTGTGATGCATTACAGTAGCTCTTTGAGGACAAGCGCTCTGATGACCTGAGTTGCATACTTTCAGTCATGTCACACGTAACAGCTTCTGCTTTTCTATACAGCTAATCCGGCATATACAATGACAACTAGCATTAATAGCCACCAGATGCTTGTCACCCAGAATCGAAGCACCCCCTCTAACTTCTCTATTCAAGTTAAAGTTAACCGCCCTGATCAATTTCTTTTGTTATCCATCACTGGAGAAACACGGCCTGCTGAGTGCTTCTTTTGATGATGAGGGTATGGGTAAAGCACGTAGGCTGGAATCACCACTACTATTCACACGTCGTGTTTTATACTGAGCTCAAGACTCTTCGAGATTTTCCTGGTGTTTCAGCTTTGCGACAGACAAGGGCAGTCCTGCAGCTTTGTGTCACTCCACTTCTTTCGACCTCAAAAGCTGCACCACATCCTCAGCACCACACCATTAATACCACCCTAATCAAATGCCATCGTCAAATATAGTTTGAAGAATCATCTAAATTATTCAGCTTTCGAATGTTATTCAGGGATTTTCAAGGTTGCATCCCTGGCCTACTTTTTCAGTTTTTTTTTTTTTTTTTTGACAGTTATGAAGCTGAAACTCACGGCAAATGTTCATGATAGCAGCTGTGCTTTTGGAATTGTATATATTGTTATGAAAATCTGATTCTTAATCTTAAATGGAAAATAAACTTACATTAACACCATGAGATGGACAAGATGCTAGATGATAATTATTCATATAAGAAAGAAATAAAAGTTTTCGAAGGAAAAGATGTGGAGAGCCTCCCCAAAGACACTTGCATTTTTATTAAATTTTCGTACCTCGTCTCTAACTGCCACGTTAAGGATGAAAATATTTCTTTTAACCTTGAATCCTATTTAACTGGATTTCTTTACCACAAAATTGGTCAATGTATCGTTGGCGGCCATTTTAAAAAATAAAAATGTGTATATCTCAGATACGAAGTAAGACATATTTTCTGTCTTAGGATATTTTTTTTGGGAGGCCCTAAGGAACCTCCGTACCTGAGTGAGACCTTTAAATAATGACGTTATTAACCTTCTTTTTTTTACGTAACCCATTCACCAGTCTCATTTTCACTGATATGTAATTTTGACGAAGTAGTAAGCCGTAGGTGTCTCAGAATTCTGCAGACAATACGTTATTAATATGCAGATTTTACATTTTACACACCCGTAGCCTAGAAAAGGGTATTTGTATTGAGAAGTTGACGAAGTAGCATTTTGCAACTGATGACTTCATATTCAGCATTTAGCTGTAAACACTTTCTTTGTATTCTTCTGTACTCCCATACCTATTCTTCAATAGACACTTTTCTGTACTGACCTTTCACTCGTTTGTACTCAACAGTATGCAAGTAACTATTCCTCAGTAAATATATTCTACCCTGGCTGTCGATTTTTTTGTGTTCTACAGTAAGCACATGGTACAGTAGACACGTGTGTTATGCAGTAGACACATTCTGTATTCTTCTATACCAGCAATCGTATTCTGCAGTTTACGCGTTCAAAACGACGGCAGACAAATTCTTGCTATTCAGGTAATGCACTATTTTATCCTTCAATGGACGTCTTCATTTTATGCTATTAATACACTGGTATTTTGCAGCAGTCACATTTGGAGATTGAGAGAATATACACGAATAAGAAAAGTTTAATCAAGGCGCTTACACACACACACACACATATACATAATATATATGCGTATGTGTGTGTGTGCGTAAATAAATAATGAAGGTATGCGGTTACAAACGCCTCTTTACCGAGAAGGTAAACAGCAGAGACTTTAAAGCTGCAATTTTGCGTTTTCAGAGCGATGGTGTAACTGATTAGCTGGCTAAGGTATGGAGGCCATGCATACCTGAAGAAGGGGTGGACTGGATGGAACAACTTTCCCTAGGCTTAACGAAAGTAGAGAAAGGTAAACTGAGATAACGTGAAACGAGAACTGGATCCTGATACCGCTGTCAGCGAGATAAACGAAGCATACAAAGAAAGACTGAAGCTGGGGGAGAATTCCACATTTTGAAATCAGAACGACGCCATACACTGATCAACAACGGGTTGTCGATATCAGCCCAACAATGACAGCAAACATTTGCCATTTGAGAATATCGAGATTGACTGTAAGGTTATATACCGAAGTATGTACTGTATATGTACAACGTGCGTGTTTACGTATAACTCAGCGTGCGCACATTGGACATTTATTGAAGTAAACAAACTACCTCGTATGTTTTCCCGGTATGCGCTTTGTTCTCCGATTTGCATCGTAGTTTATGCGTAGATGAATCTTCTTCTTCTTCTTCTTCGTTTAACGTGCTTTTTTCCCAGTTGTCTGTTAATTTGCCTATACTTGTTTATATTTCTTTTTGTTATCCTCTTCGTATGAGTATCGGTTCTGTTGAAGCTTGCATCACGAGTAAATGGCCTTTTACACTTGTTCTATATGAATTTTGTATATTTTGAAAAATAATGACAAAAGTAATAATGAATCATTTAATTTTGGAAAATTCAGGTCTTTAGAGCTGAGAGCCATTTGCTGACTGATTGTCCCACTCTTGGGGATCTTAGAAACTGACTCCCACTCTGCGGCTGTTTTGGGGGGATGGCAGATACAGCCTTTCTTAAAAATTCTTTTTGAGTGAATGCTGTATGAATTGGTCGGGGTCGGGGAGGGGGAAGAAGGGCGATGCCAGTCACATTTTAAAACTTGCCTAAGGTGCTGATCTTCAGCAAGTGATTTCAATACATTTCATTATCTTTAAATGAAGTTTAGGCGTTCAAATTGATTTTACTTTTAGTTTTGCTGTCTTCAGTAATGTCAACATGAACGATCCTTGTCATATGATCCTAGGTATCCGTAAATAGATATATTATCTTCAATAATTGCAAAGTTAAGTATATCTTAGTTTAACCAGACCACTGAGCTGATTAATTGCAACATAGGCTAATGTTAGACTCATGAAATACCTATCTTTAAACCAGACCTTGGATAAACATTCCTCTTCTTCCCATTACTTCATTTCCCTTCAGATCCTTGGGAAGAGAAAATTCGACATACTGAATCAGGTACGGGGCATCCTTATAAGACCATGCCCAGGGCATGGTCCTAAGGGCTCATGTCCGCCGTAGTCCTTCCGGTGGGCACCCCGCCGTTCCAGATGACACTTAAGTCAGATGAACGAGCAAAAGATTCTCCAGATATCTGGAAGGGCAAAGGGGTTATCCCTTGTAGATCCCGAGATACCATAAAATCTGGAAGGGTTACCTCGCCGCGGAAAAGAGTAAACACAGCGCCTCTTCTGGCGGAATTTACAGCCCTTCGAAGGCTGCTCGTTTACGTTGTGGACGATGAATGACATTCCGGTGTCCCAAAAGGACCCTGTTACGGATGGAATTTATTTTCTTTTATGTGAATTAATATTTCTCTTTAATAATTAATCCAAAGTTTTTACAAACGATTGTCCTAAAAAAGTATATTCATTGCTTAGAACTTCGTTTTGGTTTTGCTTTCATCAAACATGTGAACGTCGGTTACAATTCGAAATGTGTCTTTAACGGTTATTTTACGAAAAATGAAGAATTGTCGGCTAAGGTTCTAATGGACTTATCTTTGCTTCAGGCTTATATGACATGTGAACGCGTCTTCATTTACTTTAAGCGTTAACTTACTGTTTGCGCTTGTTTTATAAATATTTGCGTTTTGAGTCACTATTCTTGTTCATACAACGTTATCAAAGTATGCATGCAGCTGCTTAATGAGATCACAGACACGTGTAAATATATAATACACACAAATTTATAAATGTATGTATGTAACGTATATATGCATGTTGATAATCTATATATTCATGCATATACGTGTGTGTATATATACATACAGCATATATATACATACATACATACATACATACATACATACATACATACATACATACACATATATATGTGTGTGTATATATACACTCTGAATACACTCTAACTTCGTGGTGTATTTAGTCACTACCAGTTACTCCTCTGCATAGCCTGCGGAGCTAAGGGCAGGGGCTCCCCGTCAAACTGCATCGCTCTCATGGTATTTACCGATACTGCCTCACTGACATCTCTGCAAACATACAATAACGAGAGCGAAAAGCTCTAACGATAAAAGCAAATATCCTTGTCCATTTATGAACGTACTTCTGTTTGTGTTCAGAGCGCAAGAGCGCGAAGGACCCCGTTATCATAGCAATGGCATTTCTGACGACATGAAATGATCCTACTCATCTTTGGTTCACAGCATTCCTTCAGGCGGCTTCCACTTTTTGTCCGTTCCAAGTTACCACGTTGTGATGGCTGCAGGCTTCATCTGGAAGTGGAGTGAGGCTGGACTAAGTTACGTAAGGCAAACCTTGTGAAAAACTGACTGCCGCTAGTCTTTTTTGTGTACATAGTCACGCAGTGCGAATGTTATTTATCTATTTATGTACTGACTCGTCTTTTTGTGTACATAGTCACGCAGTGCGAATGTTATTTATCTATTTATGTACTGACTCACAAAATACGAACGCACACACACATATCTATATACATATATATGTATATACATATATACATGTATATATATATATATTTATATATACATACATACATACATAATATAACTATGCATGCGTGTGTGTGTGAATGTTTTCTACTTGACAGAAAGGGGGTAAGTTTCATTATATTGAAAGGTTTTCGTGGAATCGATTCTTTTACCTCTCCTCTATAAATGGATTATTTTTAGCTGGGACAGTAGGAAAACTACATTGCCGACAGTGCAGACAGTAAATGTGCTTACTCATGCTGTTGCCTCTCCCAAGACACTTGTCTGCGCGCACATGCGAGTGCACACGTGTGTGTTACTTCAAATATGTGTATGTATGTGCAGTATCTATGTGTATATTTATGTATTAAAACTATCCGATGATCATGGAGTAAAATTCATTTTATTTTCTTGCCTCTGTCGCTCATCATCTCTAAGCAAATCATTCTGTACAGGTCAATTACCATTTAGGCTCGTTTACACCTTTTACATCAGAGGGGTAAACAGGGATTTTTCCCTAGGAAGCCATTGAAGGGAGATATCAAGTCTAAGCCATCACAGCAGCCCTGTTTTCTTTCCCTTTCTGCTACCTGGCGGTTTGTCGTTTCCTTACTGACCTATGCTTACCGAGGTCTTACTACCTGCCAAGGATCCCCGGGCGTAAAAGCAAAGGTTCTCGAGGTATTGCTGGTCGAAATAAAGGTTAAAAACCTCTGGTTTCTATTGTCATTTTAAAAGGGATGCAGTATTCAGTATTTATTAAGTTAAACTCTCGCCACAGGAAAGGCAGCCGTCAGAAAAATGGAAACTTTTTATTAAAAATGAGATTCTGCTGAAGCAGCAATTATCTTCAACGAAACATGTTTACGCAACGGTTTCGTTCCCAAACATCAACAACAGTATTATTATTATTATTATTATTATTATTATTATTATTATTATTATTATTATTATTATTATTATTATTAGTAGTAGTAGTAGTAGTAGTAGTAGTAGTAGTAGTAGTAGTAGTAGTATAAAATCAAGCACCTGAATTCTTAAAGTTTGACAAAATATAATGTCAATTTGAATTTGCTGTTTTTGTCAAATGGAACGAATTTACAACCAATAGAGTTAGGAACTAAAATTACAAAATTTCCTCAGTTTTCAGTTTACTCTCTTGAAGGGACCAGTGCCTTAAAACACATTGTCTCCTTTTTCTTCAGACGTGACTTCGTCACTTCATATACCTTCGTATAACGTCTTCTTAAAGAATCCAGGAACCTGTGAGGTCGTCTTCAGCTCCTGTCGGATCCGTTTCCCCCTAAGAGATCTTCGAAGCCTTTCGTCTCCAGGACGGACCAAATCCCATTCCTTCTCCATTAAAAATCCAAAGGCTTCAGAGCCTGGATATCGTCTTGAAGACTTCGGAAGCCCCAAAAGTCTCCTGAATTCATCTCCAAGAAAGTGGTCTTGTTCATCTCCAAGAACGTGGGCTTCCCCAAAGAAATCTTCGAAGCCTTTCAACTCCGTAAAACTCTGTTCTCTAGTATTGTGCAAGAAATCCAAAGGTTACAGAGCCTGCAGATTGTCTTGAAGCCTTCGGAAGCGCCAGAAGCCTCAGGAATTCCCAGAAGCCTTCGGAATTCCCAGAAGCCTTCGGAATTCCCAAAAGCCTTTGGAATTCCCAGATTCCCTACTGTCACCCTGGGAGGACA
>NC_089784.1:15290503-15303003 GCF_040412425.1 Macrobrachium rosenbergii | reverse complement strand
TGACGAGTTACGAACAGAAAAACCAGTGATAATGGAGGATTAAAAGCGTAAAAAAAAAAAAATCTCTTCATGCCACAATTGACCACGTTCGGCAGTGTTTGTAAACTTCGACTGCCTTAAGTATCAACGAGTTACGTCATCAGTTCCCCAAAGTATCGCAAAGTGGAGTCACAGTTTTCAGCAGACGATGATGCAGTCAGACCACTTCTTTCCTCTGCGTTTTTAATTCCAGTAGTTGGAAGATCTGTTTAAATCACGTTTGTTTACCAGATTCAGTTTTTTCATATATATTTCCATGTAAAGTTTTGAAATTCAGACTTTCGTAAAATTGATTCGCTTATTTTTTATATGAAACAAACGTTACAAAAAAAAGTTACAGAGCTCTCAGACACGCATCATAAGTCACTGGAATTCAGAACGTAAACGCTGGAAAACACGTATCATTTGTGTAAGCAGCAATATCGTTTAAATTCGTTAACAACAAGGATTAATTCAGTAGAGCAACTGAAGAGATTGATTTCATGCAATAATTGAAGCACGTAGAGATAGAATGAAAGCCAGTGATTGATTTTAAAATATAAATACTAATAAACACCTGTATTTCAAAATATGACTATATTGGTTAAACATTATTCACACACACAAGATATATATATATATATATATATATATATATATATATATATATATATATATATATATATATATATATATAATCTACATATATATAATATATATATATAATGTAATATATATAATATATAATATGTTATATATATATATAATAGATATATTATATATATATATATATATATATATATATATATATATATATATATATATATATACACACACACACACACACACACACACACACATATATATATATATATATATATATATATATATATATATATATATATATATATCATATATATATGCTCATCACCAGCACACCTCAAACATGGAAGTAGCCATAACCCCTGAGCCAAACCTCATTTGGTCGAATGTTTCTAACACTGATGGCACATACACCGCCACGTTGAGAAAATGAATACTATATATTTTACGTATGCCAAAGGCATACACAGACGAGGAAAAGCCCCACAGTAATTCAGTCATAGGAACTTCCACGGTGTGCGTTCAGCCTCATTTGCATTGCTCACATGTGAATTGGAAACTACGATTTTGTTTCTTCTTTTTGCATTGCTCACATGTGAATTGAAAACTAAAGATTTTGTTTCTTCTTTTTACATTGCTCACATGTGAATTGAAAACTAAGATTTTGTTTCTTCTTTCTAAAGTCGTGTCCCCCTAATTATTGTCAAAACCAGTAGCGTCGTCTTCAGAGAACATTGGTGAATTAGATAGTCCTCAGTCTTTTAACCAAACACTTAATCTCTCTCTCTCTCTCTCTCTCTCTCTCTCTCTCTCTCTCTCTCTCTCTCTCTCTCTCTCTCTCTCTCTCTTTCACAGACTTACCAATCAGCTGTCATGGTAGAGATGGGTTGATGTCGATTCTAAGTACAGAACCTGAATTCGATAAGAGTAAGTGCTGCAGAGTCGATGTCAAGTTATATCTCCCTTGCTGGCCAAATGGTCACAGCAAACTGCTTATTGTTGTATCTAGCCAGGTTCGATTCCTGTCCTGGGTAGAAGCTCTTATCAGTTATAAGTCCATCTGGATGCAAGTTATCCTCGAGGTAAAGCGAATTGGGTATTAAACGATATTTGTGGCTTAATATTTGTGAATTTGAAAAAAAAGTCACTCGTGTATATAAGTGAAAAAGTATATATATATATATATATATATATATATATATATATATATATATATATATATATATATATATATATATATATGGAGAGAGAGAGAGAGAGAGAGAGAGAGAGAGAGAGAGAGAGAGAGAGAGATTTGTGTGCGTGAGTGTACGTATGCTGGGAAGGAGTGGCCTACTTTTATCGTGAATTCCTTACTATCCACTCTGGTCTATATTTCGTACTATTTTTCTCTCATGGCTTTCGCTCCTTATTGTGACCCATACCACGTACACCAAAACCCTCCATGTTGCTGGTCTTGATTCATGTCAGTGCGTTCATCACGTAAGTCCAGAACATTCAGTGCAAGCAGACTACTGAGGAGGTTTTCTGTCCATCGACTCCTTGGTATATTTACTCTCTACTCTTCTAGTCCACCGTACTTCCATGCAATAAGAGTTTATAAGTATCTGACACGAGGGATAATTCATGTTGTTTATAAGAAATAGGGTTAGGTTCCCTGGTATCAGTAAAAAATAAACGATGATAGCTAAAAATGCAAAGTCTTATTCAAAGCTAGAATAAAGAGCAGCGGAACTAGTTTGTAAAATTATAGAAACGTTTCAGTTTAGAAGACAGCTAAACATTCAGTTGAACGGTTAAGAATTGTACGTTTGTGTGCGTTTGAAAGTATGCATGTATCAATGCTTTAATGCGCATGTACATATTTGATATACACAATATCTCTGGGTCAGGTCGTTATGAAAATGCTGGCTATATACTTAATCCCAAAAATAGGACTCTATCCCTGCATATAGTGCACCTTTAAAAACAAAAAACTTGTCATTTACTATACTTATTTTGCTTCCCGTACGCTCAGCCAACACGGACCAACAGTCGAAGGAGTTATCGAGGATAAACCGTAGAACTTTTTGAGGCGTTCTGTTGATGCGAAAAGAAACCCACCCTCAGAATTCCCCAAAACTCCATGGACTGAAAAATTTCTCTACTCTTCATTATCAGTCAGAATTCAAAAAAACTTTTAGACTATCGTCATACCCTGAGCAATTCACCTTGTAAGGTAAGTGAGGTGCTTCATTTCAATACACTCAGAAGGAAATGTAATGACATTCTTATAGAATGGTTTACCGTCATTAGTGCGAAGGACGTCGACCTGTCTTTTTCTCCTCCAGTCAGCTAGGGACCCTATGAATTGCTCCTTCATAGCCTTAGGGATTATTAGCAACCGGTTTTGAGACTGTTAAAAGTAAAATATGGCCCGAGGAAGCGTTAAACTGCAGTGCTCAGGAAAAGGAAGAGATTATGCTTCAGAATAATCTTCAAATAGGCAGTCAAATTTTTTAGTTTTGATTTACAAAAGCTTACGTAATTAGCTTTGTGGGTTCTGGACAAAGCTGGCCCCTGCCAGCAATAGGACGTGATTCTTTATCGACTTAGTTTTAGTCCATGACCTTCCCCAAGACCTAAAGAATATACACCCTATCCTGACGTGATGCTCGAGAGATTACACGAGACCAGGTTTCCCTGCGGCAATCCAGAGTTGATGTTAGCGTTGGAACACTCAACCGCAATCCTGCTGACAGAGAAAGGGGTGGGTTTACAGTCCCCTTGCGGCTTATTCATATTGTCATTATTAAATACCTGTTGGAGCATCTCAGTTTTGATAATGTTCATCATGAGGACCCTGTCGACCTCTAAGTATCCACTGGGAGGTGAAATACTGTGGGTGAATGATGTGGCAAGACTTACTGGTAACGCATAACTAAAATTTCATTTCAGAGCTGATACAGGAAAGACTGGATGTTAATAAACGAAAACGTAAGAGAAAATTGAAATTTGAACTATATATATATATATATATATATATATATATATATATATATATATATATATATATATATATATATATATATATATATATTGATGTGTGCGTGTGTATGTAACAGACAAACATACTAAGATTCAACTCTTCCCGACGAAAAGAACAATTATAAATTTCTTTTAAACAAAGCTGATGTTGATCTTTATGACCCAGAAGTAAACTGAATTGTTTATTTCAGAATTAATATACAAAAGGAAAGAAATACTTGACTCAAGTGGCTTTCATGCTTAAAAGAGGCAAGGAAATTATACAACAACCAGCGAATCAAGGTGGATAACCTCAGTGATTTTCAGTTGAGATAACTAATATAACACTCGTTTTATCTCAATGTTTCATTCCTCGCGTGACGTTCTACACGTTCCTCTCGTGACGTGCAAACAGGCTTCGTAGAGATTCTCGCTGAACGAAGAAGTGAAAAAGATCAAATTTCTTTACGGTACTGGAAACGCCAATATGACCTTTTTTTAGTTTTCTGTAAAAAAAAAAAAGCTATTGAGATGGCTATTTGTCTGTCCGTCCGCACTTTTTCTGTCAGCCCACAGATCTTTAAAACTACTGAGGCTAGAGGGCCGCAAATTGCTTTGTTGATCGTCCACCCTCCAATCATCAAACGTACCAAATTGCAGCCCTCTAGTCTCAGTAGTTTTTATTTTATTTAATGTTAAAGTTAGCCATGATCGTGCGTCTGGCACCGATATAGGTGCCAACAACACAGGCCACTATCGGGCCGTGGCTGAGAGTTTCATACGGCATTATACGCTGTACAGAAAACTCGCTTGCACGGAAGAAACTTAGGCGCATTTTTTACTTACTTCGTTATTAAGTCTACATTAAGACCTGAAATAAAGTAAAACGTCTAAAACTCGATGCAGTACTTATTCAGCACCTCCGATTTGATGCTTAGTCAGGGGAAGCTGCCTCCGAAGTGGACTTGAAAATTGTCACTGTTCCCCCCCGGCCGTTCTTGTTATTGCTAGGTACAGGTTGAGTTACTTCTTGCACGGGACACTGCAGGTAAGGCAATTATGGTTCTTTGTGGTCTGCTTTCAGCCCCAAGTGGCATTGCTTTCTTTCCTTCATTTCTTATCCGTTGCTACTGGTTTCTCTCCATAGATGTCCAACTCCTTTAAGTATATATCCCTCCAGTTTTAACTATAAATTTCGGGACACATCCTTTATCGCAAAATGTGACTCAGAGGTTTCGGTAAACGAAACTTCTTTTAATTATTGAAATATGTAATAATCAATGGTCACAGCTTAAGTCTCATGTGTAAGTGACAATGGGTTACAATAAGGTGAGAATCTAGAGTAAGAGAGCGTATGGAGGCCTTTGTTTCTTTGAACTTGGAAAAATTCATTTGCACGGCAAACATCCTAAAGTTCATTTTCATTACAGATGTACAGTTGAAACTACAGTAGAAAACTTACTCAATTATTTTCGCGCTTAATAGCCTTCAACCTCTTGCTGTCACTGATGTCCTGTTGTTAAATTATGAACTAACTGGTGTTCACCGGTATCTGGCTGAATATAATATCCGGACTAAACAGTGAAATTGAAATCATGTTTATTCCAGACCCCCTCGAAGAGTCGCAGATGTTATGATTAAAGGTTCAGACATAACTGTAAGCATATTTAGCCTTGACTACAAAAAATTTCCATTTGAAATTAAAAACCACAAATAAACTTTTGCTTTACGTCAAAAGGAGGACAGAAGTACAAAACCGTAAGAGAATAGAGAAGTATGGTATTGGAAAACAGGAGAAAGTGAAACAAGTTAAAAAAAATGCACCGAAATTTCTTCGGGGCTATCGAGTTTTCTGTACAGCCGCTACAGCGTATAATCAAGGCCACAGAAAACAGATCTATCTTTCGGTGGTCTCGGTATAATGCCGTATGAGCTTCGGCCGTGAAAATTTAACCACGGCCCGGTGGTGGCCTGGCCTTTATCGTTGCCAGAAGCATGATTATGGCTAACTTTAACCTTAGATAAAATAAAAACTACTGAGGCTAGAGGGCTGTAATTTGTATGTTTGATGATTGGAGGGTGGATGATCAACATACCAATTTGCAGCCCTCGAGTCTTAATAGTTTTCAAGATCTGAGGGCGGACAGAATAAGTGCGGACAGAATAAGTGCGGACAGAATAAAGTGCGGACATACAGACAAAGCGCATTTTAGTATTCTTTTACAGAATACTAAAATGCGCCGAAGTTTCTTCGGTGCAATCGAGTTTTCTGTACACCGTAAAATACTGTATTAAACTCTCAGCCACGGCCCGTGAAACTCTCACCCGCAGCCCATGAAACTTTCAGCCACTGCCCGGTGGTGGCCTGTGTTGTTGGCACCTATAGCGGTGCCAGACGCACGATTTGTCTAACTTTAACCTTAAAAGAAATAAAAACTACTCAAGATAGAGGGCTGCAATTTGGTATGTCTGATGATTGGAGAGTGGATGACCAACATACCAATTTGCTGCCCTCTAGCCTCAGTAGTTTTTAAGATCTGAGGGCGGACAGAAAAAGCGCGGACGGACAGACAAATAGCCATCTTAATAGCTCTCTTTTACAGAAAACTAAAACTGCGAGTTAAACAGCTAGCTAGAATTCACTATATAAATCTACCCGGGAGAAAATATGAAGTCACAGAGAAATTTGTTGTTGACAAAAAGCATCACAAATGGGAGTCCATCATAAGGTTTATTCGATTTATGAGAACGTCGGAGCTGTAGCCTGAGGGATCCCCTTTTTATCGAATGGTTTCGCCGACACCATACATTCTACAGTACTGACAGCATATGGCAAAAATCGATGAGAGAGAGAGAGAGAGAGAGAGAGAGAGAGAGAGAGAGAGAGAGGCATTGCTAAGTTAAAAGCATGCGGACTCTATATAATTCTCCGATGTTCTTTAAAGGTGATGTACTGATTTTGACAATAATTAGGCAATGATAAGCAATAAAAAAAGTAATGATACAGTAAGAGAGAGAGAGAGAGAGAGAGAGAGAGAGAGAGAGAAAAGGGGCTCTTGCTCTAAAAAGTAATCGATACAACGTACACTTGAGTAGGTATGTGTCGAATCGCAAAGTAGGAAAATCAATCCCGAGATATAATACTACGAAACAATAGTCGAAGCAAAAACTGCTACAAAAATACTAAACATGAAGACTGATGAAGGGAAGGGAGGAAGAAGACTTACGGGGTCCCACGAGGAGGAAGAAAGGGAGAAGGGAGGAAAAAAGACCCCATAGAAGAAGGGGCATGGAGGGAACTGGGGTTGAAGGGGGAGGAGGGACAAGTTGTAGGGTTCCTCCAATGGATTAGGGGGCAAACAAAGTACCCTAGTTATGCATACTTACTCTTCCCTGTCATCTGATTGGATGGGCGCTCAGCCAATCAGCTCTGTCACGCTGGCGGAAAAAGGGACAAAATTCTTGAAGGTAAAAGTGAGACTCAAACATTAGATAATTTTCAGTGGGTCTTCGATACACACCAACGCCTTTATGGATTAACTCAATTCACAAGTGCATCACATCTATCGCTCTCTCGGTTGCTGTCTAGTTTTTTTTTTGGGGGGTTGGATTGTCTGTGTTGCCGTGCCACTGTCACCTTCAACCTGGAGCCTGGAACGAGGGATAAATTGCCAGTGAGTAGAATTTAAGAGTTTTGATTGTATGTGTGGAAGAGGCAACGTTATACTTACAAAGTGGGTTTTTGCCTCGGTGAAAAGAATAAAAGAATCGCTTGATTGCTTGGCGTGTTGTCTTGAAAAAGTGCTGACTAAATGCTGAATTTTAAAATATAAAGTTTTGAGCGAAATAACGATTTTTTCTTAAAAGGTACCAAATAATAGTGTCATTTCTTTATATGAAATTTCTCCTTAATTCTTGGTTTGATTTTAATATCTTTTTTTTTTATAATTCTGTCCCTTACATATAATCAGTCTCAGTATATGTTCACATTAATAAGCGTAATTTTGTACTGTTTCATGACCATTCATTGTGGTTTAATTTTTGTTCTAAAACAGCGCTTTAAAGTCTAGCTTCATTATCATGGCTGTAAGAGAAATTACAAAAATTGAAATAATTACAGTAAAATCGAATGGCTCGGGTTAAAAGAACTTCATTTAGATAAAATATGAAGTTAAAACCAGACGCAAATGTTGAAAAATGAACCTGATTCCCCGAAGTACGAGCAATTGAGCGTCAGGGGAAAGCGACACCAGGAAGAAGAACTTTTTTCGTGAGATAAACAATGGACAGAAGAAGTCGGGTCATTCAACTGATTGTTTTATAGTTAAAGTGTGCTATGAAACCAGTACCACCTTCTTTTCGTCATCCATTACATATTACATATTCGCCATGTTAGATCCCAACACTTCCCCTCTTTTATATATATTATGAAACACACATCACACACACACACACACACACACACACACACACACACATATATATATATATATATATATATATATATATATATATATATATATATATATATATATATATATATATATATATATAGTATATAGAATGTATGTATGGTATATAAAATCACTGGTTTTTACCAGATACGTATGTAATTGTAATAACCAAAATACCCTCTTAACTTTCTCGAATTCTTCACACCTTCCGTGGTTAGGTCGGCAACGTGACCTCTTTCTGATTCTCTTGGTGCGGGTTCGAATCCTGCTACGTAGATCAGAATTACTCCATATTCTTGCAGCTAGAGATAAGGCTTTTTAGTGACAGGCGGATCCAAAAAGTGTGAAAATTTTTAGAATATCCAAGGATTTTCCAAGTCTTCCTACCCCTTCGTAACAATTTCGAATTATATATTGTCTTCACCATCCTATCAACCACAATTTTTTTTCCACATGACCAGATGACTTTAAACCGTGTTAATTCTTCGTTTTACTTACGCTAACCTAGAGGCAATTAATTCACTATGTATCTACAAGTTAAGTAAACCTTAGTTTAACCAGACCACTGAGCTGATTAACAGCTCTCCTAGGGCTGGCCCGAAGGATTAGATTTATTTTACGTGGCTAAGAACCAATTGGTTACCTAGCAACGGGACCTACACCTTATTGTGGAATCCGAACCACATTATAACGAGAAATGAATTTCTATCACCAGAATTAAATTTCTCTGATTCTTCATTGGCCGATCGGATAATCGAACGCGGGCCCAGCAGAGCTATTACCGAGAACGATGCCAACCCGTCCAATGAGGAACTACTATGTATCTACAAATTTATTACGCTTTCAGTTCGTTTAACGCCACGCAAGAAATGTATCTCAACTGCTTTAGCCTTTTTCCGCTCATCCTTCATCCCAGAGGCACTTCCATGAAGGAGAGTTGGACAGTCCTTCCATACGTTCCATCCTAAAGTTCCTTAGACACCGCAAGTCTCTCCCAAATCATTTGCACGCAACCTGCAACCTGTCTTGCTTCTCTGTTCTGTCCCTCATTTCTTCTCTCATCCTACCGTCACTGGTCGTGATAATTCCCAAATTTGTATTCCAGTCAACTGCTTCCTCTCATCCTCCCATCTCTCTTTTCCGTTATCTTTCTTATCTTGCAAACATTTTCAAACTATTTCACTCGCTTCGGCACTCTCTCCTCACTAGGCCAATCTGCAACCACCAACCAATCCACATGACACTCGCTACCCATTCGATTATGCACAACTTTTTACCCGTATCTATTATCCTTTCTCTGAATTCTTACACCCCTTTTTCATTCAGGTATTTAGCAGCAGTTAAATCATAACTCACCCTTATTTATTTAAGATTTTCCAAGCCTTTGCATGTCATATATTATTTTTTCCCTTTGCGTACAAACTTACTTAACTGATTCATAAAAAAAAGCACGTGATCCATACACTTCCAACCTTGATTAAACTCACGCTGATCTTAGCCAGTCACAATACTACCATACACATTTTCTCGTATGGTAAGTGATTTCATGTGCAACAATTCTCACCTTCACCTTTATACAACGGATTCCTTTTCACCCATTCCTCTTGAACCTTTCCCTCACAGAGATTTACCTTATAAATCCTGGTCAGCCACTCGATTATGCTTTCACCTGTGCACAGCCGTATCTCTTGTTTCACTCCATTCTTTAGCTCCTTGATTACCTTTCTTATGTCCTCAACGGTTACTTCCACCATCTTGAGACTAACGTCAGCATTCTCCCCTCCTCTGTCATTTAGCTTTGCATATCTTAACCAGTAATTAGGTGAGATCCAGATTCAGTGTGGCCACACATTCTTTATTCTATCATTCTTTTTGGATTATTTTTATTAAAACAGTTTAACCAGACCACTGACTATCAGCTCTTATAGTTTTTTTTTCATCTTAACATCTAATATTATTAACTAATGGTGTAATGAATTCTGAATAAATGGGAATAATGTTCGATGTGTGAATCAAGGTACCCCTTGGTGTGAATAGTCATTGCATATGACTGTGTACATTTTTCTGCGGTAGTTATCTCCTCTTATTACATCTTTTGTCAGACTGCATCTTTATTGACTGAATCGTCTTCTGTTATTTTTATATAGCATCTTTACAATGCTTTGTATTCATGTGATTTTTCGTATTTTCATTTTTCCATTATTAGATGATGAGAATCATATGTTTGTGAGTACTTTTGTGACACTGACATATTAATGTAGTCACATTATCATAGGTCGTGTTAACTTTTTCTGTTTTATCTTATGCGTCGACGTAATACCTTCATGCCTGAGTACGGTCGGAATCGAATCGCACATCTGTACAGATCTCCGAAACAGCCTTTCTAAGCCAGTGACTCAAAGCTATCCCAAAAGAAACAGTCGCCAGGATAACGGCTGTTTTCGCCCCCGCACAAAAGCGAAAGCAACCTGGAAAAGTGCGCGTTTTATTACTGCGTCCGTTTACCGTTACTAATGGTTATAGAAAGGGGGGTAGCATTTTATCGCTCTCTCAGCTTAATGGAGACGTCGATAAGGAACAGGGCTCATCCGGCCAATCAAGAAGGAGTCGGAGGGGTCCTTCGGGTCAATCCTATTCGAAGGGACACTTTCGATGTATGATTGACCCCGTCGCTCCTAAGTTTTACTGCGATTTATTTGTGAAATATATAGGAAGGGATGATTTTGAGTTAATGGGAATTAGTCCGGCATCATTTAAGGGTTGGTAGTTGTTATTAGCGTAAATTTCACTGAGGACTTATATTTAAGGAGTTGACTGTGAATGCAAAATGACTGCTGGATTTTTTGCTGATTCAATTTGAATTGGGTTATTATTACTTTCTATTTAATTTGCTTGACACGCGTTAACATTGGTTACGAGCGAAAATTAACTTTAAAGCAGTAATAGCTAGTAATGAGAGAGAGAGAGAGAGAGAGAGAGAGAGAGAGAGAGAGAGAGAGAGAGAGAGAGAGAGAGATTAAATGAAAGTACCTTCTTCATTCATGAAGTCGATTACTTATCTAGACGAGGAATACCATGGGCATAATCTTTTCCTTTTTTATGGTTATCTAATATTATTTTTTGCGCTTGGTTTAGATTTCGACCGAATCAGTTACTCTTGTCTTCTCAGATACAGTTCTTTGAGGATTTACGTTGTTCTAAACTCCTCCCACACCACAACATTAAGAAAAGGTTGGCTTTTGTTAGCTTATTGCTTTGTTTCCTTTCACTAGCTCATTGAAACACACTTGACGATTTAAAAAAGCACGTTACAATAAACAAAAGTTGCATAAAAGAAGATCAGGATATTGTGAAATCTGTCAGTAGTCGATGGTTGATTAACGCAATTGATATGGTGACTATACTTTTCAGAGCTCCTAACTCAGGTACCGGGACGATTCGCAACAACTTGAGATATTCAAAGCTCACTCATAATAAAGTTTTATCAAACACTTCAGAAACGTTATACACACACACACACACACACACACACACACATATATATATATATATATATATATATATATATATATATATATATATATATATATATATATATATATATGAGCTTTTCAGTCGAGAAACATGCCAAGTGCCATTTTTAAAATATAATAAATTAAATAAAAAAATACTTTGACCCAGGATGGCGCTTGGCATGTTTCTCGACTGATAGCCTCATATATATATATATATATATATATATATATATATATATATATATATATATATATATATATATACATACATATATATATATATTTATATATACATTTATATATATTAATCTATCTATCTATATAATTTATATGTACATATTGTATATGTATTGTGTGAGTGTATTTGTGTATGTAATTGCTGATTCTCACACTCTTATTTTCAACAAATTATAACTTTTTGATCCACACAAACATTTATATGAAGAAAATGGCTGAGATCACTACTTTCCTTCATGTCTGTGAAACTGGTCACCAGTAATCAAGTCCCGTAATAGTACAAAATCTCCACTATTATCTCATCCGGAAATGCAAAGCTGGGTCACAAACCTTTGGTCTAGGGGAGGATTATGATATGATATTGAACTGTGAAGATCAAGTTTGAATTTCCGGTGTAAAATACTCTGCGGTACAAATCCCCCATTTTTGGGGTGAGATGCTCATAACAACGCTTTTGCGCCCACTTGTACTTTTGTTGTTTGTATGACACCATATTTTGAATTATGCAAAAATGGTGATGGGATAGTTAGTTCATTTGGTTTAAAATCTTATATATAGAAATATAATAGAATACGATAGCAAACATTGTTTGGATTAATGTGTATTTTACAAAGAAAATACACAAGCACACACACATATAGATGAATAGAAACACACTCACACCCAC
>NC_089784.1:15283003-15285503 GCF_040412425.1 Macrobrachium rosenbergii | reverse complement strand
ATACATACATACATACATATATTTGTGTGTGTATAGAGAGTATTTGGCCACGAGGAAAGTGAGACAGCGGAGTACGAGATCTTCGCCTTTTGCTCAAAAGCATGTTTTAGCTAACCACATAAACTGGAACAAAATTTTGCAATGAAGATTCGGTTTTACAAAAGAAAAATCGCTAATGTTGTGGGTGAATAAACCTTTCAATGTATAAAAAGGCCATTGGAGGAACAAATCCACAGTTATGTACCTGTACGAATATGTTTAAAGATAAGGCTAAACAGAGAACTTTCGAGAATCTGTACGATTCCCATTTTGAAAAGGAGAATCGTACAGATTCTGGAAAGTTCTCTGTTTAGATTTATTTTTAAATATATTATTACAGATGCATAACTGTGGATTTGTTTCTCCAATTTAAGACTCGGGCAGCCGCCAGTATTTTTTAAACAAAGGTCATTACGAATGGATTAGCTCCCCTAAATAAACATAATCCAATTATAATCAGCTTTTATACATTAAGTTGATTATAAAACCTTAGCGTTAGTGATTTATACCGGATCTACTTTGTAGTATTTTGTTCTGCTGTATATAATTTGCTTGAAAATGCCTTAGAGTAAAAGGCAAAGGATCTCGAATTCCGTTGTTTGACTGTCCTCGTAGTCAAATACTTTACTTGCATTTCATATACTGTTATTCGTGTAATAGAAATTATATATACATGTATATATACAGTATATATATATATATATATATATATATATATATATATATATATATATATATATATATACATATATAAATGATTTATACGATTTATGCCCACTAAAAACAATTAAGTATGAAAAAAGCATATATTATTAAGGTCCGAATGCGCTCTGTCCATTTGTAGATATTTATGATGCATTCATGTCCTATGGAGTTGAAAATAGTCTATCGTGAATAAGCACAAACGACCGTTTCTGCCTCTCTGATTCGATCCATAGTAAAGATGCTAATCTGCATCGCTAGATAATATCTTCCGACTTAATATTCAGACTGGAGATGGAATCGTTAAATCTCAGTTATGGTTAGTCATACTACATTTCTTGGGATCTCACACACACACACACACACACACACACACACACACACACATATATATATATATATATATATATATATATATATATATATATATATATATATATATATATATATATATATATATATATATATATAATTGCATTTTATCTATTTATTAATACATACATATGTATAATTTTTAATGCATTTTTATTTATTAATTCATTATTTTTTTTTCTTTTTTAATAAGTGGGATCTATTCCTTCTGTATGTCCCTTTACTTCCTCTTACTTCTTCCTAATGAACACCTTAATATTCTTTGGAAGCTTGAATTTCAAGTCAATGGCCCCTTTGGTGGACTTGTTCCATATGAATAGGTTTCGTCTTCTGATGAAAAAAAGCAAAAAAATATATATATACTGTGTATATATACATACATATACATATACATGAGTGTACATATATATATATACATATATATCTGTATATATATATATACATATATATACATATATATGTATATATATATATACATATATATACGTTTCCTTCGTGGATTTTATCTTTATTTATGTATATACATGTATATATGTATGTATATATATATATATATATATATATATATATATATATATATATATATATATATATCCATCTATATATACAGTATATATATGTATGTATATATAACTGAATCACGAAAATATGGAACAAGATGAATATATAAATAAAATCAATGCCACGAAGGAAAGAGAAACGATGGAGTGCTGCAATGCCTTCGACTTAAGTCGAAAGGCCTTGCAGTACTCCATTGTTATATATATATATATATATATATATATATATATATATATATATATATATATATATATATATATATATATATATATATATATATATATATATATATACAGTATATATATATATATATATATATATATATATATATATATATATATATATGTACATATATAATATGTATATATAAAATATATGTACATACATATATATATATATATATATATATATATATATATATATATATATATATATATATATATATATATATATATATATATATATATATTATACATAGCTATAGACATACCGCAAACCCAGAAAGGAGGCAGAGAGTGAAAGTGAGGATACCGACTTGTGTCGTACCACATAGCTATAAATATTCTGTCCCGGAGGCTAAAACTTCACAACTGCTTGAGGGCGGCGAGAGACTTCGCGTAAACATGCGTACGCGCGCACACACGTACACTAACGCATATACGCATGCATACACGCACTCGCGCAGGTACGCTTTGCGAGGTGTAAAACACCAGTAGTTCTAATCTCTGACGACCCCTACCTGGAGCGGAATGCGACCGTTTACCAAAAGGAATTTATCTCTTCAATCTGTCCATTTCGCTTCGAATTACAATATTCGAAAAGGTTC
>NC_089784.1:15243003-15280503 GCF_040412425.1 Macrobrachium rosenbergii | reverse complement strand
CGACTCCTATAACGCTAATCCTAATCTCCCGTATTTATCCTCCCTCTAATTACTTACCTGACCCCTGTCCTTCGGAGTCCTGACCCCAGTCTTCAGACACTACTCCTTGAGGAATGACGCTTTCCTCGCGCTGCTCTACAGAGGGACTGAAGGAAACGCTGTGGGTATTGCCAGAGTAAGTAACATAGCGTGTTTAAGTTTTAAGTAACGATTTTTCAAGAGGGGTGGGCGTTAACCATTACGCTCGACCCTCCTCAATCCTCCATCCGGCCCGGGCACCACGAGCTCCAGTGAGACAGTGAGGCCCGGGAAACAAACGGCGTGAGCTAAAAATACTTGTCGGCTGGCTCTCGGGGCTCTGTGATTCATTGCCGTTTGCTCCCAAATCATGCACATCATTCTATTTTGTGGCTCCTGAGCCCATTCCAAGGGCAAGACGACTCGCCACGAGGCTGTCTTCTCCTACGTGTCCTAAAGGATCTACGCACAGGTTTTCCCGCCTTGGTTCGTCCGCCATGCTTTCAATTACCGATCGCGTGTATGTCTGTCTTCGATATGTTTCGAATGTCCTGTCCATCACAGACTTTGTGGTTTTATAGAAATGCAAATCAGTTTTTTAGTAATGTTTCATAACTATGACGGCTGATGAAAACATTATCTACTGTACATACTAAGGCAGTATTGTTTGAATAGTTTTTTTTAAGTTCAGATAGGGCAGTCTGTGATCATACAGGAGGTAGATTCTTTCGTTAGTAGTATTAAAAATTTCACGGATTAAAATAATTTTGAGCCTAAAGGTTTGCCTTGTGCTGATATTGGGTCTTGCTACTTGGGTAAGTCTCACTAAGAAAAATCAACAATCTGTATTCAATTTAAGCCTGAGAGGATCCGTGGAAGAAGGGTCGAAATAGTTTTTTTTTCCTGCGTAACATCGTACAGACGAGAGACGGACTTACTATAGTTTGTAACGAGATTATTATAAGATAAATTGCTCATTACACATAGGAATTTAGTAGAGATTCAACAATGTATTTTTGTTATATTTGACTGTCTACATATATATATATATATATATATATATATATATATATATATATATATATATATATATATATATATATATATATATATATATATATATATATTAGAAATATCAGCAGTGAAAATGTTTTAGTATTTATGGTTCATTATTTCAGGTTAAGGCTTTTTACATCATTTTTATTCTCACAAAGTTGAGAAAAATAACGGAAATATTAAAAGTAAGTGAAATGAAAAGCAAATATACAATAATTAAGAGAAATTTTCAGAGAGGTTATAACGGCAAGCATGGGAGACTTCAAAACTTCTTAATGATCCACGAGTTTTTCCGGGAACATATTTTAGCGTCTCAATCTGATCTTTTCAGAGAACCCTTATGGAAACTTTACATGGTTATCAACGCGACAATAAAAGTGTCGTAGTACACTCTTGTTCATTGTCTCTTTAATCGGTTTATATTTTATGCTTCTTTTGTTCTTGCCAGCTCACTGCGCTGTTTTTCTAATCCTAAAGCGCAGTCACACTGTCAGTTTTGTAGATTTGTCTCGAGTGCAAGCGAGTGTTTTCGTGCGAGCCCAAGCCTCTGTACGTGTGAGCGCGTAAAGGAAAAAAAGAAAGGAAATAAAATGTATTGAGCACAGATGATATAGATGAATTTGGATGAAAATATTTTTCATGCATTCTTGTCCCATAATATACTGTGTAATTCCGTTGGAAAAAATAAGCTTTATACAGCACATGATTTAGCTCTTAAAATTATCTAAAAGTGAAGCTGCATGTCTGATGATTCTCTAAGTGCAATTTTAACTTGTTTCTTTGTGATCAATAGTTTTTACCCTTTTCGAAGACTGCTTTCAGCACCTTAGTGATAACATTTTTTTTCTGTAATATTGTGACAGTTTACCAAAATTCATTGACCAGATATGTTTCAAAGCCTTACATTGAACTATTCGATCTGAACCGCATTGGTCATAAAAGAAAGTCTTAAACCTACAGAGCCATTGTGGGTTCAGGTAGTGAGGTAGTACCACGTGACAAGTCACCGGTGTCGTAAACGCAAAGCGATTAAAGAATTCTGTCTATAAAAAAAAAGACTGGTAAAGAACACAAACGAGAATAAAATCTGTGATCAGTACTTTATTAGTCACTGGCATATATATTTTAAGTATGACACTCACTGGACCATTGCGATATCAAGCAATTTACGTTCAGGCGCCGGCCGGTGAATGAAAGCTTCCTTCCTCCACGTGTCCCGTCGGCGATGAACGTTTCTCTCCGTGAATGAAAGTTGTACTTGCCATATTATTTGGTTGTTTTATACTGAAGCCACAATTACAAAACTCACACGGACCATTCATTAATAATACCCATGCACTTTCAACAGCTTGCAACGTTTGAGAGATGGCTGAAATGTTCATTTTTATCCCTTTCATTTTCAAAATTTTAAATCTTAAAATAAACGATCACAATTTTTTAAGGCATACTCTAATACATTTGTGAAAGTTTAAGCAAGATGAATTTAAAAGGCACGTTCAAAGTGCGGTGAACTCCCAAGAACTTCTTTAAACTAGTTGAGTGTTGCTTATTCATGCTGGGTGAGCCCCAAGCATGTTCCACTGTCCATTTCATATGAGCGAAGACGGAGCCTCCTCGGCTCCTGTGCACTCCTTACCAAAAAACAAAAGGGTTTACAACCGTGACGACAACCTCCACTCCGTACCGCCTCCCTATCCAAAGGAGAAGGGTAGATAATTGCTATACCCTCTTCAAACAACAAAAAACAGTAAACTAGCTTTTAAGGAGAATTCCTTAGAAAGGCTCAGTATAATTCATAGAAAATAGAGAATTTCACTATATTTATGTATTTATTTATTCTGCGCATGCGCGAGTCATCTGACAAGAACATCAAAAACCGATCTCTCGTGTCAGTCCTCAGGACAGCTAACTACAAACAACCTGTTTGTTTGCGCCTTCTCATTCATTTGGGGTTCTGTCTGGCGTATCTTTAGAACACTGACCATCCCAGGTCAACTTGAAAATTGCCCAGAGGGTAATAACCTGAGCTGGGTCAAGGCCGGAGGGATCTACCAAATTTGAATTTGTGCGCCAAGGTACTCTTTCGTTGTCAGTAGAATGTGTTCATTTCGAATTTGTGATCAAGAAAGCATGAGAGGTTGTATTTTTTAATAAGGAGAAAGTTAATTGTCCCAGGAGGCTTCAACAGGTACTTGTTTTGGGCAGTCCTGACCTTTTCTGCCACCTGCTGTTCGCCCGGAAGCGGTGAGTTATTGTGAGTACTCTGAGGACCTTGCTTTTAAAATCTCGATCTCTCTCCTCCGACTTGGAATGAGAGGATGCCAGGCTCTGAGTTCATGTTTTATTTAGAGCATTGGACTATTTAAAAGCGTCATTGCACATTGCTGGCAGCCCAAATAGAATAGACAAAGGCGATCAAACTTTGCAAAGTATTTCGATCGAATCCCAAATAAACGTTAAGTTAATTATCTGATTAATAAGAGTTTTTTTTATAAGGCTGTTTTACATAATCTAACTTTCCACTCGTGCATCGGGTTCAGGGTAATTATAGACAGATTCGTTGAAAAGCAAATAACAGAAAATAACTGGAGACTGATGAAGTTATTACAGAGCTATATTTAAAAACTTAGAAATTTGTAATTATCATTATAACTATTTAAGGTTGCAGTGTAGACACCTTTAGATAGTCAGTTAAGTTTTTTTTTTTATTAAAGGTTATTTTGGTGATTTAATATTAGACGAAGAAGCCAGCATTAGAGAACTGTGTTGATGAGATAAACACGCAAACAGGAGTAAATCAAAATAATTGAATAAAAAAGATATTAGAAGGAATACTAAAGGAACATAAACACAATTATACATATATTCATATATATATATATATATATATATATATATATATATATTATATATATATATATATATATGTGTGTGTGTGTGTGATATATATATATATATATATATATATATATATATATATATATATATATATATATATATATATATATATATATATATATATATATATATATATATATATATTATATATATATATATTAGTTGAAATTTTACACCATGCAATATTTAAAACAAATAAAAAATATAAAATACATAACAAAACAGCCATACCAGTTACAATATAAAAACACGACTGCAAATACAAAAGTAGCTATACTAAGGAGTTCAAAGCAATCTCATTTTTACCACTGAACGCAGCGAAAGCAGAAGAAATGACGAGAGTAAGTACATTTCAACTTCTTGGTGCCGAATGACATTTAAGGAAAGTTATCCAGTTGGTAATTACGATTGTTATACAGTTTCTTGATGGCAGTTTCGTTTGTAGGAAGATCTGTTGCATTGTTTCGTTTTTTATTTGTCTTGCAGTGGGTTTTTATACAGTTTCCTAATTAAATTTTCCATTTTAGGAAGATGTGTTGCTCTGTTTGGCTTATTTGGTGGTCCTTTCATGGGTTTTAAGATGCCAATTCATAGCAATCACCTGCCGGAGGTCATTCATGCTGCACATAACACCTTTCAGCTTGTACTTAAAATATTTCATAAATCTCAAATCCATTCATTCCTACAATTGTGTAACATTATTCTGTTTTCTGTTTCTTATTCTCTCTGATCTTTTTCTGAACAGGTGCTTTTACTATTAAGTCTTGCACTTTTTCAACCCCTTCATCGAAACTGATAATTGTTCTATCAAGTTTTTCTAAAATTGATGTCAAAGAGGAAAAATTGCGAATTTTAAAGACTGAAACTACATAGGAAGAATGTAGAATGGTAAAAAAGTGTTGCAACCACCAAATAAGAGAGAAAAATCGAATATTATTGTAAAAAAAAAAATGCGAGAGGCAGAAATGGATATAAATAAATTATAAAGACTTCTTGATGACTTAGCTGAAAATTTTTTAAGGAAAAAGGCCCTCGAAGGATTCAGAGATCAAGAATTGGCTGATATTTATTCAAGAAAAACAGTTTATTTCCTTAGTATTGTAAGGGTTGCTGGCCATCATCGTAAGAGATATTGACTTCGTTGACAAATATTTTGATGATTCTCCTATAAAAGAAAATTGTAATTAATGGTATCAAACACAATTAGTCATGATCTACCCAAGATACAACTTAGGAAACTGCAAAATACATTAAATAGAGAAATAAGATTAATATAGGGTATAGAGACATGATGACCCTTGTATTGTTCGAGTTGCGTTGGCTCTCTATCAAATCTACTTTAATGTCTAAAATGTTCGTATGACTCATCAAGCTCTCAAGTATGGGTGTCTAAAACATTTGACCCTTGCTGCCATAATATAGTAAACGGATGGAGTCGAACCAAGATTAGCTAAGGACAGTTTTAAGTCTGAGCAAAGATGCACTTTGAATTTGCAGCTCCAGCACGATAAGATAGGCTCCCACTTGAAATCAGGAGGACTGAAAGTTATTCAATAAAAACTGAAGACTATCCCTATTTTCTATTGCAAGGCTAACTGGCCGACATCTTAGGAATATGGCCTTTGATAATTTTCATAATCTAATTACAATAAAACTTGGGAAGTTGTAAAATACACTAGAGGGACAAGTTTAGCAAAGGGCGTTGCACCTATGACCAGGATTACACCTTTATTATCTGAGTTGAAGTGGCTCCTTATCAAAGCTGCAATAATATCAAAAACATGAATAATGAATCATTAAGTTATAAATGCATAGATTCAACACAAGATCAGCTACAGATGGTTTCTTGTTATTTGAGCCAAGATGCACTTTGAATAAGGGTTTCAAAGCCTCTAAATTTGCTGCTTCCATTTAAATTAAGTTATTTAAGAAAAACTGAAGACTTTCTTATCATCTGTGTTTTGTAATTTCCTGGCTATCGTCTTAGAAAAACTGGTTCTGTTAAAAGTATCTGATAAGAGCCCTAGAAAAACTGAGATTAATTGTATAATAAACAGAGTGGACTATTGCAACTTTATGATAGTCTACTTAAGATACAAATCTGGGAAATTATGAAATATATATTAAACTGAGTGGCAAGTTAGCAAAGGGCATTACACCCAAGAAGAGGATTACCCCTGTATTTGAGTTGCAATGGCTTCTTAGCAAAGGTAGAATGATGTCTAAAATACACATTCGGACTCATCAAGCTATCAAGAATAGGTATCCAAAATATATGAGAGATTTGGTGCCATAACACTTCCATGGATGGAATAGTTTCAAGTTATTTATGGGAAGATGCATTTCGAATTCTAGTTTTTGAGCCTTTATATTTTTAGCTCCAAGAATGTGCAATTAGCTTCCAGTTTAAAATCAGGATTACTAAAAATATCAAGTTATTCAAGAAAAAAATGAGGGCTTTCCAATTCTCTGATTGCTGCAAAGGGTACTAACCATCGTTCTAGAAATATTGGCTTTTTGTTAAAAAATAGATTGATGGGTACTCTATAAAAAATTAGATAAATTGTATTAAATACAGTGGACTCTTGCAACTCTGTCTATCATAACATATCCAAGATACAACTTCGGAGGTTGCAAAATATGTTAAATAGAGCGACAAGAATAATAAGGGGTGTTGGATCTTGGAACAGGACTACCCCTGTATTGTTTGAGTTGCACTGGCTCCCTATTGAAACCAGTATAATGTCTAAAATATGCATAACGACTATTTAGCTACCAAGACTGGGCTGCCAAAAGGTCTGAAAAAATGGCTGCCATTATAGTTAAAGAATAGAGTTGGCGCAAGTTTAGCAACAGACAATTTCAAGTTATTTGAGCCAAGATGGACTTTGATTGTTGGTTTTAGAGCCTTCAAACTTGCAATGCCTACATTGTACAGTAACTCCCACTTCAGATCAGGAAGACTGAAAATATCAAGTTTTACAGGAAAAAATGAAGGCTTTCTTGTGGGTTACTGGCCATTATCCTAGAAATATTGCCATTGTTCAAAAATATCTTCATTATTCTCCTATGTAAAAATTTGTGATTTTCATAAATTGAATGATCTATTGCAACATTATCCATTACAAGCTACTTAAGTTACAATTAAGGAAGCTGGAAAATCTATTAAAGAGAGCAGCAAAATTTCTAAAGGATGCTGCACATAGAAACAGGCTTACCCCCAGACTGAATTGCACTGGCTCCTTATCAGGCAAGAATAATGTTTGAATTATGCCTAATCACTGAAGTTCTTAAGACTGAGTGTTCAAAATATTTGAAAGACTTGCTGCCATAATACATTCAGTGGATGGAATCGACTTACAATTAAATACAGATGGTTTCAAGTTATTTGAGCCTTTGATTTTGCAGCTCCAAGACTGTACGATATGCTCCTACTTCAGATCAGAAGGACTGAGAATACTAAGTTATTTAAGAAAAACCGCATACTTTCCCTTATTCTCTGTGGCAAGGATTACTGGCCATCGTTTTTAGAAATATTGCCTCTGACAAAAATATCTTGACGAGTCTTATAAAAAAAAAAGTTTGTATTAATTGTACTATAAATAAAGTGGGCCATTACTAACTGTGTCTATCTTAATCTAATTACGATAGAACTTATGAAGCTGCAAAATACACTAAAATACAGAGGCAAGATTAATAAAGGGTATTGCACCTAAGAGGAGGATACCCCTGTAGTATCTGAGTTGCACTGGCTTCCTATCAAAGCTAGAATAATGCTTAAAATATGCATATGACTCATTAAGCTATCTAGAATAGGTGACCAAAATATAAGATTTGCTGCCATAACACAGTCAATGGATAGAGTAGTTCCAAGTTATTTGAGCCAAGTTGCATTTCAAACGGTGGATTTTTAGCCTTTTAATTTGTAGCTCCAAGAACGTGCAATAAGCTTCCAGTTAAAATCAGGATGGTTAAAAATATCGAATTATTCAAGAAAAAACAGGGATTTCCAGTTCTCCTCTGGGTGCTGTAAGGGTTACTGGCTATTGTCTTAGAAATAATGCCTTTTTTGCTAAAAAAATATATTGATTGGTATCCTTTAAAAAATTGAGATAACTATCAAAACACAGTGGACTATTGTAGTTCTGTCATAATCTACCCAAGATAAAACTTGGGATACAAAATATATTGAATAGAGCGGCAAGATTAATAAAAGGTGTTCTTTCTAAGAACAGGACTACCCCTGTTTTGTTTCAGTTGCACTGGCTCTCTATCGAAGCTAGAATAATGTTTAAAATATGCACGGCTCATTTAGGTATCAAGAGTAGGTTGCCAAAATATCCGAAAAAATTGTTGCCATAATAGTCAAAGAATGGAAGTGATGCAAGATTTGCAACAGGCGGTATCAAGTTATTGGAGCCAAGATGGACTTGGAATGTTGGTTTAAAGCCTTCAATTTTGAAGACTAAAACCAACATTCCAAGTCCATCTTGGCTCAAATAACTTCAAACTTCCAATGCCAAAGCTGCACAACAAGCTCCAATTTCAAATCAGGAGGACTGAAAATACTGAGTTTACAAGAAAAAATGAAGGCTTTCTCATTCTCTGTGTGTTGTGTGGGTTGCTGGCCAATATCTTAGAAATATTGCCTTTGTTAAAAAAAAAAAAAAGTCTTCATTGTTCTCCTATGAAAAAATTGTGATTGTCATGAATTGCGTGAACTATTGCAACTCCATCTATTACAAGCTACATAAGTTAAAAATTTAGGATGCTGCAAAATAGATTAAATAGAGAGGCAAGATTACTAAAGGGTGTTGCTCCATATCCAAAAGAGAAGAATGTTCGAATATTTTATAAGATGCTGCCATAATCCATGGATGAATCGACATACAATTAACTACAAATCGTTTCAAATTATTTGAACAAAGATAGATTATGAATGTTTGTTTTCGAGCCTTTAATTCTGCAGTCCCAAGACTGTATGATATGTTCCTACTTCAAATCTGGAGGACTCAAAATATCAAAGTGTTCAAGAAAAAGTAGAGACTTTTGTTATCTTTGTTTTATTCGTTACTGGCCATCGTCTAAGAAAAACTGGCTCTATTAAAAAATATCTGATAAGTTTCTTAAAACAAAACTGAGATTAATTGTATAATAAACAGAGTGGACTGTTGCAAACTTATCTATCATAGTCTACTTATAGGTGCAATTTAGGAAATTGCAAAATATAGTCAATTGAGTGGCAAGCTGGCAAAAGCTATTGTACCAAAGAGGACTATTACCCTATATTGTTTGAATTTCATTTACTTCTTATCAAAGCAAGAATTATGTCTAAAATACGCATTAGGACTCATCAAAATCAATGAAAAACTTGCAGTCAGTCATAACACAAGCAATCGATGGGGAGGATAAAAACTAGCTACAGATGGTTTTAAGTTATTTGGGCCAAGATGGACACTGAATGGTGCTCTTTGTACTTTTAATTTTGCAACTCCAAGAAAGTATATGATATGATCCCGCATCACATCAGGAGGACTAAAACTATCAAGTTATTCAAGAAAAACTGAAGACTTTCCTTTATACTCTGTTGTAAGGATTACTGGCCATCAACTTAGATACACCTTTGGGAACTGCAAAATGTATTAAATACAGTAGAGAGGCAAGATAAATAAAGGGTGTTGCATCTAGAAAGATGATTACCCCTCTATTGTCCAAGATGCATTGGCTTCCTATCAATGCTAATATAATGTCAAAAACATTCATGTGATTTATCAAGTTATGAAGACTGGGTTTCCAGAATATTTGACCCTTGCTGCCATAATACAGTAAACAGATGGAATCAAAACAAGATTAGATAAGGATGGCTTCAAGTTATTTGAGCCAAGATGTACTTTGAATGTCAGTTTTAGAGCCTTTAAATTTGCACCTCCAAGACTGTACGATAGGCTCCTACTTGAAATCAAGACCACTGAAAATCTATTAATTCAGTAAAAACTTAGGGACTTTTCTCCTTTGTTGTAAGGGTTACTGCCATCATCTTTGAAATATGGCCTCTGATAAAAATCCTCTTGATGAGTCTCCTATAAAAAAGTTGATATTAATTTGATCATGAATAAAGCGTACTAGTACCAACTATATCAATCATAATTTAATTTAGACCAAATTTAGGAAGCTGCAAAATGCACTAAACACAGAGGCAACATTAGTAAAGGGTGCTGCACCTAGGAACAGGATTACCCCTTTATTATTTGAGTTGTATCGGCTCCTTATCGAAGCTAGAATAATGTAAAAAATATGAATAATGAATCATTAAGCTATCAATGAATAGAGTCACCAAAAGTTCAGCTGCAGATGGTTTCTTGTTATATGAGCCAAGATGCATTTTGAATGTTGGATTTAGAGCCTTTAAATTTGCAATACAAAACCGTACAAGTTCCCACTTGAAATCCGGACTGAAAATATCAAGATATTAAAAAAAAATTGAAGGCTTTTTTATTTTGCGTTTTGTAAGTTACTGTCCATCATCTCTCTTAAGACATATCTGATAAGTCACCAATAAAAAGAATTGAGATTAATTGTATCATAAGTAAAGTGGACTATTGTGACTCTTTAAGATACAGTTGAGGAAATTGCAAAATATAGAAAACTGAGTGGCAAGTTAGCAATAGGCATTTCACCTAAGAGGAGGATTACCCCTGTATTATTAGAGTTGCATTGGCCAGCTATCAAACTTAAAATAATGCCTAAAATACGTACTAGGATTCATCAAGCTATCAAGAATAGGTGTCCAGATATGAGATTTGCTGTCAAAACACATTTAATGGATGGTGTAGTTTCAAGTTATTTTTGCCAAGTTGCATTTCAAATACTGGTTTTTGAACCCTTTAATTTGCAGCTCCAGGCTTCCAGTTAAAACCAGGATGACTAAAAATATCAGGTTATTCTAGAAATATCTGAGGGTTTTCCATTTCTCTGAGTGTTTTAAGGCTTACTGGCCATTGCCTTAGAAATAATGCCTTTTTGTTAAAAAATATGTTGATGCATATCCTATGAAAAATTGAGTTTAACTGTATTATAAATACAATGAGCTATTACTGTACAACTCTTTCATAATCTACTCAAGATGCAACTTACGAAGCTACAAAATATATTGAATAGAGTGGCAAGATTAATAAAGGGTGTCTTGTTTGAGTTGCACTGGCTCTCTATCACATTTAGAATGGTGATGTATTTAGATATCAAGAAATATCTGAAAAAATTGCTGCCATAATATGGAGTTGATGCAAGATTACCAACAGACTTTTTCAAGTTATCTGAGCCAAGATGGACTTTGAATGTTAGTTTTAGAGCTTCTAAAAAATACAATAAGCTCCCACTTCAAATCAGGAGGACTGAAAATATCAAGTGCTACAAGAAAAAACGAAGGCTCTCTGTCAGTTGCTGTCCATTATCTTAGAAATATTGCCTTTGATAAACAATATCTATATTCTCCTCAAAAAATAATTGTGATTAATTGCCACAAATTGGGTGGACTATTGCAACTCGAGCCGTTACAAGCTACCGAAATTACAATTTAGGAAGCTGCAAAATGTGTTAAATAGAGTGGCAAGATTAATAAAGGATGTTGCAAGTAGGAACAAGCTTGCCTCAGTATTGAGTTGCGCTGGCTCCACATCAGAGAGAGGACAATGTAAGAATTATGCCTAATGACTCATCAAGATATAAAGACTGGGTGTCCAAAATATTTTAAAGACTTGCTCCCATAATCAATGGATGGAATCGACACACTATTAACTACAGATAGTTTAAAGTTATTTGAGCAAAGATGGACTTTTTGAATGTTGGTTTTAGAACCTTTAATTTTGCAGCTCCAAGACTGTATGATATGCTCCCACTTAAAATCAGGAAGACTGCATTTATTAAGTTATTCAAGAAAAATCTGAAGGTGCTCTCAGTCTATGAATGTCGCAAAGGTTACTGGCCATCATCTTTAAAAATATGGCTGTTCTTGAAAAATATCTTCATTATTCTCCTAAAAAAAACTGTTATTCTCATAAAATGATTGTTCAATTGCAATTCAATCTATCATAATCTACTTAAGATACAAGTTAGGAAACTGCAAATATATCAGACTGGAAAAAATATGTTCAATGCAATTGAAAAAGCATAGGACCAGGATTAACCACGTTTTTTATTTGTTGCACTGGCTCCCTTTCACATTTAGTGTGTCTAAGGTATGCATAATGACTCATTAAACTATCAAGGTTGGGTGTCTAAAATTTTTGAAAGACTGTTGCCACAATGCAGTCAACAGATGGAGTTGACACAAGATTAACAGCAAATAGTTTCAAGTTATATGAGTCAAGATACATTTTGAAAGTTGGTTTTAGTGCCTTTAACTTTGCAACTCCAACATTGTACAATAAGCTCCCAGTTTGAAGTCAGGAGGATTGAAAATATCAAGTTATTTACGAAAAACTAGAGACTTTATTATCCTGGTTTTGTACATTACTGGCCTTCGTCTTAGAAGAACTGATTATTAAAAATTATAGGATGAGTCTTTTAGAAAAAATTTGAGATTAATCGTATCATACACAGAGTGAACTATTACGGCTTATATTTTACAATTAGGAAATTATAAAATATATTAATATTAAACTGAGCAGGAAACTAGCAAAGGGTATTGCATCTAAGAAGAGGATCACCCCTGTATTTTTGAGTTGCATTGGCTCCCTGTCAAAGCTAGAATAATGCCTAAAATATGCTTTGGGAGTCATCAAGTGATCTAGAATAGGTGTCCAAAATATTTGAAACATTTCCTGTTATAACACAGTCAATGGATGGTGTAGTTTCAAGTTGTTTGAGCCAAGACGCATTCCAAATTCTGGATTTTGAGCCTTTTAATTTCAGGCTCCAAGAATGTGCATTAAGCTTCCAGTTAAAATCAGGATTAAAGATATCAAGTTATTTCAAGAAAAACTCTCTGAGTGTTGTAAGGGTTACTGGCCATCGACTTAGAAATATTGCCTTTCTGTTAAAAAACTATATTGATGGGTATCCTTAAAAAAATTTAGATGAATTGTATCGTAAATACAATGGACTGTTCCAATCATCATAATTTATTCAGGATGCAACTTAGGAGGATGCAAAATATATTGAATAGAGAGGCAAGATTAATAAAGATTGTTGCATCTAGGAACAGGACTACCCCTTTCTTGTTTCAGTTGCACTGGCTCCCTATCGAAGCTAGAATAATTTCTAAAACATGCATAATGACTCATTTAGGAGTCAAGACCGGGTTAAAAAAATATTTGAAAAAGTTGCTGCCATAACAGTTAAAAAGTGGAGTTGACGCAAGATTAGCAACAAACGGTTTCAAGTTATTTGAGCTAAGATGAACTTGGAATGTTGGTTTTAGAGCGTTCAAGTTGAAGGCTCTGAAACCAACATTCTAAGTCCATCTTGGCTCAGATAACTTCAGACTTGTAAAACTGCAGAATAAACTCCAACTTCAAATCAGGAGGACTGAAAATGTCAAGTTTTACATGAAGCAATGAAAGCTTTCTTTTTCTCTGCAAATATATTAAACAACCTGGTAAATATATTAAATTGAACTTAATACCAAGATTAACGATGTATTTTTGTGTTGCAACTGGCTCTATCAAATCTAGAGTGTCTAAAATATGCATAAAGACTCTTCAAGCTATCAAAACTGGATGTACAAAATATTTGAAAGATGGCTGCCATAACACAGTCAGTAAAGGAGTTGACACCAGATTTGATGCATGCCGTTTCAAGTTATTTGAGCCAAGATGCACTTTGAATGTTGGTATTGGAAACTTAAAGTTTGCTGCTCTAAGACTGAACAATAATCACATGCTTGAAACCAGGACAGAAAATATCAAGTCATTTCAGAAAAACTTTGACTATCTCATTCTCTGAATATTGTTAGTTACTGGCCATCATCTTTGAAATGTTGTCTCTCTTAAAAAATAACTTGGTGAATCTCCTATTTAAAACAATTTTTATTAGGTGTATCATGAATAGAGTTGACTATTGCAGCTCTCTATCATTATCTACCTAATATATACCTTAGGAAGCCGAACATTACTTAAATAGAGCAGCAATAATAATAAAGGGTGTTGCACTTTAGAACAGGATTATCCTTGTATTATTTGAGTTGCACTGGCTCCTTATCAAAGGTAGAATGATTTATAAAATATGCATAATGACTAATCAAGCTATCAAGATTGGGTGTCCAAATTAGTATTTGAAAGACAATACCGTCAAAGGATGGAGTCGACAATATTAGCTACAGGCAGTTTCAAGTTATTTGAGCCAGGATACACTCTGAATGTTGATTTTAGAGCCCTTAAATTTGCGACACTAAGGAATCAGGAGGACTGAAAATATCAGGATATTCAAGATAAAACTGAAGGCTTTCTTATTCTTTATGTGATGTAAGGATTACTGACCACTAAATCAGAAATATGGCCTTTTTAAAAAATATCATGTCTCCTATAAAAAACTGATTCTGTCATAAGTGGATTGGACTACTGCAACTCAGTCTATCAAAATCTACTTAAGATACAACTTATGAAGTTGAATAAAATTGAGTGGAAAGAATTATTAAGGATGTTGCATCTAGGAACAGGATTCCCCTTGTAATGTCTGAGTTTCATTGGCCTGTATCAAAGATAGAATAATGTATAAAAAAGCATAATGACTCATCAAGCTATCAAGAATTGGTGTTCAAAATATTTGAAAGAATTCCTGTTATAACACAAGAAATGGACGGATTAGATTTCAAGCTATTTGAAACAAGATGCATTGCGAATGCTGGTTTTTGAGCCTTTAAATTATAGCTCTAAGATTGTGAAATAAGCTTCCAAATAAAATCAGGAGGACTAAAAGTGTATAGTTTTTCAAGACAAAATTAAGGGCTCTGATCCTCTGAGTGTTTAAGGGTTACTGGCTTTCATCTTAGAAATATGGTCTTTTGTTGAAAAATATGTTGATGAGTATGCTAAAAGAAAAATTAGATTAATAGTGTCCTAAATAAAGTGAACCACTGCAACTTCATCTACCATAGGTTAAAAATTAATATGCTGAAGGGAATCCTATATAAAATTAGGATTAATTGTATTATGAATACAGTAGGCTAGTGTGATTATTTCTATCATAATTTAGCCGAGATACAACTTAGGAAACTGCAAAATATATTGAATAAAGGCCCAGCAACAGACTTAGCCCTATAGTTAGTTACACTGGCTATTTTTAAAACTAGAATAATGTATAAAATAACCATAATGACTCATCAAGCTATCAAGGCTGGGTGTCTAAAATTTTTCAAAGACCGCTACCATAATACAGTACTGTAAATGGATGGAGTCAACACAAGATTAGCCACTGATGGTTTCTTGTTATATGAGGCAAGTTGCACTCCGAATGTTGGTTTTAGAACCTTTAAATTTTCAGGTCCAAGATTGTACAATAAACTCCCTCTTGAAATCAGGAGGACTGAAAATTCAAAGGTATTTAAGGAATAGCTGGAAACTTCTTTTTATTCATCAAAAGTGCGCTAAGAAACACACACACACACATTCATAAGGTTCAAAGATTTTCTGAATTATCTATTTTTTGTAAGAGTTACTGTCAATCATCTTGCCTTTGTTAAAAAATATCTTGAGTCTCTTATAAAAAATAAATTGAGTCATTGTGTCATACATAAAGTGGTCCATTGCAACCATCTATCCTAATCGATTTAAAATACAACTTTGGAAGTTGCAAAATAGTAAATAGAATGGTAAGATTGAAAGAGGCACAATGGGACATGATTACCCCTGTAGTGTTTGAGTTGTATTAGCTCCCTATCAAATCTCAAATAATATTTAAAGTATGCATTAGAACTCATCAAGCTTGGATGTCCAACATATTTAAAGGACTTGTTCCCATAATAGAGCTAATGGATAGAATCGACACAAGATTAGCTACAGACGGTTTCAAGTTTTTGAACCAAGGTGCACACGAAATTTTGGTTTTAGAGCCTTTAAATTTGTAACTCCAAGATTGGATAATAAGCTCTAACTT
This sequence comes from Macrobrachium rosenbergii, assembly GCF_040412425.1. NCBI lineage: Eukaryota > Metazoa > Arthropoda > Malacostraca > Decapoda > Palaemonidae > Macrobrachium > Macrobrachium rosenbergii. The sequence goes on along the minus strand of NC_089784.1, from coordinate 15,264,441 downwards.
GAAATCAGAAAGACTGAAAATATAGTTATTCAAAAAAAACTGAAGACTTTTTTAAAAATATTGCTTTTTTATAAGTCTCTTGTAAAAAATGAGATCAAATGTGTCATAAATAAATGGAACTATTGTAAGTCTCACAATCCACTTAAGACAAAATATAGGAAGTTGCAAAATATATTAGATAGAGCAACAATATCAGTTATGGTTGTTGCACATAGGAACAAGATTATCCCTGTATTCTTTGAGTTGTACTGGCTCCCTATCAAAGCTGGAGTAATGTCTAAAATATGCATAATGACCCATCAAGCAATCAGAACTGGGTGTTCAAAATATTTGAAAAACAGCTGCTGTAACAGTCAGTAATGGAGATGACACTAGATTTGTATGTTGTTTTTAGAGACTTGAAGTTTGCAGATCTAAGCTTGTACAATAAGTTCACACTTTAAATCAGAAGGACCGAAAATATTAAGTTATTTAAGAAAAACTGAAGACTTTCTTAGTTTCTAAGTATTGTAAGTTACTGGGCCATCATCTTTGAAATAGTACCTCTTAAAAAATAACTTGATGAGCCTCCTATTAAAAAGGTTTTTGTTGTTTCATAAATAGAGCTGAATACCATAATCTACCTATGGTACAACTTAAGAAGCCGATAAATAGCTAGAATAATAAAGGGTGTTGCATGTAGGATTAGGATTAGCCCTGTATTGTTTGATTTGCACTAGCTCCATCAAAGCTAGAATGTAAAATATGGATAATGGCTCATCAAGCTTTCAAGACGGTGTCCAAATTATTTGAAAGACTGCTGCCATAATACAGTCAAAGGATGGAGTCTACACAACATTAGCTATAGACCGTTTCAAGTTATTTTGAGCCAAGATGCACTTCGAAAGTTAGTTTTTGAGCCTTAAATATGCAACTCCAAGAAATCAGGGTGCCTGAAATTATCAAGTTATTCAAGATAGAATTGAGGACTTTCTGAGTCTGTGTTGTGAGGGTTACTGGTCATCACAAAAGAAATATTCCCTCTATTAAAAAATATCTTGCGTCTGCTGCAAAAAAAATTTATTACTTGCGTCATAAATAGGATGGTCTGTTGCGACTGTCCATCACAACATACTAAAGATAACTTAGGAAGCTGCGAAATCTATCCTAATACACTTAAAATAAAGCTTAAGAAGCTGCAAATATATTAAAATTCATTGGCAATAGATGGAGTAAAAAAGATTAGCAAAACCCAATTTCAAGCTATCTGACCCAAGATGCACATTGAATGTTGGTTTCAAAGTCTTTAAATTTGCAGTGCCAAAACTGTACAATATGCTACCACTATGTCTCAGGACTGAAAACCTTAAATATTCTTGATGACTGATCATGCCCTCAAGGCTGGGTGTCCAAAGTATTTGAGTCTTGCTGCCATAGTACAGTCAATGGATGGAGTCAACACAAATTTAGCCAGAGATGATTTCAAATTAATTGAACCAAGATGTACTTTGAATGTTTAGTTTTAGAGCCTTTAAATTTCAAGTGTAAAGACTGTACAATAAGCCCCCACTTAAAATCAGGAGGACTGAAAATAATGTGTTATTCAAGAAAAACTGAAGACTCTTATTCTCAGGGTTTGTAAGGGTTAGAGTTACTGGCCATGGTCTTAGAAATATTAACTTTTTAAAAAAATATATAAAAAAAGTGGTTGTGCTGGAGTATTATTTTGTAACCATTTATAATACCCCTACAATACAACTTTGGTAGCTGCAAAATATATTAAATTGAGCAACAAGATTAATAAAGGTCGAATTTACTCCTGTTCTGAGCTGCACTGGCTCCTTGTCAAAGCTAAAATGATGTGTAAAATATGTGTAATGTATCACCAAATTATCAAGTCTGGGCTTCTAAAATATTTGAAAGACTTGCTATCATAATAGTCAATGGATTGTGTCGAAACAAGATTAGTTATAGACAGTTTCATGTTATTTCAGCCAAGATGCACTTTGAATGTTGGTTTTAGAGCTTTGAAATTTGCATTGCCAAGACTGTACAGTAAGATCCCCCTTGAAATCAGGACGACTGAAAATAGAATTGTTCAAGAAAAACCTGATGGCTGTCTCTATGTGTTGTGTTGGTTACTGGACATCATCTTAGAAATATTGCCTTTGTAAAAAATTATCTTGACGATTGTCTTATAACAAAAATTGATTGATTAAAATATTTAGTGGTCTATTATAACTACTATCTATCGTAATCTACCTAAGAAATCTTAGGAAGCTGCAAAATATACTGAATAGAACGGCAAGATTAATCAAGGGAATTCCTCTCAGGAGCAGGATTATCCCTGCATTGTTTGAGTTGTACTGGCTCCTTGTTGCAATTAATAGGGTGGTTAGAAAATTTGGAAGACTGTTGCCATAGCAGTCAATGGAAGGAGTCGACACAAAATTAGCTACAGACAGTTCCGAGTTATTTGAGCCAAGATGTACTTTGAATGTTGACTTTAGAGCCTTTAAATTTGAAGTGCCATGTCTGTATACTAAACTCAGTGCTTGAAATCAGGAGAACTGAAAATATAAGGTTTTTCAAGAAAATCTGGAGACCCTATTCTCTGAGCGTTATGACAATGTAGATTTGACAGTTTATATGGAGTTTACAGTATAAACCACAGAATATTCATGACAAATGAATTTAGGGGTCCCACAGTGGACTAGGACTGTATAAAAAAAAAGCAATACACTACAAATCTAGTTTAAACCTCCTTCATATTAGGGATTCATAATTCATTAATATTGATGTCAGGTAATCCTTAGTGATTATTACGCTAAGTACCCAGGTAGAAAATTTTATTTCTTAATGAAACCTTTAGTCCTACGTTCAAGTCACTTTCTCTAGACCTCGCTAATGCAGGCTTTGCTTATGATATCCGGTTCGTTTGTACACTATGTTCCTTCTGACCACATCTGAAGCTACTTTCTGCAGTTTACATTGCTTAATTAGCCAGTCTGAACCATGAAATTTATATATACAGTATCTTCCAGATATCCCTAACTCTTCATCAATAGTCAAGATTCCCTTACAAACAAAAAGAAGTACAAAGAAAGCAGTTACCGAATAGGGTGATATGTAATCGGCAAACACGCAAATCAGTCAACACAATGGACATTTATTCCTCAATTCCTCTGAACTTCAAAAGTACAATAGTCCCTAACATAGACATATGTGTTCTCTCTATCTGGCTACTTCCTTCAGGGAGATATGGAGAAGCATGTGGTTTGCGTATATCCTCGATTAGAAGACTCAGAATTTCTCCCCTAATCAGCATGGAGCTGTTGCGAAATTCCAAATTTATAAAGTAAATTCTACCACCAAAATTTTAGCCACCATTGTTACTTTCTGATCCCATGTTGGAAATCCCCACACGTTTCTGCTGAACAGATCAATTAAATACACAATTGTGTTCCTTTCCAGGGGTTGATACAATTTCCATAGGCAGAGAAGTTTCAGTATGATCAGGAATGAAGTTTCAATATGAACAGGAATGGTATTTTATAGTATGTATAGCATTTCTAATGAAATCTGTTACAAATTCCTTCATACTGGACCAAGAAACTCTAGAATTCAGTCAGTTTTAAGTTCTATTCATACCCTGATGTCCGACTTTATCATGAGTTTCAATCTTAGTCATTTTTTACGCAAGGGTTTCTTTCTCTTTTTTCCATATCAATTCAGGCCCCCAAAAAATGTGTCATAACTCAATCTCTCTTCCACCCATTGCCTTGAAGCCTTTAAAACCTGTCAGGCGCTTTTTTTTATTAACATCTTGAGACTAAAATCGCATTCTTTCCTTATAATGCAAACGAAGTTAGTGTCCTCATTCATTACTCTCTCTCTCGACTTGAATGACAGAACCTCAACTTTAACGTTCTGCTTTCATAGTCTGAATTTGAGTTCTGTGTCAAAACCTCATAAGTCAGCCACCATTTTGATCTGTATGATCAAATTTGTCTGTGCTCAGATTGCTCAAGGTGACATGTCAGTATACACTATGCAATTTGTGTCATAATGAACCCAAGACCAAACTTAGGAAGCTGAAAAATATCTTTGTTACAAGAATAATAGAATGTTGCACTTAGGAACAGGATTACCTCTGCATTCTTGAAGTTGCATTGGCTCCCTATCACAGCTAGAATGAAGTCTAAAATATGCATCGCATCAAACTATCACGACGGGGGTCCAAAATATTTTAGACTTGCTGCCATAATACAGTCAGTGAATGAAGTCAATACGTGATAAGATACAGATGGTTTCTAATTAAGCCAAGTTGCACTTTGAATATTGGCTTTGGAGCCTTTGAAATTGCAACCCCAAGATTATACAAGAAGCTCCTACTTGAAATCAGGGGGACTGAAAACATCAAGCTAATCAAGATAAACTGAAGCCCTTCTTATTCTTTGAATGCTATGAGGATTAGTGGCCATCATCTTAGATATACTTCCTTTGTTAAAAATATCTTGATGAGTCTCTTATAAAAAATTGTGATTAACTCTATCACCAACAGATTAGACTCTGCAACTATTATAATCCACCGAAGATAAATCCAAAGAAGCTGCAAAACATATTGAATACAGAGGGAAGATTAACAAAACAGGTTGCACTTAGGAACATGATTACCCTGTATTATTTAAGTTACACTGGCTCCCTATCAAAGCTACTTTAATGTCTAAAATACTCATAATGATTCAAGCTATCAAGACTGGGTGTCCAAAATATTTGAGACTTACTGCCATGGTACCATCAATGGATGATTTCAACACAAGATTAGCTAAACGATTTCAAGTTATTAAAGCCAAGACGAACTTCTGAAGGTTGGTTTTGAATACTTTAAATATGCAGCTCTAAGACTGTACAATAAGCACCCACTCGAAATTAGGAGAACTGAAAACATCAAGTTGTCTAAGAAAAAACGAAGAATTTCATTTTTTCTGAGTGTTATAAGGGTTACTGGTCATCAGCTTAGAAACATTGCCTCTGAGCCAAGATGCACCATGAATGTTAGTTTTTGAATCCATGGAATCAGGACTGAAAATATCAAGGTATTCATGTTGAAACTTGAGGCTTTCTTATTCACTATGTGTTGTAAGGGGTTACTGACCATCATCAGAGAAATATTGTCTGTTAGAAAAATCTTTGTCTGTTGTAAAGAAAAACTGATTAGATATGTCATAGATAGACTGGTCTATTGCAACTTTATCACAATACACTTAAGATACAACTTAGGAAGCTGCAAATATATTAAAATTCACCGGCAAGATTGATAAAGGGTGTTACACCTAGGATTAGCCTTATCTTGTTTGAGTTGCACCGACTCCCTATCCAAGAAATAATAATGTCTGTCACAATTCAAGAATAGGTATCCAAAATTTTGCGAGACTCCTGCGATAACACAGTCAACAGATGGAGTCAATAAAAGATGAGCTACAAACGATTTCAGGTTATCTGACCCAAGATGCACTTTGAATGTTGGTTTTATCTGACCCAAGATGAACTTTGAATGTTTGTTTTATCTGACCCAAGATGCACGTTGAATGTTGGTTTTAGAATCTTTAAATTTGCAGTTCTTGAAAATATCAAGTTATTCAAGAACTGAAGGCTTTCTCAGTCTCTGAATGCTAATAGTAATACTGGCCATCATCTTAGAAATATTGCCTTTATAGAAAAATATCTTAATGAGCCTCTTTTAAAATAAAAATTGTGATTGGGCCATAACCATAACCATAACCATAATCTAATTAAGATACAACTTAGAAAGCTGAAAAATACAACAGAGTGGCAAGATTAATAAAGGGTGTTGTACCTACGAACAGGATTACCATGTATTGTATGAGGTGCACTGGCTTCTATATCAAAGCTAGAGTGTCTAGAATATGCAATGAATCAACAAGCTATCAGGACTGGCCCATCCAAAATATGACAAAGACCTGGATGGAGTGACAAGATTACATACAAAGCGTTTCAGTTTATTAGAGCAAAGACACTCCATGAATGTTGGTTTTAGAGCCTTTAAAGCTCCAGTGTAAAGGCCATACAATAAGCTCCCACTTAAAACCAGTAGGACTAAAAATATCAAGTTATTCAAGAAAAACTTGAGACTTTTTATTCTGTGAGTTTGTAAGAGTTTGGGTTACTGGCCATCATCATAGAAATAATGCCTCTGAAAAAAAATATCTTGTCTTTGTGATTGTGTCTTAGTGGTATATTACAACTGTCTATCATAATCGACCTAATAAACAACTTCGGAAGCTGAAAAATATCTTAAATAGAGCGGCAAGACTAATAAAGGCCATTGCACCTATTGGCAGTTTATTCCTGTCAAAACTAGAATAATGTTTAAAATATGCATAATGACTCAAGTTATTAAGACTGGGTATCCAAAATGTTTTGATGGTGTCGACACAAGATTAGCTCCGGACGGTTTCTTATTATTTAAGCCGAGCTGCACTTTGAATGTTAGTTTTAAAGTCTTTAAGTTTGCAATGCAAAGACTGTACAATAAGCTCACACTTGAAATCAGGAAGACAAAATATAAAGTTATTCAAGAAAAACCTGAAAGTTTTCTTATTCTGTTAGTGTTACGACAGTGTAGATTGGAAAATTAATATGGAATACACAGTATAAACCTCAAAATATCTCTTCATTATTGAGAACATGAAAAAAATGAATTTGAAGTTATCAGAGTGCAGTGGGACCAGATAAAATGAGCAATACACTGCAAAAATAGTTACAATTTCCTCCTTATCAGGGATTCCTAGTTCATTACTATTGCTGTCAGATATTTCTTAGTGAATATTACTATGAGCATCCCAGTCAAAGATGATATTTCATCTAATGAAACTGTTTGTCCTGCTTTTAAATCCCTTTCGATAGCCCTAGCTAACGCAGGCTTTACTTTAATACCAAAATCTTCTGACTCTTCCATGTAACCAAATCCGAAACTTCTTTCTGAATTTTACATTGCTTACTCAACCAGTCTGAACCATGAAATTTACATATATCTTCCAGATATCCCTGACTCTCGATAGATAGGCAAGATTCCCTTACAAACAATAAGATATACAGAGAAAACAGTTACCGAATTTGGTGATATGTTAAGTGCAAACACTAAATTCAGTAAGCACAATGGACATTCGTTCCTCTTCTTCTCTAAACTTCAAAGTATAATAGTCCCTAATATAGCCATATTCATGATCTCCATCTGACTACAGTACTTCCTTTAGGGAGACATGGAGAAGAGTGATTTCATTCTATTAAATCTTTTCATATATCCTTGATTAGTACATTTTCAAAATTTCTCCCCCTCATCAGTATGAAGCTGTTGTGAAATTCCAAATTTATCAAATAAACTCTTCCACCAAAATTTTAGCCACCGTTGTCACTTTCTGATCCCATGTTGGAAATACCCATATGTTTTTTCTAAACAAATCACTTAAAACAAAAATGTGCTCCTTTCCAAAGGTTGTAACAATTTCCAGAGGTTGAGAAGTTTCTATATGAACAGGAATGGCATTTTTATATTGGATTTTTAATGAAACCTGTTACAAATCCCTTCATGCTAAACCAAGGAACTCTATAATTTAATCAGCTTCAAGTTCTATTTAACATGAGTTTTAACTAAACGTTTCCATCGTTGTTCAACAGGAACATCTTACCTTTATTGCATGTTACCTAAAAGGTCCTTATCAATTTTTTTTTTTATCCATATAATCAATTCAGGCTTGAAAATTATATTTTACAACACAGTCTCTATTCTATCCATTCCTTTATAATCTGTAAACCAGACAAGCTCATTCTTTTTTATCTACAAAATTTTCTAACTCTGAATTATCCTGGTTTACTTATAATGAATACTAAGTTTGTATCCTCATGACAGAACATCAACTTTGACAGTCTGCTTTCCAAGTCTGAATTTATTGTAACTTCTGGCCTCAAGTTTTCCTAGGCATCATTACCTTTCTGTAATGGCATCTCTCACAACCTTGTCTCCTCTCGAAATATTCATCCCTTAGTTAGTACTTGAAGTACTGATTATACTTATGAAGAGAATAACACTCATCCCCACAAGACCAACAAGCACCAGGTGATATAACATGACTATTATAGATTCTATTTGCACTACCCTTACACTGGAGTATTTCCCATTTCATCTTGCTCCATATGGTCTCTAGAAAATCCTGCATTCTTGCACTGGTTTGATACACGAACCTGTGCCAAAATTTATTTGCATTCTCATTAGGTCTCCTACAGTGCAGTTGGCTTCCAAAAGTCTATCTATGCCCTTTACCTCCAAATTCTTTCATAACCTTCGTTCTATATTGCACAAAATTCCTAGTATCTTGTAGCCATTTTGTCTTGTCCTTCAAGTCACAAGCAGCTTGCCTGTTTCTCAATATTTTTTTAAAATCATATTTCAAAATTACCCCCTCCTCAGAGCACTTTGCCTTACCCTCAGTTTCTTGAAGGTCATTTCTTCCATCTAAATGGTAACAAATTCCTTCTTGCATTCTTTTTTTCTCCATATCTTATCATCTGCATAAACTACTGGTAGTCACCATACAGTATCCTCTAAGGTTGAGCGAGTGTAGGTTATTTGTACAAGCAGGCCCTATCAAGCTTTCTTTGACATAGCTGCGACTTCAGTCCTAACCAAATATGTTGAATAGCACATAATTTAGCCCGTTTTATCAACCTCTTTATCCCCTACCTACCTCCGTTTCTCCGGCCATTTTCCCAAGCTGTTGAGGTTTCTTAACTACTGAAACAGCCAATTAATAGCATTAGTATAGACACCTTAACTATGTAACCTGGCCAACTGAGCCTCTTACAAAGCAAATAAATTCAGCCACCAACGGTTTAAACCCATCAGATCTACCTTTTCATCTTACGATACGGCTAAACTCTTAAGCAAAAAGCTCTAGAAAAAATATTTACTTGTTTTCTCTCACATTTTCTACTGTTTTCAACCTTCGTAGCTCTGAAATTGGCTTTCTTAAATTCAGGCAAAGAAAACTGCGTTTGTCGATTCCATTGTTCTGCTAAACGAATTCACTTTTCTAATTGATCAAAATCTGTCAATCTGAATGCTTAGAACTTTGTCCATAAATTAATTTAATGTTTACAATTTGGTCCATAAATTTACATCCTCTTCCAAGAATTTTTCTTTTGTGTAATTTCCGGCATTTTGATTAACATTTAAAGAACGACTTCCCTCAGCCATTGTTCCTTCATAATCAATTTCCAAATACTTATGAAACTCTCCATCGTTGTGTACTAACTCAACATTATTTGCTTCCTTATCAATAGCAACTTTGCCCTTAATCACATCAATTAATTCTGCCATTAAATCCATCATTCCATAACCATCGTCTTTCGTTCTCATACAAATGACTCTTAATTCTAACTCTATCTGTAACCATTTTACTTAAACTGGGACTGTGCGTAACTCCAAACGAATGTCTTACCTTGCAATTGCATTCAGTTACGCAGTCTATATATCCACATAAACGCGCTGGGTTGGTTTGAAGGCTGCCGGAGTGAACGCTCCGCCACGGTCATAGCAATCCAGGCGTTTTCTTCTTTAGTCTGTCTAAATCAGTAAAACATTTAGCCCTATAAACGTATAAAATCCTTAGATACAATTGCCACTACGGGCAAACCCACAACTCATTAAATAACGTTGGCAATGACCATAAAAGAAACACTATTAAACAATTAACACATAACATTTAGTTACCTTACTGTACCAGATAAACTATAAAACACGAGAGTGAAATCCAATGGAAGCAAAGCTACGCAATTCAGAGCACTTGAAAGTTGACTGTTAGCAGCGATAGAAGGACGAAATGGCGAGCGAAGACATTCTAGTTTCGTCTTACCTGTTTACATTGCTTAGCAAAATCACCAAACTGGCAATTACGCTTGTTATACAGTTTTTTGTTACAGCACTTTTTGTTTGTTTGAAGGTCTCTTGCATTGTTTGGCTTATTTAATGGTCCTTTTATAGGTTGCTATGGTACAAGTCAAAACAAAGTAGTAGGTAGGTAGAAAGGCGGCATATAACAAGAATTGGGAAAAGTAGAACTTTGGGATGTACAGTATTCGCTGCATAGACAGAACAGCTGATTACCCGTTAAGTCGTATGCTTTTTAATGAACTTTAGTTATATGCTAAGTATATATATATATATATATATATATATATATATATATATATATATATATATATATATATATATATATATATATATATATATATATATATATATATATATATATATATATATATATATATATATATATATATATATATTTATATATATATATATATACATATATGTACACACATATATACTGTATGTGACATACATATAATATATAGATATAATATATATAGTGTATATATATATGTATGTGTCTTTGTGTGTGTGTAAATTGTCAATGCTTTATTTACGAGGGTACAAATCCATAAACTTCAAGGTCAAATGATCGTCCCTTTGAGATCGTCCCCGGAAACTTGATAACCCTCAATTCTTTAAGAAGGTCCTCCAGGACAACAGTGGCCGATGATCAAAGTCGACTTCCAGCGGAAGTAAGCCCGAAGAGCTACCAAATACTTGATACCTAAAGTGAAACTCCACTTGACACTATAATTAAGGACGCGGTTAACAGAGAGAGAGAGAGAGAGAGACCATGCTGCGATCATGTCTCGGGTAATTTATCAACCGCGTGATGTATATGACTTTTTTTTTCCATTCTGCATTCTTACCCACAGCGAGAGGTGCGAGGAACAACAACAAAACAAGACAAATGATATTTAATTTGAGGAAGGTGTTGTCCCTTTCGGCTTTCGCTTTGATCACCGTAATAGGAACAATCAAGGACAATCAGGTTCGCGTCGGGAAGCCGTGACTCCTCGTGGAGAGAAAGAAAACGTTTCGTTTTGAAAATACTTTTCGCTCGTACTTCGGTGTCTCCGGTAAAATAAAAAGCGTGGCTTTTTATTGCATTTTTTATTGCTTTTATTTTTTATCATTATTCTAATCACGAGCTTGCCGGCGCTCCTGGAACCCAAGGCTGCTGTCTCCGCTACTCCTCCCCTACCTACCCCGCCCTCACCCAGGGCGGACAAACAGGTTTGCAGGGGTGGGTGTCTGTGTCATGCTCCACTACTGTCATCCGGGAGAGGACAAACATGATCAGATCCTCTCGGATTTTATTATTGTGGATTATTTCTATGACATTATCATCATTCATTCTCCTTATTGTTGTGGTGGTGGTGTCGTCTTACGAAGTATGTAATGAAGCCAACTCCCATACATTAATAACATGGCTGTTTGTAGGGAGGAAGAGAGGGAACGAGAAAGGTAGACGTTATGTTGCCGGCATCCATTTCTTTGCTAATTCGAAGAATTGTCATTGTGCTTAACATAACAATGTAAATATACGTCAGTTCAATGGTTAATGTTAAAAGCTATGAACGTTATGGTGATTTTATACATTCAGAATTTTTGAAAAGTTGTGAATTTATTTGCATACCCACCAAATGGTATATCATGACAAATATGGTGATAGATACATATATACACACACATATATATGTATATATACAGTACATGTATATAAAAATATGTGTATCCAAATCATGGGAGGAGAAGGCAGATCAAAAAGCCTTTTAAGAAGCTTATTAAGAACATAAGGCGCAACATTTCAAGACCAGCGTCTCATTCTCAAGGTAAATGGAAAATCTAAAATTAATAAGATTATTAGTTGATTAGAGTAACAGATACAACAGATTTTAAGTATATATATATATATATATATATATATATATATATATGTATATATATATATATATATATATATATATATATATATATATATATATATATATATATATATATATATATATATATATATATATATATATATATATATATATATATATATATATATATATATATATATATATATATATATATATATATATATATATATATGGCTATATGGGAGCTCAACCAAACCAGCAGAATTCACGACAGGTACGAAGGTGCCGAAAAAAATAATGACTCCAAAACTGTCAGCATTTGGCGGGTCGGTGCCTTGCCTAGAAGTTGTAATCTATGTATTGAATATTATATTTGCATTTTGTTTGCATGGCTTCGTATATTAGAGAATTCAGATTTGTTTAATTTCACTCTATTGCGATAGCTAACACCCTCGTGATAATCAATTCCCACTGTCGTCATCCTCAGTGTCGATGCCACGTTAAGTCAACTATTAAATCGAGAGCAATCAAATTGTATACGACACTCGAGGTCATCAAGGGAGTAAGTCTATCTTTAGATTTAAAAAGACTTCCAACTGGAAGGTGATTAGTAGCGACGATATTCAGTTTAATGGCAGGGCATACTTAGAAATAATACCTCGTAAGTCTTTATAAATGGAATCTCGTGAATTGGTGGAAGATTAGCATAGAGGAGGAGTTTATAAAAGATATTGAATGAAGATGCACATGTGGCGTCCGCTATTTTTAGGCAGCACTTCAGTTTCTGAATCGCTTTTTATCGTAAAAGAGTTAACTCTACAGGAAACAGTGCACACTGTTGCTGTGTTTTTACATTTATGCTGTTATTTCTTTCAGTCTCTTCGGCCAACAGCAGTTTCAACCATCAGATCTTGGCCGTGACAGATCTAACATGAACTACACTCCATTTAATAGCTTAGTACAGTAAAAATAATTAAATACTGAAACAAGAATTCTGTTTTTAATTTTGAATGTGGACTGTACTCACTTATATATCGGAGTGTATTTACATTGTTTATCTTGTGTAGCCATGATGATAACCATGAATTAGTAAATGAAACCATTTCCGTTAGAATTGAATGAATGGTATACAATATAGCAAATATTTTTGTCTTTCCCTTTAGACTTTTATCCTTTAGGATCAAGACATTCAGAAAATGAGATAAGTGATGTCACAAAATAGTGGATGCCAAGTATGCCCCAACAATCAACCAGAGTTGCTCACGAGCAAGACTGTGCCCCCCAAAAATATATTTAGCATGGAAGGTCATGTACCTCCTGGAAAGGCGTAGCGAAGCTGCTTTGTGGTAGAGAGGAGCCACAGAGAAGCTACAATAGCCAAACGACGAAAAACAGCTCCAATAAAGTCTGAAGCTACTAGTTCAAACCGAGCTTTTCCCCGGTGAAAAGGTTCTTATTTCTGAATTTCACGTTACAAACAGCTACTCTCAATACGTTCCCTTGAAACTAAAACGGGGCAGTTTTTAAGACTGCATCTTTCACTAAGATATTGCCCAAGGAATTCTAAAAATATAATTTTTCATTTTCTCTGTAAAATGCCTGCTTCTATGTTTATACATAACTCAGACATCCAGCTGTTTGCTATCGCGCTATTTCTAGCATGTAGGTCGCTTCGCTAATGCACATGAATTTTCCAACCCATCCTCTAACATCTGTTGTTACAGGTCAGGCAACAGCGAAGGGTGCTTGAAGATACTGACATCTGAAAATGGATCACGTAGTACTTACTGTATTAAGACATTTCTTGGTCTGTTTTTAGAGGTTTTTATGTAGCACTCTAACATGCCTATTTTGACCTATTCACAAACGAATCATGATTAAACGCCACCAGTTGTTTATTTAATATTTGTTTATTTATCAGTTTGTTTATTTTGTAGTACAAGTGCTTAGATGAAGAGGCTTTCTTATAGTCAGGGCTACCTGACCATTCTTTAGTGAATTTGATTTATAACGCATAGAAATTCCTTCTCCATTTTTATGAGTTTCCTAAGTCTTAATTGCTCCATAACATAATGCACGTCTCTTTAGTTTGTCTTTTGATAGATATTTATCCTTTCCTGCCACTTGTATTTCGGAACAATTTGGACTCAAAACATCTACGGTAGCCTATATATCTAAATTAGGCCAAAATTCACTTACATGGTGAATATGGTGTGCCAAATTTAGTTCAGACACTTGTGATGGATGATGTTTGCTAGCTTATATATCGGAGTGTATTTACCTTGTTTATCTTGTGTAGCCATGATGGTAACCATGAATTAGTAACTGAAACCATTTCCGTCAGAATTGAATGAATGGTACAATATAGCAACTATTTTTGTTTTCCATATATATATATATATATATATATATATATATATATATATATATATATATATATATATATATATATACTGTATATATGTATGTATGATATGTATGTATACACATATATATGTGTGTATATATATATATATGTATATATATATATATATATATATGTATGTATATATATATATATTATAGAGAGAGAGATAGAGAGAGAGAGAGAGATGTAGAGAGAGAGAGAGAGAGAGAGAGAGAGACAATTTTCATGTGCGTATGTAATTGGTAATACTTTATCTTACAACAGGGTGTGTACTTTATGCGTTATTACTGCATGCACTAACCTGGTGTACACTATCTTTGAAAAATGGCTGGTACCGTATCTTTCCCCCCATACAATTCTGTACTAATCTCTTCGCAATAACAGCTAACTACCTCCTTTGTTCTCGATCATGCTACTAACTCTGCCTTCTCTTCCTTGATTGTTATCTCTTAATGGACGAATTACTTCAGGGGGAAATTTGTCTTCCATTACATTCATTCCACTTAGAGTCATCCCGAAAGCGTTCATTATTCCCATCACGGTTTCATTCTTTTTTCCTTTGCGCCTCCCCCTCTCTCTCTCTAGTTTCCCTTGCTCTTATATACCCTTCCCCCACCCCCAACACACACACCTCAGTCACGTAAATTGCCTTGAGAGAATAAAAAAAGGGAAAAAAGAAGCGAAGCAAAAAAATTCTAGAGGAAACCACATACTATCTCGTCTCCAATTACCGTTTTCTATGGGAACTTGTACGTCTCGAAACGCATCCAGATGACTGTAATAAAAACCCTCTAAGTGGATGGAAATGGGCGACTACGGTTTTCTCTTGACGTCACGGAGCTGCCGTAGAAATTAAGCTCTTTTTACACTTGGAGGTGATTGACGTCGTGGAAGAGGCTTGTAGGTGGGGTTTATTGCCTTTTATGTTCTATTGCTTTTTCTTTTGCGGATCTTCTAATATTAACAGCACCAAAGGCTGGGAATATAGGATGTCATGTTTTATGACATCAGTCGTTTAAGAAAGTAAAATGAAAATGTTCTGGTTGTAGTTAAGAGACACTCTGGGGAAATTTAGGTAGAGAGCGGGAGCTTTGTGTCTTCTTGAGAGCGATCTGGAAAGAAGATAGTACTTGATATCTTTCATGGAATTACAGTATTTGCATATAGCATAACTGCGATTCATTCTATATATATATATATATATATATATATATATTATATATATATATATATTTAATATCTTTTATTTTTTTGTATGTACATGATATTCTTTTGAAGGACTTTTGCTATATTCCCATTTTATATATATGTACGATATATATATTTTAAGGACTTTGATTTATATATATATAGATATATATATATATATATATATATATATATATATATATATATATATATATATATATATATATATATATATATATATATATATATATATATATATATATGAATGACATCCTAAACAAAGATGTGCTTATACGTGAACTAACCTTCATCACTGCATCTTTCACCGATCTCTTCATTGCTCAGAATTCTAACCGTAATATCTCACACAAACTTCCGAGTATTTGATTTATTTGATTTCTAGATGATAGCCAACGCGTTTCCTCTTCTTCTTCTTCTTCTTCTTTTAATGTGCTTTTATTCCCATTCTTGTATGGGGTAAGCATCCAGTAAAGAAGTATACCTAGTAATCTCTTTACGCTTTCAAAGGTCCAGATATTTTGCTTGCTTTAAATAACTAGTCATTATCTAGTTATTATCCTTGTAATCTGCTTTTAATTGGCAATATAACGCTAACACTTCAGTTTCTTTATTGCTCGCATCAATATCTATCACCCAATTCTAATAATATTTATGTCTAATAACTTTCTCTTATGAGCTTCTCGTCTCGAAAATGGTTTTAAAAATATCAGTTATGGCTTTCTAATCGAGAGAAGATATTGAGTGGTGCTTAATATTTCATTAATATCTCCTCCACAACCACTAAACGTGTCCTGCAAACCTTGCCTTCCTCTTAACAGCAGAGAATATCACCCACGCATTGTCAAAGTGCAACCGCCGGGTTCAAAGAACAATAATCACCAACACAAAGCATCAACGTCTCTCTCTCTCTCTCTCTCCCTCTCTCTCTCTCTCTCTCTCTCTCTCTCTCTCTCTCTCTCTCTCTTAACGTGTGCTGCAACAACTTCCCGAAGAACTGGCCCTGCCTCTTGAGTATGATGAGTCTAAGGTTGATGAATCTCGCCATGGCCAAAGGCAACATTTTTGATTTATGGCCATGTTGAGCAGCAACTAGATAACATCGTATGCATAGCCTAGGTAGGGCGTATATCGCTAACTATCCTCGTTGGGTGACTAAATCACGAAGCACCAGAGGGCATTTCTGAATTGCCAGGCTGCCCAAATCATGAAGCACCAAGGTGTTCCTGACACGAAAAAACAAGGATTCGGTGGCACACATTAGTTCTGACATTACATGACTAAGTATGACGGCCACGGGACATTAGTATTCATAGAATGGCGTCGCCCGCGGTGTGTTTGCCATGCTTGCGGGCGAGTGGAGAGAGGTGTAATATCTAATCATTTCTAGCCGCAATGCAGACTGCTGGGAACCACTCTTGGTAAGGTGATACCTGCTGGCTTCAAGGCAGCTATCTATCTATCTATCTATCTATCTATATATATATCTATGCATATATATATATATATATATATATATATATATATATATATATATATATATATATATATATATATATATTTATATGTATATACATATACATAACATTTGAATTGGAATATATAAAATTTAGGCCACGGCCAAGCGTTGGGGCTTATGAGGTCATTCAGCGCTGGGAGGACAATTAAGAGCAAAAAATGGTTTGGATGGTGTAACAGGAGGAAATCCTTGCAATTCCACTATGAAACAATTGTTAGGAGAGGGTGGAAAGTAAGATGAAAGAAAGAGAATATGAAAGGAGGCACAGTAAAAGAAATTAAAGGGTTGCAGCTAGTGGCCGAGGGAACGCTGCAAAGAACCTTAAGCAATGCCAACAGTGCACCGCATGAGGTTCACTGCAGGAATTACCCCTACGGAATATATATATATATATATATATATATATATATATATATATATATATATATATATATATATATATATATATATATATATATATATATATATATATATATATATATATATATATATATATATATATATATATATATATATATATATATATATATGCCCCCATCGCCTAAGAGGGACTGTCACCAAAAGGTGCTATGCTGCCCTTACAGTTGAGATGAGGTTGCTAGGCCAGTTCTCTTTTCCTCCTTAATTTCGTCTGCCACAATTGAATAACTACCAGGTACATAGGTAACCCACTGCTGAGGTTAACGAAGACACAATAGGATTTAACGGAATGTATCTAAATCGCTCCTCTTCACTGGTCCTTTCGCTCCGCGAGGTGCCATGAGCAGTAGACCTTGTCATCCAAGCACACACACACTATATATATATATATATATATATATATATATATATATATATATATATATATATATATATATATATAGTATATATAGTTTGTGTGGGTGTGTGTGTGTGTATTTGAGAGAGAGAGAGAGAGAGAGAGAGAGAGAGAGAGAGAGCCAATGCGTGGGAGTGATGTGTCCGTAGAGTTTTCCAAATAAAATTATTTTTTCATTCCCACTTAAGATTGAAGATTGTATAAATTCTTCATCAGCGAAGTTAGTTCGGTGTAAAAATCATAGCTTTAGATTGTTAGATTTCGTTATAAAGAATAATGGGATAGTTTTTCGCTTTCATGGAAGAAATTAGTCTTGCTTTACGTAAATGAGGTTCCTGAAGCGCTGGGAGAATACTAAACAATATTATCAAACTATGTAAATTCATTAGCCAGCCATTATGAGTGCCTCATTAGTTTACATCTTTACCTATATGGATAATTTCGTGATCATTCATTTATCCAACTATTCATTCATTCTTTGTTTGTTCGTTCATGTAGAAACTAGAAAACAAGACAATTACATGAGCGATGAGAAAGCATGCAATGAAATTTACATGCATCAATATGAAATCAGTACCTGATCAGGGTTGCAACTTCAGCCTTCCTTTCTTCTTCTTTGTAAAGAGAGGGGAAAGTTGAACTGGTATGCATTATTTGGATTTTAGTGTACCTGCACACCAAGCTTTTTTTTTTTTATTTGTGGATGCAGACTTTACAGTGTTTGGATTGTCCGCGTGTTTGTTGGGGCTTAGTGACTGCGTCAGGATCGTGGGATAATCCGAGGTAATCTTACTATCCGACCGGGGTTTACAAATCTGTCCAGTGTTGTACCCACAACTCTCTCGCTCTCCCTCACTCTCATATAGGCTGTTATGCTGACGAAATGAGAGATTAATCTAACCAAGGTCTAAAGAATTCTAGGTCTAGCCACGCGCAGGTGTAGCGGGAGTTTGTTTGTGGGGGGAAAAGGGGAGACTGCCGGTTGAAGTCGATGACGTCACGCCTGCCTTGTCAGGCTATGACTAGGCTTAGTGAATCATTCATTTTTTTGGTTGTTTTTCTACCGTTTTATTCTAAATATTGTGCAGTCATTCATTATCTTCATTTATTGGCTGAAACTGTAAGTTCCAGAGGATCTGCAAGTCTTAACAAACGATAAAGCTGTACAAACAAGAGGGAGAAAGGTAAATGAAACAATTATTACACCACTTTATGATTAATTGTTTTACAAAGAGAGATTCGTCTACACCTTTTTATGTAAACACTCATAATGAACTTACTGGTAAAAAAAAATACATCGGTAAAGGTAAAGTGAATTCACATTTAAACTAATTATGTATGTCTGTGTCCTTTTAAATACACTACCAGCATATGTTAGAAATTTATAACCGTGAGTTTGTGCACGTTTTGTGTTAATTCATAGTTTTTAACTGATTGGTAATTTTTGATGAAGTGATGGCCCTCTCCGAATTCCGCATTCTGAAAGATGAAATACAATGGGTAAATCAAGAAATTAAATCAGTAGCAGGAGAAACTAAATTTGCAATTTCCTAAGTCAATATTCTCATTGCCACTTTGCCTAATCTCCTTAATATATTTCCCCATGATGACATTTGTCAGAATTTTCATCGTTTTCGGTTTTCCTAGAATCTCCTGGTTAGGTTTAAATAGTTTTTCCTATCTTGTGGTTGCATAAATCTAGGATTCATCACCAGATGGTACTTTGGATGCAAGAAAGGCATAGTGGGGAAACTTACGGGCAATAAAACCACCAATTTAGAGCTATCCTGGAGCTACCCTTCTTCCCTGAGCGTGCGTGTGGCCATTGTTTTGTGGTTGTTTGTGTGTGTGTGTGAGCTTGTGTGTGTGTGTGTGTGAGAGTGAGTGAGTGTGTGTGTGTGTGTGTGTGTGTAACTAATACATGAATACCAACACAGACACATACACAGACAGTTCCCTCAATTTGCCTTTGCACTATGGGTGCACTGTAGGCCCAACACCGAACCGTGAGAAAAACAAATTTGTAAAAAGATGTATTAATATTAGAACACTACATTACAATGACATTATTATGGAATACTCACCTGTCAATGCAGCTTTTTATAATACATGGTCTGCCCTCCATGACTCTTCTTACACAATTTGATACGCGTTGGGGGCCTTGGGGCCGATTCTATCAATCTGCAGCAGGACCCGAGATCGATGCTATCCCACATCTATCTATAGTCCGTGCATCGGAATGCTCTGACCTATGAAAATCCATTGGAAATCAAATGACCGGGGGAAATGGACTAACTGACAACTGAGCCCTATCCTCCAACATGATAGGGGAGATGCAGAAACAAGGCAGGGCGGGAAAATTATAGTGTCCAAGCAGTGTGTGGGTGACCTTGACTTTGTCGATATTCGTGCATCGGAATGCTTTGAAAATCCCTGGGGGAAAAATCGTCTGGCAAAGGGGCCCTTCCCATGCAATAGGGGAAATTTAGGTATAAGGGGTGGGGTGGAGTGGGCGGGCGTGGCAATCCAAGCGTCCAAGCAGAGTGCATGAATGACCTTGACTTTCAAATTTTGCCTGTTTGAATCTGAGAGCTGTGGGTTAAATGAGTTTCCCATAATCAGTGCGACATTTCAAGACCTTATGAATCACATGATGAAATGGTGCTGTTCATGAGTGCTACAAATTAAGACTAAAAACTGGTGAAATTAAGCGACAGAAGAGTGTAAAGCCTCAAACAATACAGGACCTTCTCAACGAAGTACAAAAGGGGGGGGGGCGGAGAAGAAGGGGACCGTCTCAGAAACATGGTAGGGAGGGAGGGGCAAGTCCTGGTAACCTCCATAGTCAAACCAAAATGATTACGAACTAGTACGTTTTAGACGATGTAACTTTTCTCAGATGATTCTTAAAATCTTGATGTGAGCTGGGATATGGTGTAAAGAGAGTGGCTGAAGCGAAGCCGACCATTACTGGCGGGCAGTTAAAGAGGAAAATCCTGAACTCTTTTGTAGGCTTTGAATTCGTACCATTCAGTATTATATGCACAAGCGAAAAACAAAAGGCTTACTTATTTGAATTTCATAAAGAGAGGTGTTTTAAATGAGCGGGACTGAGTGCTGTTCATTGACGAATCAATCTCTCACGTGAGTTCTGGCAAAATTAAAATGTGGCGTGAGAAAAATTCGAGTGCCTTTGTTGAAAGGATGATTCGTAAGTGATAAATTTTCAAGTAAACCTATGGTATGGTGCTGTGTGAATTATGATGGTGTTAGTGATTTAGTTATTTTTGCCTTTGGAATCGTCATTTGAGAAGACTGGCTGCGATCACGGTCTACCAAGGCTGCGACATTCTCCGAGAGGACGGAGCCACATGCCTTTCTTCCAAATTAATCACAGACTGGCTTGATGACTGCAGTGTTGCGTACATTACTGATTGGCCCCATAATTCCCCTGACCTTTCTCGCATAGAGGATCTTTGGGCGTACTGTATATTAAGCTGAAGCTGTAGAGGGAAGATATCTCCACGGTTGCAAAGCTCAGGGAGAAGATCCGGGAAGCGTAGGGTAGCATCGAACCCGGGATCTGCATACAATTGATAGAATTGGTCCCAAAACGTATCAGCTTGTTTGAGAATAGTCATGAAGGACATACCAAGTTTTAGTGGGTTAATAGGTGAGTGTTCCATA